>NC_088780.1:69412155-69754655 GCF_958450345.1 Calliphora vicina
AATTTTGTCAAGTTGTACTAGTATTCAGTCAAGTATTAATACTAACATATAATAAATATTTTCTAGGCAATGGAGAAATCTTTTGTGTGGAATTATTTTTCAAAAGGAACGAATTCCGATGCACAGTGCAACTTATGTCCGAAGATACTGTCATATAAAGGTTCATCCACAAGTGGATTAGTAAAGCATCTTGCAAAGATTCACCATTTAGATCAAAAGCCCGACAACAAAAACATCGATGCTGAAGATTCGCCTCCCACCAAGAGACAAAGAAATATGGATGAGTATGTTAAAAGTGATGACCTGAATGCAACCTTGGCGAAATTAGCTGCATTTGATGGAATTTCAATTAGAACTATTACACGAAGTTCATTCATCCGAGAATCATTAGCAAGAAAAGGGTTTACAGTTCCGAAATGTGAGACTACAATAATGAAATTAATTTTGAATTATTTCGAACAAATAAATAAGGGTATGATAGCAAGTATTAATAACATTGTAAAAAACAATGGACGATTTAGTTTAGTTTTGGATGAATGGACCAGCTTGAAAAATAGACGTTATCTGAATATAATTTTATATGGACCAAATAAAAAGCTATTCAATCTCGGCATGATTAACATTGAAGGAAAATGCGGCGCATTGGAATTAAGAAAAATTGTCGAAACAAAACTTGATGAATACAATTTAAGCCTAAAAGAACATATTGTTTCTACAATTTCAGATGGACCAAACGTAATGAAAAAGTTCATTAGTGAAAGTCCAGCATGTGGAATAGTTTGTCTCAATCACTCTATCCATTTAGCTATTTTGGACGTTCTTTACCAAAAAAACACTAAAGCTGAATATTCTAGTTCCAGTAATGAAAGCGACACTGACAATTTCGACGAAATTGAAGATAATAACTCTTATAATATAATAGAAATTTACTCTAGTGTTTTAAACAATGTGAGAAAAATTATAAAATGTATTAAACGAAGTCCATTAAAAAACGGAACGTTGCAAACTTATGTTAAAGCGGAATTTGGTAAAGAATTACAACTATGTCTAGATATAAAAACACGGTGGAACTCGCTGTTAGCAATGATGGATTCATTTCTAAAAATTAAAAATTGTATTAAAAAGACGTTGATAAATTATAATTTAGTTCATATGTGGGATGATAACTTCGACAATTTAGAAACATTGTACAATGTTTTATACCCAATTAAAATATCCGTATATGCTTTAAGTCGTCGTGATGCGAATATTTTAAAAGCAGATGCGATAATAGAGCAGCTTTTTAAAAAAATAATTGCAGAAGATAATCTTATATCAAAAAAATTAATTGATGCTCTTACGAAACGAATTTCGGAACGTAGGAACGTGGAAATCATAACGCTATTAAAATATTTAAAAAATTCCGAGTTATTTAAAAGCATCCAAAACGAAAATATAATTTTTAAAAACTCATCGAAAGCAACTACATTAGCTTTTGGAGAAAATTTGTATAATAGATTATTCCAAAATAATTTAGTTCCAAATACAGAATCAGACTCTGAAATTGAATTTGATGATAAAATGGAACCATTTCAAGATAAGCTTAACCGAGCTATCGAAAATGTAATGTCTGAAGGTAAAAGGTCAAAGTCATCATATAATCAACTATTAAAAAAAGAATTTTTAATGTTTGAAATAACTGGCACTAGAACTGAAAATTTAGATAATTTATTTAATGCTTTATTGACAATAAGACCTACTTCCATAGAGAGTGAGCGTGTTTTTTCTGTTTCTGGAAATATTGTTAACAAAATTAGAAACCGTTTGTCTGATAAATCTATTAACGCATTGGTGATTTTAAAATATTATTTTATTGAAAATAATAAAAACTAATATCCAAAATTAAATAGCATTTTTTATCTATAAATTTTACCCAAGACTACACCAAGACTTAATTTTTATTAATTAAATTTATCATTAACATGTTATTATAAAATTAATATCTATGAATTACCTGATTTTATTTTATTTACTTTATTTTAATTATATTTCTGAGTTGCCTGATATTATAACTTACTGTATATTTAATGTTTGTTAAAAAATTCAATAAAATTTTGAAAAAAAACCGTTGAAATGGATTTTTTTATTTCTCGGGAATTCCCGGGTTCCCGGGAATACAATATTTTTATTCCCGATTCCCGGGAATCAAAAAAAGTCGGGAATTTGGAAACTCTAGTTCATATGGTCTGACTATAAATATCGGAAAATGTGAATTTGGTAAGTCAGAACTTTGTTTTCTAGGATATCTAGTTACATCAAATGGATTATCTCCTAATCCTCAACGCGTTGAAGCAGTTAAAACCTACAAACTTCCTGAAACCATTCATGAGTTAAGCCAGTTTCTTGGTATGATTAATTTTTATCGACGATTTATTCCTAATGCTGCCGAGGCACAAGCAGTTCTTCATAACCTTAAAAAACGTCAGAAAAAGAAAGATAAACGCAAGATTAAATGGACTGATGAACTCAAAACTGCTTTTGAAGAATGTAAGAATCAGTTATCAAACGCTTGCTTACTAACATATCCCGTTAAAGATGCTCCTCTTTCCCTTTATGTCGACGCTTCTGATTTCGGTATGGGGCAGTACTCCAACAATTTGTAAACGGTCATAGGGTACCTCTGGGTTTTTACTCCAAGAAATTTACAGAAACTCAACGTCGTTACAGCACTTATGACCGTGAATTACAAGCGGCATATTCTGGTTTAAAACACTTCCAGTACTTCCTTGAGGGTCAAAATTTTTCTATATATACTAGGGATGCCAATCCCGATCCCGAAAATACCGGGATTTTTCGGGATCGGGATTTCCCGAATCCCGGGATTTGTGAAAAAGAATCCCGGGATTTTTCGGGATTAATAAATCCCGGAATATTGTGCGATTTTTGATATTTTAGGAAGATTTTTGAAGCACCCAAAATACCTAGAAAGCTAAATTTCAGCATATTTATAATACTAATCTCGCTTCAAATCCAAACGCAGCCAGATTTTTTCATTTGAATCAGGGAGCAGCACGTCTACCTTGCATTGATAGACTTTTACACAATTTACACTTTTACGAAATTTATGTTCAAGTTATTTTCTGAAGGGGACTAGGGGCAAATGTATCCCGATTTCCGCAATATTTTACAGTATAATTTCAGAGTACTTACAACTTATTTTGTGCAAAATTTTATAATTATATTTAGGATTGCTCAAACAGTACTCCGGGGGACAATTGTATGGAGGTAGGGAAAATCATGGACCATTTTATTTTAATTCATTGCATTAGTTTTTGATTTGTTATATTTTTACTTAAATATATTAATGAAATTAATAGTTTTTATTCTTGAATTTTATGTTTTGACGTTTAACTAAAATCCCGAAAAATCCCGGGGTCCCGAAAAATCCCGGGATTTACATTTCTAAAATCCCGAATCCCGGGATTTGTAAAACCCAGTCCCGTTTGCATCCCTAATATATACTGATCATAAGCCTTTAACATTTGCTTTTTCACAGCGTCCTGAAAAAGCTTCACCTAGACAGCTTCGTCAATTAGATTATATTGGTCAGCATACTACTGATTTAAGATATATAACAAGAAAATATAACAGCAGATGTTTTATCTAGACTTGAAATAATTCAAATGCCTTCAGCTATAAATTGTGAAGATTTAGCAAAAGATCAAAAAAAAAAAAAACTCTTGTCATCTAACAACCATAGTTTAATTTTAAACAAATTTAAAGTATTGGGTTCAAACTTGGAGTTATACTGCGATTGTTCTACAACAATAATACGCCCATTTATCACGAAGAATTTTCGAAAAGAAGTTTTCAATATGGTGCATAACTTGGCACATCCAGGTTCTAGATCATCAGTAAAATTAGTGTCTGAACGTTTTGCCTGGCCATCGATGAAAGCAAATATATCATCATGGGCTCAAAATTGCTTAATGTGTCAGAAATCGAAAATCACTAGACATACAAAAACGAAAATTGGAAAGTTTATTTATTTATTTATCTGTTTTTCCATACAACAAGACATACATCTTTTAATTATAGTGTGGAACTAGGGGAAGTTATTGTAATACAATTTAGTTTAACATAATAATTTATTAAGTGTGAAAAATTTAAACATTTTAAAAATCAAAAATTAAAATAGTTAAAAATCAATTTAAAAATAAAAATAACGAAACTTAACAAAAGTGCAAGTTACTAATTAACAAAAATACTTATCATAAATACAATATTCGTTATTTCTGATTTAAAAAATTTATAGTAAAATTGCCATTCCGTTATCTTACTTCGGTGTGCAATAGGTATAACCTTATTCCCTCTATTAGACCTTGCAAAAGTTATCCGATTATATAAATATGACGGCACTTTAGTGTAAACGATTTTGTGTAGTAGCGTAAGTGTCCTGATGTTGACCAGATTATTGAAGGTCACGTTGTAAAGCCTTTTACTTAAGGTTGCAATACCATCATGAGTATGAAGACCAAATACATATCTGGCAATATTGTTAAAAAGAGTATTTAACTTCCGCTTACTAGCGGAATCACAGTTAGCATAAACTTCGCAACCATAAAGTAGTACTGGCATTAAATAGGTTTTAGCAATTAGCATTCTAATGTTAACTGGGGTGTAAAATTGTGTTGCCCACAGATTACGAAGCATTGAGTACGTTTTACCTACTACAATATTAACGTGATTATCCCAGCTGAGCGTGCTATTAAATGTAACGCCTAAATTCTTTGCTGAAGTAACGATTTCAATTTTTTCATTGTTAATACAAATGTCAACGTTAATATTTTGTTTTAAGGATTTAAGCTTACATACATTTTCATTTATGGTCTTAAGCGAAGTGTTAATGTATAGCTGTACGTCATCAGCATATAAATGAATTTTACTGTAGGATACATTATTAGGCAAGTCATTAACATACAAAGAAAATAAAAGTGGACCCAAAATTGAACCTTGTGGTACTCCTCGGGTAACAGACAGGGCTCCAGAGTAAGTGTCATTTAAGAACACAGATTGAGAACGATTATCAAGGTACGATTTAATTAATGAAACTGATGTGTCACTGAACGCGAATTGATGATACAGTTTTGAACAAAGTAAGGAATGATCAGCAGAATCAAAAGCTTTCGAGTGATCTAGCAGAACCAAAAGTGTTAAATTCCCACCATCAATAGAACAACGTATATCTTCAGTAACATCTATTAAGGCTGTAATGCAACTGTGTTTCTGACGAAATCCGGATTGCCTGTTGGTGAGCAGATTATATTGGGCTAAATGATCGCTTATCAGTTTATGTAATATTTTCTTAAGAACTTTAGATAAAAATGGTAGAATAGCTATCGGCCTGAACTCAGAGTTAGACTTAGAAACTGGTATTATTTTCGCATGTTTCCAGTTAGTTGGAAAAACACTAGTCATGAGGATGGTATTAAAAATATGAGTGATATGAGGCAACAGCTGAGGAAGTAGGATTTTAAGAAATTTAGGGCTGATGTTATCATAGCCAGTAGCATTAGACTTAATAGAAGTAATATTTAGTAAGACCTCAGTTTCATTTACACAGCAAAATTCAAAAATGTCACGACGGTTATTGTTATTATCAAAGTTATAGTTGTGCTGTCCAAGAGTAGGAACTGGTATTCTTGTAAAAACATCATTAAGTTCATCTGCACTATATTTACTGACAATGTTATTATTTTTATCTTCCCAATACCAATTTCACGTATGGTTTTCCATTTACCAGTACCAGATGAACGATTTCAAATGGTCAGCATCGATATTGTTGGACCTTTACCTATGTCAAAAGGCTACCGCTACTGTTTAACGTGCATTGATCGGTTTACTCGATGGGCAGAAGCAATACTCATAGAAGATATAAGTGCTCAAACTGTAGCAAATGCATTTCTTTTTGGATGGGTTTCAAGATTTGGTGTTTCTTATCAAATAACTACTGATCAAGGCAGGCAATTTGAGTCATCTTTATTTCAAGAATTTTCTAAGGTAATTGGTGCAAAAGTTATTCACACTACTTCTTATCATCCACAGGCTAATGGTCAAATTGAAAGATGGCATCGTTTTCTGAAAAACGCCATCAAATGTCATACTGATACCAAATGGGTAGACGCATTACCATTAGTTCTGCTTGGATTACGATCTTCTGTTAACCCAGATGTTGGATATTCACCTGCAGATATGACCTACGGAAATACTTTGAAAATTCCAGGTCAATTCGTAACAGAGAAGACATATAAAGAAAACAATGAATGGGTTTCTAATTTTTGTGAACAGATGCAAAAGATAACTACGCACGAAGTTAAAAGACATGGAACAAAACCAATTTATATTCCACAGAATCTTGAAACATGTACACATGTATTTCTCAGAAATGATGCTGTGCTCAAACCATTACAACAACCCTATAGTGGACCCAATCTGGTCTTAAAACGAAATGACAAAACGTTTACAATAAAAATTAATAAATCCGAAAAAGTTGTATCAACAGATCGTATTAAACCTGCAAGGATATTAACAATTAAGGGCCTTATATGTTTAATTTAAATTTAAATAAATTATAAATATTTCCCAATAAACCAAACGATATTAAAACGATATCATCTAGATGATATAAACTATCATATATGATATTGTTTGCGTGTCATAAACGATAGTTTTTGCGGACTAAATTGTACCGTTCCTTATAATATCGTTTTTCCAGGAAATTATGATATCGTTTTCGCTATCATAATTTCCAATAAAAACGATAGTAAAATCGCCATGCTACAGATTTTATTCTGAATGCTATTTAATACTAAAAATAATACTTGTTATCTTTTATAATACATATTCGCTGAAATAAGACAAAAAACCTGGAAAAGAAAAATAACATATCGTACATAATTTTAATCTCATTCAAGCATATTTTTGCAAATATGTGGATGTTTTAAATATTGCATGAATTTCAAATCACCATAAACTTTAAGAAAATGTTCGCGTGCTTCTTGCCTACCGATAGTTTAAATCAAATAATAGCGTATTAAATGATTTAATAATAATTTTGTTTCCTTCTTGCGTTTGTTGTTTGAAAATTTTTAATTTAAATTATTTTTCAGTTTGAAGATTTTTTTCAAATGTTTGTAATTTATTTGTTTATTTTATTGGAAGGAAAATATTTGAAAACTATTTTATGATAATATCGTTTTCAATAATAATATATGATATTCATATTCGCCCCCATAAGGTAATATCGATTTTGCTATCATATCGTTTTCTGGTTTATTGGGTTATCACTTTTTTGTATTTCATTTACAATTTAATTTTAACCTTTTTCGGTTTTTAAAAAATTTAAAAACTCAGTAAAACTGTATTCAAAGTTTGTTTTTATTATTAACTCGCATTCCATATTTTCTATTAAAAGTTTATTTCGTTCCTTCCTTAAACTAAAAATTTGTTCACTGGCTGCATTAGAATGAGGAATTGAAAAGACGAAGCTACAAATCTTTTCAAAATTAGGAAATGATCCACTATTTAAGAATTCTTTCCATATTTCTTCTGCATATTTTTATTTTTCAATGTTTTCAGCAAATGTTTTTAATGATATAAATTCGTCAAAAAGTTGATCTAAATCAATATTATACAAATTCATGAAAAGAAATGTTTGAATTAAGATGGAAAATTTAAAGTTTTTCAAACTTATTATTTTCTAAATTGAAACGACCTTTTATATAAGTACTTATATTCAATAAAAACTCTGCTGTGCGTTTTTTAAAAAGTCAAATCTCTTGCTAATTATTGCAACTGCTACACATACGTTCGGCTAAAAACCCATAGAATTTTTCATCCTGCTGTTGTTCAAATTTGTCGTTTAACTGACATGTTTACCTCTATAAAATTATGGTGAAAGTACAAAAAAGGTAGAAAAAAAAGTACAAAAAGAAGTACAGATACTAAAAAGAAGTACATTTGCGTACTTCTTTAGGGGTTATGCAGTTAAAAGTACAAAAACTAAAAAAAAGTGCGCGTACTGCTGAAAACAGTACGTCTGGCAAGCCTATTCAAAAGAAAGGTCAAATTATAATAAACAGCGATTTAGCACAACTGTGCCCATTTTTTGATTCTTCTCAAATACTTAGAGTTGGTGGTAGAATTCAAAACTCAGACCTTAATTACTGATCCAAACACGAAATTTTACTTAAGAAGCAAAATCCTTTGACTAATCTCTTATTTATAGATGCCCACGATGAATGGCGGTTTGATCCAAATGCAAGCTTATGTCGTACGAGAATATTGGATAATATCAAGTAGAAGTGTAGCTAAACGCATCTTGATAAAATGTATAACATGTTTCAAATATAACTCAAAAGCAGCCCAGCAGATGATGGGAAACCTCCCTAGTGTTCGTCTTAAGCCTGCGCGCCCATTTATAAAACAATCTACTGCAAGAAACTCAGTAACTATAAAGGGCTACATTTGTTTGTTCATATGCATGGCTACAAAAGCGCTACATTTGGAAGCAGTAACTAACTTGTCAACCGATGCATTTTTGGCAGCTTTTAGGCGTTTCGCGTCCCGTCGTGGTCCTTGTACTGACATGTATTCAGACTGTGGCACAAACTTTGTTGGAGCTACAAATTCTTTACAATCGCAGCAAATCATCGATCCTAGATGAAATAAGCGACCGTCTTGCCAAAAATGGTACAAAATGGCATTTTATACCTCCAGCGTCTCCAAACTTTAGTGGTCTTTGGGAAGCCGTCGTGAAGTCTACGAAACACCATTTAAAGAGAGTGATGCAAAATCGTATTTTAACATTTGAGGAGCTTACCACGCTTTTAGCTCAGATTGAGAGCTGTTTAAATTCCAGACCCTTGTGCCCTCTTAACTCAGACTGTAATGCGCTCACTCCAGCTCATTTCCTGATTGGAGAACCTACTCTTTACGTATCTGAAGAAGATTTACTGGATGTCAACATCGACCGATTAAATAGATGGAAAACTGTTGAAAAGTTGAAGCAGCCTTTTTGGCGACGTTGGTCTAAAGAATGGTTGTGTCGACTTCAAGCTAGGCCCAAGTGGCTCAAAATAACACAAAACCCTAAAATTGGTGATTTAGTGGTCGCATTTGATGAAAGAGGTGCTCCTGAAGAATGGCCGCTTGCTCGTATCCAAGACATCCATCCCGGCAAGGACGGTTGTGTAAGGGTGGTGACTCTATTTTCAAACGGAAAAATGTTTAAACGGCCAATTTCTAAAATTTCCCTTTTGCCCTCAAATGATTGTTTTGATGCCTTAGAGAACGGTTACAATCCTAAAAATATTGCTGATGATGATTCTTCCTCGGTTTAAGCACTGTCGTCCTTAGTGGGGGGAGAATGTTGGTGAACAACTTTATTTATAATCTTTAGTAATTTTATTTCATACATTTACTATTTTTATTCCTTAAATAATTAAGTTATTTTTCTTATTTTGAATTTAATGGCTAGTGTGAACAATGCACATTAAAGCATACGCAGTTATTTATTTAATTTTGGTAGTTTTATTTAAATCAGAGGTTCGCAAAAATAAATCCTCTCACCAATACAATTACTCACCAACACATTCAATTCTTTATTTTATTCAGTGCACCTACAAACACAAAAACTGAAAAAATAAAGAAAAAGTCATACACCAGTACTCATGCGTATTCCTAGTTGTCTCGTTGAGTGGACAACGACTACTAAAATGTAAGAGCATAAGAATACGTGTGATTTTATTTTCCACAATTGTGGTATGGGCTGCGCATGTCTGATTTAAATCTACTTACATGAGAATTTATTTGTTCTCATCAAAGTAAATACATTAAAAGAAATAAGAAAAATACTGGTTTTTTGCTCACGCACTTTTATATTATGTATGCATGCATGTATGTACGTATGTTAATATGTAATATGCGTAAAGGGTGGATTAGCCGACTGTAATGTAATGTAACCTTAACGGAACGGAACAGCTGATCGTTTCTATTGTGTGTAAAGTAGTTAAAGCAGTTATAGTGACAAAATGTAACGTAACTGTTACGTCTGAACCTGTTAAAAACAGAATTTCTTTACGTTTCAACGTGACATTTACTAACGGTGTTGTCAACTTGTTGATTTTAAAAGTCTTGTATAAAAAATATTTCTGCTCAGAACGCTTAACAATATTTTCAATGTTCTAAAAATGTTTTAAATATTTCAATAATATAAATACATAAATAAAAAACAAAATGTAAGAAAAGATAAACTCACTGTTTATTGTTGATTTTTTGTTTAAGCTTTGATATTTTTACAAATAAAGCTTGAGTGTCTGTAATTCTCATTCACTCTATAGTTTGATTTGTATAATATCTTTAGTTTTTCTAAAGCCTTTTGGGAAAAGGTTTCCTGATGATCTGGCCTAAGCAACCAGTGAAATGCGCATAGTCTACGTTTACAATGCAGAAATTAAAAGCTAGACAGACGAAGTTTGAAGGCGAGGTGTTGAAGAGGTACAGTGTGTATTACACAGGTTTAGGTTAGTTCAAAAGAGAATGAGAAAAATGTCTGCCTTTCAATTTCTGCATTGTAAAAGGCGACAAAGGAATAAGGTGTTTCATTCCGTTTGAAGAAAAATTATTAGAAATTTTATTTTAACTTAAGAAAAGTTAAAATCTTGTACAGTTATAATTATTTATGTATTTGTTATTAATTTATTTCAATATGGTTATCAAAAACTTCTCTTAAGTAAAAA
The DNA here is from genome assembly GCF_958450345.1 of Calliphora vicina. Taxonomy (NCBI): domain Eukaryota; kingdom Metazoa; phylum Arthropoda; class Insecta; order Diptera; family Calliphoridae; genus Calliphora; species Calliphora vicina. The sequence continues at coordinate 69,422,934 of NC_088780.1, forward strand.
AAATATATATTTTTTAAGCACTAATTTGATTTACATTTTTTATTATATTAGCAACACTATTTCTGTTTTGTAGTTGACAATAATAGAAATTAGCCTAATGGCCTAGTTAGTTTGTATGTTCCGTTCCGAATCAGCTGTTTTGTTTTTAGCATAGGGAAAGTTGTGTATGTCGTTATTTTTTCTGTAACGTTGCCGTTCTGTTGCGGATGAATCTGTTGAAAACAAAATTTTGTCCGCAACGTTAAGTGACAGCTAAAACAGCTGATATCATATATACACAAAAATGCCAACAATATGAAAGGACTGGTGCCAACATTTTTGAAAGGGAAATATTTATTATTAACAAAAGAATAAAAAATATAATATTTTCAAAAAACATTGAAATTTAATAAAATAAATATAAATTTATTTTAATGTATGTACTATGTATGTAAAAAAATTAGTTTAAATTATATCATTAACAAAAAATATATGTATGTATTTATAAAAATGTTCACAATAATATGTTGAAGGTCTAAATACAAAAAACACTAAAAATAGTAACAAAATCACCAAGATGGTTTTTTGGTTATTATTTTAAAAACAGCTGATACGATCTTACGGAAAAACCAAAGTAAATTAATAAAGTAGACTCAGTAGAACAGCTGACTATTTTTTTACTTTGGTCTGAACTGTCAATTCACTTGTGGTTGTTGTGGCGAAAAATACAACAAGCCCAAAAGCAAAAACAACAACAGGCAACTTTGTCAGCTCAGACCTTAAACCAAAAACAAAATTGCTTGTGGTTTTTGTAAATGTTGTATTTGTTGTAGTACTGTCGCTACTTTATTAATTTACTTTGGGATAAACTAACTACAATATAACAGCATTCAGAACGGCACAGAACAGAAACGTTACAGAACGCAAAGACTAATGGAGCCTTAATTCAGCTACATCGGCATGAGTAGTCGTGTAGCTGTGCTGTCGTCAAAATAATCGTCTTCATATATGTAAACTTGTGCATTTTATTTTCGACAGCTGTCTTGAATGTGTTTAATGCATAAAGGGCACCATTCACTATCAAAATGCTTGATGTCACTTTCGTGTATGTGTAATTTGATGCTTTGATGTACACTTGATTGATGACTCGTCAATCTGCATTTTATTTTTGATTTTGTGGTGTTAACACCAATAGCGGGAATTATATTTAATTTTTATTTGCACTAAAATGTATTTAAAAATGTCAATATCGGATGCAACTTTAATTGCAATAACAACATGTTGAGAATAAAGAAAAAAACTAAAATAATAAGTGAAATATGTAATATAAAAAATTATTCTCTTCATCCGACACACTCATCAACTTCACGCCTTGAAATATTTTTGTAAATGACTTCTTGATTGATGAGAAAACACCATACACTATCAAAAAGTGACATCAAGCATGCTAAAAATCAAAATGTTTTTGATTTTCCATCAAGCGTTGTCGGTGTCACACATACAAACACATTTTCACTAATACTGCCACAGTGCTTGATGAGTATTTTGATAGCCCAGCAGTTAAGCAAAAAGTCAATGTATCCCTTAAAGACAGTAATTGTCACAAATGTCTTATCACTTCGCTAACTCCAACTTATATATTTTGGTCATTTGACACATGTGTGCACTTTGTAGTGCAGAGAGAAGAGATTGGTTACTTTATACATCCCAAGTAATCTAGCGTGAAGACAATTGACACTTAAGTGTCTCTAAGTAATCTGGAGTGTAGTCACTTTAAACGTTTTGTGAGTAATTCGTACAAACTGGTTTTATACAAATTGTGTTGATATAATTCTCATACAGTTTATTTTTATTTTTGCTTAAGTATCTGGTATACCATGTAACATAGCATGAAGTCAATAGTCACTTTAGTGTCTCTTAGTAACCTATGGAGAAGTCACTTCATACTTTTTTTTTGTACTGCACTTTATTTTACCCACCAGAAGCGTTGACTACTTTCGATCAGCTATCAGATAGTCACATTGTATCAAATGAGTCAATTGAACCCCTGTTTAGGACATGTACGTGTTAAAATAACTAGTCATGTAGCTGATCAAGTAACCAGTTACAAAGCTAGTAATGTAACTGACGCTATGTAACCAGTATGTGCATCTAATGCGTTGCCTACTTTGAACCAGCTATTAGTCAGTCCCATTGTAATCAAAAAGAGACAACTGACCCCCTGCATAGGACATGCCCGTGTTAAAATGACTAGTCACGTGGCTAGTCCCAGTCGAAGTAACTAGCTCCCACCCTAAAGGATGGGTAAAATCACTAGTTCGGTACTGTCTCCTCGAACTGCTGGGAGTGTATGGTGCGCTTAAGAATTACAAATCAAATACACGCATGCATAATTTGTATGTATTTGAGTGCGTTTCGTTTATTTTTTATTTTGGTTGTTGTTATTTTTTTTCGACATACAATTGTGCAAGACTTGTTTTGTTTATTTGGTTAGTTTTCACTGAGCAGTCGTAGTGTAAATACATATGATTGTCCGGTTTTATGATTTTCTTCATGTTGTTGGTATATGAAGTATTTTGCATGAGTAAAGACGTATGTATATATTTATAAATACATTTGTTTGTTGTTTTTTTTTCAATACACAAACCTTCATCACTGCAGGTCTTGTATTTAGTACTTATACTAAGGTATACTTTGGTGAAGGGTATATAAGATTCGGCACATCCGGATATAGCTCTGTTACTTGTTATTGTTGAATTTGATATTTTTGACATTTAACTATAATCCCGAAGTCCAGAAAAACCCCGGGGTCCGGGATTTACATTTCTAAAATTCCGAATCCCGGGATTTATAAAACCCAGTCCCGTTTGGCATCCATAATATATATTAAGGGTCCTCATGTAAACGCTTAAAAGCCTCGCAAACTGTGCAATCTGTGCATTTTTACACTCTCGCAAATGAAATGTCAAAAAATGTATGGAAATTCGTTTGCACAACTCCGATAAGTTTGTGCGACAATTTAGACTCGCAAACTTGAATTTATTGTGCATTTGATGAATCAGCTGCTTTTGTTTACTTTTATTTATAAGAAATAAAAATCAAATAAAATATAAAAATTTTGTGCATGTGAAAATTGTGTAACTTTGGAACAGAATGATTGTATTAAATGACATTGTGTATGAAAACATTAACCAACAGCTAGAACATAAACAAAGTCCTCCAAACTATGTATACCACCGTTTGTTCCAAAGATTTAACTTTCATTCAACATTTTAAAATTAAAATTTATACAATTTGAAAAAAAATTATTAAAGCTTTTGTTGAATTTATGTATTTTTATTTGACAAATATGAATTTTCTGTATAAACTTGCACAAAATTGAAAAGGTGGGTTCATGAAACATGTCGCGCAAATTTGCCCATTTGCACAAATGGTACACTTAAGCGTTTAAATGAGTACCCTTATTTATTTTAATTCGTGTTATCAATTGTGAAGCAATATAATTTTTATTGAATAAAACGTATTCCAAAATATACTTTCAACAAAATAAATCTTTGAATATGGATTCTATTACTCGATGTGTATTTATTTTGTAAATGTTTGTATTTAGCACTTATTTTAATGTTTTTATTGGGTCATATTTTTTGTAAATAGTGGATAACAACCGATAAAGGAGTTTTCGACAAGTAGTTGTTCGTGGGAAACTAAGTTTTATTTGCAAAATCACGAGATTTAACTTTTTTTAAGAAATAATAAAGTTTAAAAACTCGGAAATATTCGACATTTGTTAAGAAAACAAGAAGAATATATAAAGCGTTTCAAAATATATAAATATCAATATTCTATATGAAAGTTATGGTAAATTGAAAGTTGATGTATGTATGTATATGTAGTTTCATCATTATTTTCTTCCAGATTGATTCATGAGCATTTCAAAACCACATTAGCAAAATATTACATATTTCATTATATATTTTTTTAAACAGTTTTTTAAATAGGGGTCCATAAAATATTTTCTTAATTGATAAAAGGCTATACAGTAACTTTTACAGCGATAGTTTACTTTTATGTTACATTTGGGGCTGCTTTTGTAAAAGTTATGTTTATATGGAAGCCCCACGAAAAAACTGGCACAACTTTCATAATTTGTTATACCCTTCACCTTCGTGAGAAGGGTATATATAAGTTTGTCATTCCGTTTGTAATTTCCACAATATAATTTTCCGACCCTATAAATTATATATATTCTGGATCACTATAGATAGCGGAGTCGATTAAGCCATGTCCGTCTGTCTGTTGAAATCAATTTTCTGAAGACCCCAGATATCTTCGGAATCCAAATCTTCAATAATTCTGTCAGACATGCTTTCGAGAAGTTTGCTATTTAAAATCAGCGAAATCGGTCCATAAATAACGGAGATATGCGCAAAAATCCAAGACAACCTCTGAAAATTTCATCAAAACAAGACAATTTATTGCATGCTTTGACAAAAAAGCAACAATACGTATGTTGGTTTCATTGCTTTGCGTATTTTTTTTTGGTGTTTGTTTTGTTTTGCGTTGTTGTTGTTTAAAACTTCGTTTTTAACTTCTGACAAAAAATCAACAAAACGTATGTTTGGATGTGTGTTGGTTTTATTGCTTTGCGTATTTTGTTTTTGTTTTTTTGGTGTTTTGTTTCGTTTGTAACTTCTACAAATTTTAAAAGTGTTCTTGATATATTTAGGATGCTGTACGCTGAAAGTGGGTAATATACATGTTAACATAAAAAAAGTTGAATTCCCCTATTGCAAAACAATAACATTTTGATTACCATGCAAATTAATATTTATGTTTAAGTTATTGTAAGAATAAAATTATTCAATTTTTGTTAGTTCTAGTTTAACAATGACTCATTAAAATCAGTTTAACAATGAATCAATAAAACCTAAAAATACTTAACTGGCGCCCAACACACTGGGATAATCTTGTAACAACGCACCCCATAGGCTGAACCTAACAAGGATATTACCAGTAAAACGCACCCCATAGGCTGCAGAGAAAGGACTATCCTAAACATACCCCACATGCTATTGCAAATTGGAGAATCCTGGAATAACTCACCCCATAAGAAACGCAATCATCTGCAAAATAAGGCCTAGTTAGTTTGTACGTTCCGTTCCGAATCAGCTGTTTTGTTTTTAGCATAGGGAAAGTTGTGTATGTCGTTAGTTTTTCTGTAACGTTGCCGTTCTGTTGCGGATGAATCTGTTGAAAACAGAATTTTGTCCGCAACGTTAAGTGACAGCTAAAACAGCTGATATCATATATACACAAAAATGCCAACAATATGAGAGCAGTGGTACCAACATTTTTGAAAGGGAAATATTTATTATTAACAAAAGAATAAGAAATATAATATTTTCAAAAAAACATTGAAATTTAATAAAATAAATATAAATTTCTTTTAATGTATGTACTATGTAAAAAAATTTGTTTAAATTAAATCATTAACAAAAAATATATGTATGTATTTATAAAAATGTTCACAATAATATGTTGAAGGTCTAAATACAAAAAACACTAAAAATAGTAACAAAATCACCAAGATGGTTTTTTGGTTATTATTTTAAAAACAGCTGATACGATCATACGGAAAAACTAACTACAATATAACAGCATTCAGAACGGCACAGAACAGAAACATTACAGAACGCAAAGACTAATGGAGCCTTTAGCATGGAGAACTTGGTGTAGAGACGTTACCTAAGTATTGCTAAAAATAAAAGGAACAACAACCCCCTACCAGCTCCACAACGATGTTTGCTGTAATAATGTAAGAATAGTTGTAAGATATTTAAGATAAAAAATAAGAAAACCAAATTTTTATTAAAACAAAAACGAAAAATATTTTAATTAGTGAATTTTTTTTAAAGAAAAAGTGTTTATAAAAAAGTGAAATAGTAAAATAAAATTAAAAAGTGAAATTGTGAACAAAATAATTGTTCAATGATAAATTAAAAGAAAAAATCCCTTTATAACTTAAATAAAATTTTGTATTAGAAATCCGTTTATATCTTAAGAAAAAAAAACAAATTATTAGTAAATTAAAATTTAAAGTAAAAATTCCTTTTAAGTGTAAATTTTATAAAATATAACATTGGTTAATATTGCGATTCCTACGGGACCCTCCAATAGAAACAATAATAACACATATAAAAACAATTATTTTTAATTACAATCACTATTGCGATTCCTACGGGACCCTCCAATAAGTGTCAATAAGACGTATTGATCATATTATTATCTGTCAGAAATAACTAGCAAATAAAAATGTCTAATCCGAGCAATCTAATTAGACCACCGGTTTTAAACATACAAGAAGCAGGTCGCGGACATAACCACATTGACAATTTAGAAGAAACAATCGCGAGAATTTGCACACAACAGTGCCTAGTAGCAACAAAAAAACTTCATAGTGAATTCAGCTCTTGCAAAAAAGGTGTTGATAGAATTCTCAAATTGTATGACTCAGCCAAAGGCACTTCAAAATATTTTGCGATTTTGAGCACAATTAGGAACAATATTACAGGCTGCCAAAAGAGATCTGACAATACTGGAGTACCAAATGAGTACTGTAGTACAGGGAAACAGTACCATACAGGAATATTACCAACAGGTGTACTCATACCTTTCTCTCATGAACAAACTGTCATGTATGGACATATGTAGAGAGGCACTAGACCTTCTCGCCCAAACTTACAGAGATAAGCCATTGGATGCCTTCACCAGAGGTTTTAGGGGTAATGTATCCCTGCACTTAGGTATGAAAGAGCCGAAAGATCTTTCCACAAATTTACACAACCAGACTAATAAAAACAATACCAGACCTATGTCTCAACCGCCAAATAGAGCACAACAGCATGATAAAAATAGGAAAACCTTTTATCCCCAATTGGCTTTTATGCCACAACCTTTATCTCATCATTATCAGTACAGACCACAACCTTCATTTAATCATTATCAATATAGACCAGCAAATCCAATGGGATATTACAATAGTTTCAATCAAATGCTACAGGCACAAGGTTATCCAAATCCAATGTTCATTCCTCCAAGACCAATTACACCAAAGCCGCAACCACGTCCAGAGCCCATGGACGTAGATCCTTCAATGAGGACAAATGCTATCAATTATATGAACAGACCAGCTCAGAACAATCAAATGTTCGGGAAAAGACCACCAATACAGTCTGAACAATTTCGAAACCCTCCTAAGATGCAAAGGAATTTTCATTTAGAGGCAGAAGAAGTCAAAAATACTAACGACGAATATTATCAGGGCCAAGAACTAGAATACAAAGAAGAGGAAAAACTACCATCATTAGACGAGTACTTACAGAACCAACCGGACACTTCCGAAATCGGAAACCAACTCGAAACCCAGGACTTTGCGGACATTAATTTTTTAGACTAACGAATTCGTTTTTACCTTAGTTTGAGTGTAGGACAAGTACCGGACAAATTTTAAACTTCCTTATTGACACCGGTTCAAACAAAAATATGCAACCCTGTTTAGTTCGAAATCCATTACCATATCAAAATTTTTTTTTTGCAAATTCAATAGGCGCAAAAAATTTGGAAAATTTATAAATAAAATAATATATAAAAACATTCTCATATGCGATAATTAATGTATGGTATGAAAAATTATTGTAAAAGTTATAATAATATTACTGTTTGCAATCGAAATAATTTGGACAATTTGGAAATCTATACGTGTTTAGCTGATTTAGAAAGGAAGCAATCAGAACATAACGGCATAACCAGAATCTCGGATATTCCATACTTTAGACGAACGCGGACGATACTTTTGATTGCAAATAAAAGCCGTTTAGTAGTTTGAAAATTGTAACAACTCTTTATTTATTTAAAATGTACAACAACAGAATTAAATAGTCACTCAATGTTTTTTATACACGTTTATAAATACGCAGAAATACAGACACACTTTATAATGTACACGAATTCACTTGAAAAATACAGCACACTTTAAGGCACTCAGTTGATGTTTATTTTAATAGCGTCTCTGATAAACTGACTAACGACTGCAACCTCTGCCACTATTTATAACACTGCCATCTGCACTCTAGATTGTTCTTTAACTGTCTAGAGCTTTCTAATACATACGTCATCTGTGGTGTACTTTCTACAATGTTCTTTAACTGAATATTCGAATATACGGTCGCAGCAAACAGCGTTGCCATACTTACGATCAATGGTCAACTGAAAGCTTTTATTCAATGTTAATAATGCCCACAGATATGTTACAGTTTGCTATTACAGCACTGCTATTTGAAAGCATTATGCTACCTTTAAATCTGCCGTTAAAATCGTTATATTTGAATTCAAGTACAATTTCGTAACACTGCCCCACGCTTAAACCTGTTCGTCCCGAATAGGCATAGATTCACTTCTCCCATAGGCAGCTAGTAGTTCTAGATGTACGACCTTCATTTTAGATCTCGGGCTCTTTTCTTTCTGTATTCTGTACACCACGTCGTTTAATTTCTTAATCACCTTGTATGGTCCATCCCAATGGGTTTGTAGTTTTGGAGACATTCCTTTCTTACGTTGTGGGTTATACAGCAGTACAAGTTGGCCTTCATTAAATCCCTCAAAATTCGCTGCTCGATCGTATCTGGCTTTCATTTTGTCGCTGGTCATTTTTATTCGTCTGTGTACGAATTCGTGAAGTTCGTTAAGGTCATCTTGCTCTTGGGAAGTGTTTTCATTATTTGATGAGGGCTTAATACCGAATTCTAAATCACCAGGCAACTTGAGTTCTGTCCCGAAGACAATTTTTGCAGGTGTTCGAGAGGTCGAGTCATGAACAGCTGACCTGTATGCCAATAGAAATTTTGGTATGTGTTCATCCCAGTCCTTCTGGTGTGCACTGACCACTTTTCTTAAATATTCCTCCAGGGTGCGATTGAATCTTTCGACCATGCCATCAGATTGAGGGTGCAGTGGCGTTGTTCTGGTTTTTCATATTCCGTATAAATCGCACATTTCCTTAATACGGCGGATTCAAAATTTCTACCCTGATCCTAGTGTAACTCCAGTGGAACACCATAGCGACACACCCAGTTGTTCACAAATATGCTTATAACCGTTTTAGCTTCCTGATTGGGTATTGCATATACCTCTGGCCATATGCTGAAATAATCCATAAACACTAGAACGTAACGGTTTCCAACATCACAGACAGGGAAACGGCCTGCTACATCCATCGCAATCCGCTCGAATGGCGCACCTGAGTTATACTGCTGAAGTTGTCCATGACTTCTTCTTACTGGGCCCTTCGCTGCTATGCATTGTGGACAATTGGCTATCCAATCGACTACTGCTTGCTGACAACCCACCCAATAAAAACGTTGTTTTAGCTTTTCTAAAGTTTTTGTGACACCAAGATGACAACCACTGGTACCGTCATGAAACTCTTTCGTTACTTCGTTTATTTTAGAGAATGGTACCACAATTAGATTTGTCACTGTTTTACCGTCAGCACTTTCACATATGCGGTATAAGCAGCCATTTAACAATTGTAGACTATTCCATAGGGCCCAATATGATTTCATCAGTGGACTTTCGGTCGATATTTCATTGCGGGCTGGCCTTCTGCCTTCTTCTTTTGCCGATATTATTTTCGCCAGTATGGGGTCATTTCTTTGCGATACAGGCCAATCTGCACTGGACTCTATATGCATTAGTCGAACGTCAATGACACATTCCTTTCTCTCGGCTTTTGCGCAATGCTTGCATTCCACGTTGCAAGGCCGTCTTGAGAGCGTGTCCGCATTGCCGTGTTTCAAACCCTTCCGATTATCGATGCTAAAGTCATAGCTCTGAAGCCGCTCAATCCAACGAGCCAGTTGCCCTTCAGGTTGTTTAAATTGCAACAACCACCTGAGGGCAGAATGATCGGTTCTCAGTTGGAAGTGCTGACCATACAAATACTTGTGGAAATGCTTCACACACTCTAATACAGCCAGGAGTTCACGTCGCGTTACGCAGTAATTTCTCTCAGGCTTGGAAAGTATTCGGCTGTAGTAGCCTATGACCTTTTCCGTCCCGTTGATCACCTGCGAAAGCACACCGCCTATTCCGTATCCACTCGCATCGCTGTCTAGCACAAACTTCGCCCCTGGGATGGGATATGCCAAAATTGGTGCTGTACACAACAATTCTTTTAACTGAAGGAATGCCTGTTCTTGAGATTCACTCCACAGGAACGCTCGCGACTTCTGCGTTAGCTCATGTAGGCTTGCGACAACACTGGCAAAATTCGGAACAAATCGTCAGTAGTACGTGCAAAGGCCTAGAAAACTGCGCAATTCGTGAAGATTTCACGGACGAGGCCAGTCCTTTACGGCTCGTATTTTATCCTCATCTGTTGATATGCCGTCTGCTGTTACGCGATGCCCTAAATACTTAACTTCTTTCTGGAACAATGCACATTTCTTTACGCTAAGTTTAAGGACTTCTTCAAGGTTTTTCAAGTGTTCATCGAAAGACTTCCCCATGACAATTATGTCATCGAGGTACACCAAGCATGTCTTCCAGTGAAGTCCTTTCAACACATGTTCCATTAAACGCTCGAATGTGGCTGGAGCATTGCAGAGTCCAAAGGGCATCACATTAAACTGCCATAATCCATCACTAGCACTAAACGCAGTTTTCTCTTTGTCTTTTTCTGCAATCTCTACTTGCCAATAACCACTTTGCAAGTCCAATGTGGAGAACCATTTTGTTCCAGCTAATGTGTCCAGGGTGTCGTCAATTCTTGGTAGCAGGTAGCTGTCTTTCTTGGTAACGTCGTTCAGCTTTCTATAATCGACGCAAAACCTAGTGCTGCCGTCTTTTTTTTTAACTAACACAACAGGCGAGCTCCAAGGACTTGAAGATGGTTCGATTACTCCATCCCGCTCCATTTCATTAACCAGCTCCTTCACCTCACTTCGTTTTGCTAGAGGAATACTTCTGAGCGCTTGCTTTATGGGCCTCACTTTTTATTTCTGCTGGTTCTACCACCCACAAACTGTTGTCCTCACAATCTCCCTCCATACAGGCCCATACTAAAGTTTCTGACTGTGGTGGTAGTGTCTGATGCTCGACGGTAACTAGCTTTCTTACTTGAGTCCTATTTTCATATCCGACGTCAAGGGGTATTTCCACATTTCGCCAAATCATAACTTTTTGTCCCATATCCAAAGTAATGCCGTGAGTAATCATGAAATCAGCACCAATGATTACTTTGTCCACAATATCGGCAACAATAAATACATGATTGACGCTAACATTGGCAATGGTTACTTTCACATTTACTTTACCATAGACAGTGGCTGGCTCCCCAGTAGCAGTGCGCAGACTTACCCCACGTAATGGTTCGATTGTGTTTTTGACTGACCGTTGATGTATCCACTAGCCGTAAGATTGCTATTTTTCTGCTGCATTACTGATATGGAGATTGTGGGGCCCTCAGATGTGGGAGCTAGCTCTTGCCCCATAGTGCTAGCTCGTTTTAGTTTAAAGGTGATTCTTGTGACGATTGATGATTTGACGGCTGGTTGTTTCTTGGAGGCGAAACAGATCTGGTTCGTTTTCTCGGTGCTTTGCAGTTTCGTTGAATATGACCAGATTTACCGCAATTATAACATTTTACTCTGGCTTTGCTATGCTTATCATTAAACGCCTCCAAGACCTTTTTTAATTCATCGACTATATTTCTCTCGTCTTCAGCAACAACCTCGATATTGCGGCTTTGAAATTATTTTCGCCGTTTCTTGCGCCAGTGCAAATGAGACTGTTTCAGCAAATGATGGTTTAGGTGTAGCACAAACCGCATGTTTTATTTCAGGATCGCGAATGCCATTAACGAATGCCTCTATCTTGATATGGTCCAAAAATGGATTGTTTTCCCCTGGATAAGTGAGCTGTAGCAAACGCTCGATTTCCAACGCAAAATCTTGTAGTGTCTCATTAGCCTTCTGTACTCTGCCACGCAATTCCATTCGGTATAATTCTTTTTTATGTTCGCCACCGTACTTACGTTGTAGCGCATCCATTATGTCATCATAACAATTTCTGTTGCTTGCTGGCACGCTTTCAAGAACTACTGCTGCATTCCCTTTTAAGGCCAATATCAATTCTATAGCTTTTTCTTCATTGTTCCACATGTTTCTAATGGCAACTGTATCAAACTGGAACTTGAAAACATTAAATGGTGTGCTGCCATCAAAACTAGGGGCCTTTATTCTACTCGATGTTTCTGAAATAACTCGCACCGGTCCATCTTGGCATTGAAGATTATTAACCTTTGTTTCTAGGTCATGCAGTTTATTGTCGACACCAATCTGTAAGTCGGAGAGTTTTTTATTGACGTCTATGGCTTGTATTTCTAAACAGCTTTCTAAGTCGGACACCTTTTTCTCAATGCCATCCACTCTGCTGTTTATAACTTCCGATATTTGATGAAGCTTCTCGTCTGTTGCTCTAGAAGTTTCTTCAAATTTCATTTCCATTATTTTATTTTCTTCTTTAACTTCCGCAAGAAGTTTCTCGTTGTTTACCTTAGAAGTTTCTAAGATGGTTCTAGAATTTTCGTTCAATTTCGCTTCCAGGTTCTCGTTGTTTACTTTAGAAGTTTCTTGAACTTCTGCTTTAACTTCAGACAGAAGTTTCTCGTTGGCTGTTTCCATTTTTTCCATCATAGTCGCGAACATTGTGCTTAAATCTAAGCTGCTTGTTGTTGAACGTGTAGAAACTTCCATTTCTTCCTTATACTCGAATTCGTAAGCACCGATGTCAATATCAAGGCGCTTAAATTCATCTATGAGCCTCTTCTGCAATTCCGCCTAATTACCTGCTGTTGGTAACTCCAACTTACTCAGTTCTTTCTTGAGTTGTTCAACTTTCAGTTCTTCAAACTTCATGCTTATTAATTTGCAATCCCACTTCTGACACCAATTGTTACGTTTTAACCTTTTCAAAACGCTGGTTTATTTCCTTTAAATAAACCGGATACTTTTGATTGCAAATAAAAGCCGTTTAGTAGTTTGAAAATTGTAACAACTCTTTATTTATTAAAAATGTACAACAATCACAGAATTAAATAGCCACTCAATGTTTTTTTTATACACGTTTATAAATTCTCAGAATTACAGACACAATTTATAATGTACACGAATTTACTTGAAAAACACACAACACACTTTAAGGCACTTAGATGATGTTTCTTCGAAAAGCGTCTCTGATCAACTCACTCACGACTGCAACCTCTGCCACTATTTATAACACTGCATTACCATCTAGAAAGCTCTTTAACTGTCAAAGTTCGAATATTCTAGATCATACGCCATCTGTGGTGTACTTTCTACAATGTTCTTTAACTGATTATTCGAACTCGAATACAGCGTTGCCAACTTACAATCAAATCAACTGAAAGCTTTTATTTAACAATACCCACAGATATGTTACAGTTTTACAGCACTGTTACTTGAAAGCATTATGCTACTTTTAAATCAGCCGTTAAAATCGTTATATTTGAATTCAAGTACAATTTCGTAACAATATACTAATTTCACTGTGCTAGTTAAAAAAACTGTCAAGCGGGGCACCCGGTGGGTTAAGCTAATTCGGGTACGCTGAATTCAGTGGTGCTAACCGTTTTTTTAGGTTAGCTCGTATTTTCGAGATATACCGTTATTTCGAAAATGGAGGAGGTTGCACAACATATATTCGCGTAACTCAAAAACGGTTTATTTTATTGAACAAACTGAAAAAACCGAAATTACCTTTAAGTAAGGCTTGAAATGTTTTTAATCTTCGCAGTCATTTTAGAAATATAAATTTTTTTTAGAAAAATTTCGAAATTTTTGGTTTTTAAAACGGCATTAAAAATTGGAAAATGCATATACGCTCTTAATTTTTAAATTCAAATGCATATAACTTTGGAGTCAGTCACGATTCTTAAACAAAAATAGTTAGTCCAATAAAAGGAAAAATTAGCAAATCGGGAACTATTTGGACCCGCTGTTATCAAAAAACTGGAGTATGGTGGGTAAAAATGTTGATAATTTAATTTTAAGATGCGAATATCTCCTAAGCTATAAGATATAGTTGATAGCCACGATGAAGTTTTTTGTAGTGCTCGATGAGGAGATTCTATGTGTGTAAGTTTTATGAAATCGGAACACAACCGAAGAAAGAGGATCGTTTTAAAAATTTATCATACCCGAGTCCTACTTTGGGGACCCCTGGCCGCACCTCTGGTAGACTCATGCTGTCAAAATTCAAACCTTAAACTCATCAACACTTCTTCTTTGAACATATCGGACTAAGGGTTTAGATTTATTTCACTCTTTTTTGTCTATGGCTCTGTGCACTGCACGATGTAGCTAATTACTACGAGTTATGTGTTTTGATAAAATATTAGGGGATATTTGTATTATTTTTTGTGAATAAAATGAAAAGTTGTGGACAGAATTTAATTATTTAGAGCTTATTTTATTTGGAAGTTCATTTTCTAAATGTGTAATAAAAATTAAGAACGTATATGCATTTTTCAATTTTTAATGCCGTTTTAAAAGCTAAAAATTTCAAAATTTTTCTAAAAAATTATTTTTTTTGCCAAAAAAAATTATATTTTTAAACGACTGCGAAGATTATAAACATGTTAAGGTTCGTTGCGGAATTTCGTTTTTTTCAGTTTATTCAATAAACTAAACTGTTTTTGAGTTACGCGAATATATGTTGTGCAACCTCCTCCATTTGCGAAATAACGGTATACCTCGAAAATACGAGCCAACCTAAAAAATGGTTAGCACCACTGAATTCAGCGTACCCGAATTAGTTTAAGCCGCTGGGTGCCCCTCTTGACAGAAAAAAAGTGTCAATTTCGGGCATAGTGTTATTATAAAAAATAATAATGCATAGCCGAATATAGCACTCTTACTTGTTATTTATTATTGTTGTTTTTATTACCAAATATATTTTTAAATTGAAGTTTATTTTGATCTGTGACGTCATATGTACATTGATTGACTTGGGGCATGTTCAACACATTGGCAGTGTTGATTAATTAGTGGTGAATATGGATTGAAGGTTTGAGCCTGAGCTAAGCATTTATATTTGGTGCTGTTATTGGTTGATGATGCTGCATTAACACTCCGTGATACACATGTTTTATTTGTCACTTTACAATCTAAAAGCTTTAAAAAATATACAAACAAATTTATTTAATTTGTCAACTTTTTAACAAAAAACTCACATAAACATTTTTTAAAGTTTGTAACAAACTAAAAAGGAAAACACAAAGACTATTTCAACGAAAAAATATAACGACAAACACGTGTTGAGAACTTAGCTTTTATTTTACCGTAAAAAGATAATTTGTTACCGAAAACTAAAAATATACGCGGGTCTAGCCAGACTCGTGTGTTACTAATGTGATATATAAGTTAAAAAATCCTTGTATCTCCTTTCGTGGTTACCTTTTTTGGCCCTTTTTTACCATTATAAAGCCATGAAAATTTTAAGAGGGTACCTGAAAAATCAAGTCGCTAGCGATACCGCAAAGTCGTTTAAATTGCAAAAAAAATCCAAAAAAGTCTGGCCAGACCTATGTGTATGTCTAAGTGTTAACATTAACATACACAGGGTTAACATTAGTATACACGGTGGTCTAATTGATGCAACATCATTATTTATTATATAACACCACGTCTACAACAGGCATGAAATGTTGTTAAAACATGATGTTAAGACTTCATGTTAAATTATTAATATGTTAATGGTGGAGTATCGTACTCATGTCGATATTAAGATATTTCATTATTTTTTGATTGTCAGCGAAGCAAATTCTATAAAACATGGGAACTGTTCGTATAATCCAATGATTTTAAAAGTTTCTTCAGCGTTAGCATCCATTTTTATTTATTTCATTTATTTTTTTGTTTTATAGAATTACAAAGCCAATCAATTTTTACACAATTTTCCACATTATTTTACAGCATTTATTTGTTTGTTTGTCGAATGAAAATTGTAAATGAAAAAAAAGCAACAAAATGGCTGCTGTCAAGCTTAAACGTCATTTCATGTTATAATAGAGTTGTTAAAACATATGGTTTAACAACCATGTTAAAACATGAGAAAAACGCTAACATGATGTCTCTATACCTAACACTAACATCATGTTAGTGTTAATGTTTAGCATTTCATGCCTGTTGTAGACGGTGTGTTAGACTCTGCTGTAGCTGTTGTGTCTGCGAATTATCGAATTGTTGGTGGCATTCACAGTAGGGTGTAAAAGTATTGAGTATTTGGATAGTCAGTACTCAATACCAACTGTTTTTTTGAGTACTCAATACCAATACTTTCAGGGTTGTATTTTGTACACAAAAAATACAACCCAATTCGTAAAGAAAGAAAAAACATAACGGTGTAAAAAAACTTGTGGCGTCATAAAAATTTAAGAAGAGTAAGTGACAAGTCAAGTTATTAAATAAAGTATTAAATAAAAAATTGTCAAGTTATTAAATAAAATATTAAATAAAAAAATGTAAAATTACGTATTCCATTCTACTCTTAGTCAAAAGGTGGGTACAATCAGATTAAATTTGAATAAATTTAATTATTGAATATATTTCTGTATTGCATGTTACCCTATTCTAGAAATGTCCCGGAAGAGAAGCAATATTTGGCTTCACTTTAAAGATGCCAAGGAAGGTGAAACTGCAAAATGCAATATATGCAAATCTACTATTTCGTACAATAGAATTTAATTTTATAGGAGGTGGCGGTTCCAATTTAAAAAAACACCATGACTCTAGGCATCCGTTGGTGGATCTAAAAAAAAACTAGCGGCAATAGTGAAGGTTTGTATACACATGAAAATTTAATTTGCAAAAAGTATTGTCCTGCATTCTGTTATCGTTAATAACATGATAATTATTTAAAAGGACTTCAAACTTTCAAAAGATCTCTATTTTCGTATTTCATACTTTCTCAATAAAAAAGCCAGTACAACATTCTTGTGTTTTATATTGTAGCTATTAGCGCAAACAGCTATTTTGGACGTATTTTTAAAGATTTAATGAAAATTTCAAATAAATTTTTCCAAATAATATTGACATATTAATATTTTAAACGTTTTTATATCTGTACATTAACAGAAATTTAAATCGTATTTTTAATAATAAATTTCCATACAAAATTTGTTTTCAAAATTTAATGAATTTAAAAACTGTTTAATGTATTTTTAGACTTCAATACTGAGTATTAATGTTTATCAAAACATTTGGGGGATTTAAACGGTCTGCTACCAGGTCGTATTGTCATAATGTTCTAAAAAAATATTTTTAGCAGATCGTTTAAATCCCCCAAATGTTTTGATAAACATTAATACTCAGTATTGTCGTCTAAAAATACATTAAAGAGTTTTTAAATTTATTAAATTTTGAAAACAAAATTTTTTATGGAAATTTATTATTAAAAATACGATTTAAATTTCTGTTAATGTGCAGAAATAAAAACATTTATTTATGTATTTCGAAGTTTTGTAATGTTCCTAATTAATAAATTTACAAATCAGGACCGTTCGAAATACATAAATAAACGTTTTTATTTCTGTACATTAACATAAATTTAAATCGTATTTTTATACCCTTCACCTTCGTGAAAAATGTAGAAATTACAAACGGAATGACAAACTTATATATACCCTATAAGTTTGTCATTCCGTTTGTAATTTCTACATTTTTCATTTCCGACCCTATAAAGTATATATATTCTGGATCCTTATAGATAGCGGAGTCGATTAAGCCATGTCCGTCTGTCTGTCTGTCTGTCTGTCTGTCTGTCTGTCTGTCTGTCCGTCTGTCTGTCTGTCTGTTGAAATCAGTTTTCTGAAGACCCCAGATATCTTCGGGATCCAAATCTTCAATAATTCTGTCAGACATGCTTTCGAGAATTTTGCTATTTAAAATCAGCAAAATCGGTCCACAAATGGCTGAGATATGAGGAAAAAACCAAGACAACCTCGATTTTTGACCTATTTTTTACCTATATCTGGATTACTAAGACATTAATATAGACAATATGGATATCTAATGATAGATATTTCAAAGACATTTGCAACGACGTATATAAGACCATAGTAAGTTGGACCTACAATGGGTCAAAATCGGGAAAAAAAATTTTGAACCCGAATTTTTTTTTTTTAAAAAAAAATTGAAAAAACAAAAAAAAATTTTAAAATTTAAAAAAAAAAAAATTGAAAATTTAAAAAAAAAAAATTTAAAATAACAATCTAAAAAAATTTTTTTCCAAAAAATTCAAAAAACAACTGGAAAAAAAATTAAATTTTGTTTACCTAAAAATATTTAAAATTTTGAAGTATAATTTGGTGAAGGGTATTTAAGATTCGGCACAGCCGAATGTAGCACTCTTACTTGTTAATAATAAATTTCCATACAAAATTTGTTTTCAAAATTTAATAAATTTAAAAACTGTTTAATGTATTTTTAGACTACAATACTGAGTATTAATGTTTATCAAAACATTTGGGGGATTTAAACGGTCTGCTACCAGATCGTATTGTCATAATGTTCTAAAAAATTATTTTTAGCAGACCGTTTAAATCCCCCAATCAACCCAAAATTTGCGAGAATTTCGTTGAAACATTGCAAAACTCAGCCGTAACCCTGCAAATGTCGAATAATACACAGTGGAATGCCGTCAGAGATTTATTTCTGACAACGGCTGAAAGAACTATTGGATTCAGTGTAACCACGAGAAAAGAGTGGATCTCAGATCACACCTGGAATTTGATTCAGTATAGAAAGGAAATCAAGGGTGATGTCAACACGGCAAAAACCAGATATGCCAAAATGGATTTTCAAAGAAAGTACTCTGAATTGGATCATAAGGTCAAGAAAAGTGCCCGAAGTGACAAGAGGCGTTGGTTTAATCAACTAGCTGAAGATGCTCAAGCGGCTGCAGAGGCGAACCATACGAGGGACATGTACAAAATAGTAAAACAGATGACAAACAAAACTCTGAATGTCACAAAACCTTTGAAAAATGAAGATGGCATTCTAACTTCTTCAAGGCTAGAACAGATTACAATCTGGGAAAAACATTATGCTAATATGCTCTCAGTCCCACCAACACCAGTGTCAAGAATTTGCAGATGTCAACAACACGCGGAAAGGGACGATATTCGCACCTGCGCACCAGAGCTGGAAGAGATAATAGCGGCAATCAGGGAACTCAAGAACCATAAGGCGCCTGGTCCTGATAACATTCCTCCAGAATTATTGAAAGCAGACCCACGCACAAGCGCAACAATTTTATACCCTAACATCGAACGATTTTGAGTTGAAGAAGCTTTTCCAGAGGACATCAAAGAGGGCATTATAATTAATCTCCCCAAAAAAGGGGACTTATCCAGGGGGATTACACTACTCTGCATGACCAATAAATTATGTGCACATATAATTAGAAAACGTCTTGTGAATGCTCTTGACCCCCATCTAAGAAGGGAACAAGCCGGTTTTCGTCCCCATCGATCATGCATTGATCATGTCAACACAGTACGCATAATAGTCGAGCAATCTGTTGAATGGCGTTCACCGCTTTATCTTACCTTTATAGATTTTGAAAAAGCGTTTGATAAGTTGCAACATCAGGCTATTTGGAACGCACTCGAGTGTAAAGGAGTGCCGCACAAAATCATGAAATTAATCAGGGCAATGTATCAAGGTGCAAGCTGTCGTATCAATTACGAACTCTAAGTAATAGGGTTACCGTGTTAAACGGTGTTAGACGAGGATGTGTTCTCTCGCCCTTATTATTTAACATTGTATTGGACAACGTACTGATCAACGCGATCCCATCAAACACTGGTATTACATGGGGTCTTCATGGAATGCTAGATGACTTGGATTATGCGGACATTTGTCTTTTCGCTCATAATATAGCAGCCGAATGCGGGATAAGAATAATTTTGGCAAAACAAAAACTATGAGCCTAAACACTATGTCGAATGCGCCTTTTACTTTTTACGGCGCTGAAATATAATCAGTAACCTCCTTCACATATCTAACCTCCTTCACATATCTCGGGAGTATTATTTCCAGTTCTGGCGGTTCCAGTGAGGACATAAAGTCACGTTTATGTAAGGCTAAGGCTGCCTTCGGCGTGCTCTCTCATGTTTGGCAATCCACAACCATATCTAGAGACACAAAAAAAGATCTTTAATACCAATGTAACGCCTGTCCTACTCTACGCATGTGAAACGTGGAACCCATCCAATCGCGAACTGCAAACAATGCAAGCTTTTGTGAATCGTTGTCTGCGTAGAATTCTGCGAATATTCTGGCCTAACATCATCACGAACAATGAGTTGTGGGAATGGACGCGGCAGTCGTCGATTCGCTCAGAAATTAAACGACGTAAATGGCCCTGGCTTGGACATACACTACGCAAACCACAAGATGATGTAACGAGACAAGGTACCGAATGGACACCTCAAGGAAGCCGAAGGAGGGGTCGTCCATCCAAAACCTGGCGCAGACTAGTGGAAATAGAAGCAGCAGAGGCTGGTGTATCCTAGAGCGAAATAAAACACATTGCTAACGACAAACCCAGATGGAAAACTTTTTTCCTAAAAGGAACTACGGGAAATATATATATATAATTACAAAATTATTAAAATTTTTTTTCTTTTAAGTAAACATTTAAATTAAATATAAATGTACTATATTAATGACAGACATTGTCATGTCCAAGATAAAAAAATGCTTGTGTTCGATTTGTGAAATTGTGAGAAGCGGTTTGAAAAGGGTAAAAATAGTTAAAAAGGAAAAAAGACGAATTATTAAATGATAATTTTTATTCATATAGGGCATAGAATTAAATATACATAGAAGCTCTACTGAGAGACAAATAACCTAATGCATTAAACACATTCAAGACAACAGGCTACACGACTACACGAACACAAATTCTGCTGGTTACAGTTGTAGTCGTGTGGCAGCTACTGAATTATTTTAAAGACGACAGCTACAAAGTAAACAGCTGATTAATAATTCAGTGGTGCCACTTTAATATAAAATAACCGTACAAAATTCCAAAGTAATTAAGACTGAAACAATTATTTTGAGTAAAAATATATATATGGTTATAATTAATTAGGTACCTGTTATTAATTTATTTCAATATGGTTATCAGAAACTTCTATTAATTAAGTAAAAAAAATATATTTTTTTAAGCACTAATTTGATTTACATTTTTTTTATTATATTAGCAACACTATTTCTGTTTTGTAGTTGACAAAAATAGAAATTAGCCTAATTCGGCTACATCGGCATGAGTAGTCGTGTGGCCGTGTAGCTGTGCTGTCGTTAAAATAATCGTCTCCATATAAACGTGTGCATTTTATTTTTGACAGATTGAAGTTGGTAGCCTGCTGTCTTGAATGTGTTTAATGCATAAGTTTGTTGTCAAAAACCTAAGTCTTGCAACAACAGAATACATGTATTATTGGCCAAGTTATTAGCGAAATAAGATATTTTGAGTTTCTATATAAAAAATCGATTTTTGGTCAGAAATATGAGTGATCACAGATCGAGGTCCTTTTCTTGATTAAACGCTAATTTGCCAAGTTATCAGATATTTCGAGTTTTTATATAAAAAATCGAATTTTGGTCAGAAATATGAGTGATCACAGATCGAGGTCCTTTTCTTGATTAAATGCTAATTGGCCAAGTTATTGGCGAATTTAGATATTTTGAGTTTTTATATAAAAAATCGAATTTTGGTCAGAAATATGAGTGATCACAGATCGTGTCCTTTTTTTGTTGATTAAACGCTTATTGGCCAATTTATTAGCGAATTTAGATATTTTGAGTTTTTATATAAAAAAAATCGATTTTTGTTAAGAAATATGAGTGATGACAGATCGAGGTCTTTTTCTTATTGGCAAAGTTATTAGCCAATTTAGATATTTTGAATTTTCATAAAAAAATCGATTTTTGGTCAGAAATATGAGTGATCACAGATCGAGCTCTTTTTCTTGATTAAACGCTTATTGACCAAGAGCGAATTTAGATATTTTGATTTTTTATATAAAAAAAATCGATTTTTGTTAAGAAATATGAGTGATCTCAGATCGATCTCCTTTCAACTCTTATTAGCGAATTTAGATATTTTGAGTTTTTATATAAAAAATCGATTTTTGGTCAGAAATAGAGTGATCACAGATCGAAGTCTCTTCTTGATTCAACGCTTATTGGCCAAGTTATTAGCGAATTTGGATATTTTGAGTTTTTATATAAAAAAATCGAATTTTTGGTCAGAAATATGAGTGATCACAGATCGAGCTCTTTTTCTTGAGCTTATTGGCCAAGTTATTAGCGAATTTAGATATTTTGAGTTTTTATATAAAAAATAGATTTTTGTTAAGAATATGAGTGATCACAGATCGAGCTCCTTTTCTTGATTCAACGCTTATTGACCAAGTTAGTTTTTATATAAAAAATCGAATTTTGGTCAGAAATATGAGTGATCACAGATCGAGTGATCAACAGGGAAACCGGAAATATGCTCTAAAAAAAACGTTTTAAGCGCTTTAAATATGCAGTAAAAACTTTAAAATATGCTCTTAAAATTTAAAAAATATGCTCTTAAAAAAACAAACTTTTACATAATTTTTAACCAAAAAATATACTTTTATTTAAAAGTACAAAGTAAATTAATAAAGTAGCGACAGTACTACAACATTTACAAAAACCACAAGCAATTTTGTTTTTGGTTTAAGGTCTGAGCTGTCAAAGTTGCCTGTTGTTGTTTTTGCTTTTGGGCTTGTTGTATTTTTCGCCACAACAACCACAAGTGAATTGACCGTTCAGACTGAATAAAAAAAATAGTCAGGTGTTCTACTGAGTCTACTTTATTAATTTACTTTGGTAAAGTAACATAAAATAAACAAAAATAACAAGAACTAAAACAAGTATAACAAAAAATAAATACAACATAAAAACAATAGGAACTTAAGTTATGAAAAGCCCTCAAGAGGTTTTTTTTGATGATATTTTATATAAATATAAAGTCACTTCTTCAATTAAGGTTATTATTGCAATAAATTACAAAATGTTGACTTAAATTTTCAAATAAAAATCGTTGTCTATTGGATCTGAAAACATTTTTATACATAGAAAATGTTCTTTCGAACATACAAAGGCAAAGTTGGTAAAAAGTAGTAAACAAAACTGCGGATATTTTTTTCGTACTAACCAAGGCGAATTTATATACCAGTTGGTGTTGATAGCACAGCTGATTAATGTTGTTTAGAGGTTTGAGCTATCAAATTATCTTGTGTTTGTTGGGGCGAATGCTGCAACAAACGTAAAAGTAACAAAAACAACAGGCAAACTTTGACAACTGAAACCACATAAACAAAAACAAATTACATGTGGTTTTTGTAAATGTTTTATTTGTTGTAGAATCAACACCACCTGGTATATAAATTCGCCTTGGTACTAACTTTGACAGTAAACAGTCAAAATTTCACATATAAAAGCAAGCAGCTATTTTTTTAGTGACTACACCTTATTATGTAAATTTATCAAATTGCACACAATATTCACAATGGAAGTTATAATTTTAATGTGAATATTGCTGTCTTTGTTTCTCATATTATATTTTATATATTGTGCTATTGTACATTCTCTTAATATTAACCCTCCGTTAGTCGCAATCATTTTCAATCGAAACTAGTCGCAATGTATCAAATTGATATCAATAAAAGAAAGGCGCGTTTGAAAATAATTTCTTCACTTTTTATTTCGAAAACATAAAAACAATATTAAATTCAAACACCCTAACTATGAAAGAAATGTTAAAGTTAATTTTTGTTGAAGTCGACTTTATTTTAAAATAGAACTTTTGCTTTTATTTGACAAGAGCTTCAAAACAACATATACATTAAAATAAATGAAAATATTTTTCAATGAATGTAAATATAAAAACGAAATTTCAAAAAATTAAAGAAACAAAATGTACACAAAAGTTCAAAACAAACAGTTTTTTTTAAATAATAAAACAACATTTTAAATTTGTATTATGGTACGAAATTTAAAATAATAGTCAACTTTATGGACTTAAAATCGACTTTAAGGCTTTTGTAGTCAGGCTGAAAGTATTTAAAAGAATAATAAAAATAAAATTGCAGTATAAATATGTATATTTTTATCAAAAAATAGCTTAAAACTTAGGGTGTTTAAAAAATTTTTGCCTGTATCAACTAGATCTGTTTCGAGTAACGGAGGGTTAAAGAACGGTTAAATTTGAATTAGAACTAAAATTTGATATTCAGATGTCGCTCTTATTATTATAGTGCTTATTTTATATTAAAAAAAGCCATCTACATATTTTTCAATTTTGAATTTTAAACAAAGGAAGTAAAAACCTGTAACACAACAGCGAAAAAAAAGTAAATCAAATATATGCAAAAATGTGCATTTAAGGTAAAATATGCAAAAATATGCACTAACAAATCGATGACAAAATTCTTAAATAGTTCTGAAACGTGTAAATATCTTATCCATGTGCCCATTAGACTCACCAGAAACAACATACATTTGCATATTTTGGTTTCCCTGGTGATCACAGACCATGTATTTTGCAGATGTATTTAATAAGTGGGCGCATTAGTGGACGTGGACAATTTTTATTTATGTAAAAACTTTTGCGGACTATGTATTGCGAACATTAAAAAAAGTAGTTAAATCGGTCCAGGCGTCTTGCGATTTTAGCATGGCAAATTTTTCTTTCAGTAAAAACTAAAATAGGATTTCTATGATCATTTAAACAAAAAATTAGCCAAATCGATGTATCCGTTTTCCAATTTTAGATAAATCGAAAAAAGTGGGCGTGGTTAATTTTTCATTCCGTAAAAACCTAAGTTGGGCTATGACCAACATTTTAAAAAAAAAATTGTCTAAATCGGTCCGCCCGTTCTCTACTGATGCAATTACCAACGAACGACTTTTGATTTTTATTTATATAGAAGAAGATACAGTGGTGGCCAGGAATTTAAGACAAAAATTGTTTGCTAAATTCCATGTAATTGTCAATTATTTTTTCAAATATTTCCACAAATATGTATGCATGAGGACTGTTTTAACACACAAGTGTGTTTTATTCGACTGTGTCAATTCATACATATTCACCACGAACACATAACATTTTTCTACAACTCGACCAAATATATTTTTTTTAAATAAACATATTTTCTCACATTTATATCATTATAATTTTATTATTATAAAATATTCGGACCAAATTTCGTATTTTTAGTTCCATTAGTTTCGGTCATATCATGTTATTAACAGCGGATGTTCGCTGAGGTGGGTAAACGTATTTCCACATATCTTTGTCCATATATGTTTTACCGATTTTTCCAAACATTTTTCAGAAACTAGAAAAATTAATAATAAATTTCATACCCTTAGGGGTCCTTTTATTTTGGCACTATCGCACTTAAAATACAGTTGATGAAAAAAATTCAAGTATTTGTCTTAAATTGGTGGCCACCACTGTATATAATTTAATATAACATTTTTTTTTTACATGAAAATAAAAATTTTTTTTGTTTTAAAAAAATCATTGAAGTACTAAAGTATACTTTGATTCATTGCAGCGATTTTTCAGCCGACATCAACTCAAACGACTCTTGAAGACTGCAGAGTAAATTTACAAATTTCGAAAACAAAGGAAAAAGCTATCAACAATGCATTAGTATCAATGATTGTTAACGATTTGCAACCCCTTTCCATTGTGGCTCCTTTGAATCCTTCATACAGTATACCTTCGCGATTTATTTGAACTAAAACTTTATTAAAGAATGAGTACGATATTTTCCACCGTAAACTAATAGAATTACTTTCTCACGTCGAATATATTTGTTTAACAACCGATGCTTGGACATCAGTCGCAAATGAATCGTATATTATGTCGATGAAAATTGGGAACTAAAATCGAAGTTTTTAAACTGCTTTCAAACCAAAAAGATCACACAGCTGAAAATTTAAAAAGCGAAATTTTCGAAGCTCTAAAAATTTGGAAAATTGAAAATAAAATTTCTGTTGTTGTTTCGGATAATGCAGCAAACATTTTAGCAGCAATAAGATTAGTTTACCATGTTTTGCTCATACTCTTCATTTAGTTGTTATTGATGGTTTAAAGGATGAGCAAATTAACCGACTGATTAGTAAGTGATAAAGCTTAAAACAAACTCAAGGAAATGCAAGAGCAAATGGGAAAGTCAAAGCAAAAATTAATTAATTCAACTCCAACAAGATGGAACTCGACTCCCAATATGATTTTGAGAATTTTGGAAAATCAAGAGGTTTTGGAAGCAACGGTGGCAATACTACATAATCCAATTGAACTTTTTGCTTTTGAAAAGTGGGAAATTTTAAAGGAAATTTGTAATATTTTGCAGCCATTCAAGGAAATAACTACTGAAATGAGTGCCGACAAAATTACCACTATTTCTAAACTTGTTTTAATACGTGGCCTTCAAACGTTTTTAAATAAGAAAAAGTCTGAAATCAATACGGACGTTATATCCGCATTGTTAGATAAATATCTTTCTAATTTAAATCGACGTTTCATTAGGTTAGAATATCACAATGTTTTAGCAATTTCCACCTACCTAGATCCACGATTCAAGTCCAAAGGATTTACTGATTCCAATGCCATAAATAACATAAAGTCCAAAATATCGCCATTGTTTAATATACGAGTACCAACTTCAGAAAATCCTTCGCCGGTAAAAAATATAATGCCAATTCAATTTGGACCGATTTTGATCAGAAGGCTATACCAAATAACATTACATCTGAATTTATAGTGGTGCTAAATAACTTTAGTCATGAAAAAGTCTTAGATAGAATGAGGGATCCTTTGCAGTGGTGGAAGGAGAGGGAAAATGTATATCCCAGACTTTCCAAAATAGCTAAGAAGTATTTACTAATAGTAGCAACATCTGTGCCAAGTGAAAGGGTATTTTCTATAGCTGGCCAGGTTTTAAACAACAAAAGAAGTGTGCTAAAATCTGAAAATGTCGAAAAAATACTTCATCTACACATTAATAAAGATTGAAAGGTAATATTATCAATCATACTTAAAACATGTATGTATGTAGATTCAAAAACGAAGCGAATAGTATAAAGAATTATTATTATTATACTTTACCTTGTATTTGAAAAATAAAAAATCTTTTTTTACGATTTTTCGAGATTTGGATCTAGATACATATAATAATAATAATAATTTATTCAACAGGTAAATTACGCTGTGGCTGAAATTTCATAAAAAAACTAACAACAAAACTCTTTTTATGGCAGCAAAATACATTTTTTAAACAAAATTTTCTTAAAAATATTTACATTTAATGTAATAAATTTTAAATAAACTGTCTAATTTTCCAAGACTATTCATATATATAATAAACTATATTTTTTTACTTACTTCACTTTACAATATAAGAAGTATCTGAACGTTTCTTTCAGTTTTTGAATTAAAAATTCGTTAAAGTATTGAGTACCCAAAAAAAGTATTGAGTATTGTATTGAGTAGTCAAAAGTACCCACAATTTACAACACTAATTCACAGGGATGATAAATGACATTTTCAAAATTGTACATTATTCAGTAAAAAATTGTACTTTTTTACCCTAATTGTACTAAAACGCAAAACTATATTTTTTACTAGTTCTGGTAATACCAATCATATTGTCCAATGGAATATTATTTGTATTTAGTAACTGTAGCGTTAAATATTCCATTTGTTGCAGAATCCTCAATTGGAACCAATTCCAAAAACCGATCGCGGCATCGACCATCAAAAATCCTTATTATTATGGCCAATTTTTTAGAAACTGAACAATCTGTACTTTCATCAATTACTAACGAATAATAGTTTTCTTTACAAAAATTACTTATTTCGTTATTATTATGGCCAATTTTTTAGAAACTGAACAATCTGTACTTTCATCAATTACTAACGAATAATAGTTTTCTTTACAAAAATTACTTATTTCGTTATTATTTTCTGGACCAGTAATATTAGTTATGATTTTTTTGAGCTTTTGGCCTATTTATTGTAAACATTTTAGCAATTTGTGAATCCGTCACACCTTCTTTAATAACATTATTTACATGCAGCGCAGCCAACTTTGACGATTTATCGTCATTTTGACGATTTTTTAAGTCACATTTATTAAAATGACGATTGACGATTTTTCATTTTTCCCTCGAACAAAAATTACGATTTTTTAAAAGCAAAACATATACTAACCTTTTTTCATAAAATTCAAATTTTGTAAGTCCCTTTTTGCAATGTACAAATCAAGGCGAATTCATACAAGGTGCTATAGTTCTACAAATACAACAATTGGTCTTAACAAAAGTCAAAAAACAAAAATGAAAAATTAAACAAATTGTATTAAAACTCAATGTAGTGTAGATAATTGTATAGTGAGGGCTTTATTTATGTAAAAAATTAATATTTTGTTAATTATTAGATTAATATATAGATATTTAAATATAAAAACAAGCTTTGAAACTGTTAGAACCAAAAAGCGAACAAAAAATTATCAGCCTTGGTATAAATTGAAATTCAGACATTTCAATTTTATATTGAATTGGTTTCTCAAATTTTAAAACGTTTTGATTTTGGCGATAAACTTTTAGAAGGATTGGCCAAACTTATTCCCAATTTATTAAAATGAAAAGAATATCAAGAACTTGATAATGAAGTTCAAGAATTACGTAATATGAAATTCACCGGACTCGAAAAATTGGAAAAATGTTTCTAATTTTAAGAGAGTCAATAATACAAATTTTAACACAATGGCCCATAATCATAGTCAGAAATAAAGAATACTTTAAGAGAATTAAACTCGACTTTACTCAAGAGTGTACTTTAGGTCTATCATAGACAAGTTATACTTCTGACGTTGAAGTCGACTTTAAATATAAAACTAGCTGAAGCTGTTATTAACTCGTTTAACAACAGCATCAGCTGTTCTTCACCAAGTAAAAAAATTCGGCAGAAAGTAAAAAATTTTTAAGTTACAAGATTTTGCAATTATTGAAAAGTTATCAAAAAATCTTTTATATTTAATTTTTCCACAACAAACAACTTTTTTTCTTTAGTTGTCAAGGTTACTTTTATTGTTTACCTTTTTTGTTTTTTTTTTTAATTTTGTATGTCAGCTGTTCAGCGTTGCCACTTGTCTGTATTTTGTTGTATATTGTATGAAAACATTTTCTACATTTGCGGTGGCACCCAGTTAAAGTCGGTTCAATTTAAAACATACTTTAATTTTGACTATAGTTGCAAAATAATTAAAAGCAGGTTTTTATTTTAATGTTGTTTCTAAAAAGAACCGACTTTAGTGTTTGACTATGATTATGGGCCAATTTGTTTCGAGTTTACCCTGCAGCCACACGATCAAGTTTTTCTTGATAGTCTTTTACATGTCAAAGTTTACAAAAATTTAAAAAAAAAATTTAATCAGCTGTTTTCTTGATTGAAACACCAACTTGAATGAGAAATTGAATGCAAGTTCGTTTCAATTTTTAAAAGTGTGAATGTATTAGAAAAAACGTATGAGTGTATTAAAACTTGAAAGGCAAAACTTGATCGTGTAACCTCCAAGTTAATGGCGCTACCACATTCGTTGGCCAACGTTGAAAGAATTTTTAATATTGTAAATTTAAATAAAACAAAAACCAGTAATGCTTTGGATTCGTCAACATTACAAGGAATATTGTTTTCAAAAGATTATCTTAAGTTAAATTAAATATGACTTATTAAAAAAATTTCATAAAGAAATGTACCAAAGTAAAGTCACATAATACGAAAATTAAATTAACTATTTTTTTATTAAATAATAACTTTATTTACATGTAAATAAAATAAAAATATTTAAAAAGTTAATAAAAAAATGTTTTTGGTATTTTGAACGTATTTTTGTCTTGACGATTTTTTTTAAATTGACGATTTCTCCAAAAAAAAAAGTTGGCAGCACTGTTTAGATGGTCCAGAATTGAAAATGATAAGTTGTGTTCAAGGCGAATCTATAGAAGGTGACGACAGAAGAACAGCTGTTTATTTTTTTTATTCAGTTGTTTAGACAAGTGAACTGTCAATTCACTTGTGTTTGTTGTGGCGAAAAATACAACAAACCCAAAAGCAAAAACAACCACAGGCAACTTTGACAGTTCACTTACCTTTTTACAAAAACAAAGTACCTGTTGTTTTTGTACATGTTGTATTTGTTGTAGTTCTGTCGTCACCTTCTATAGATTCGCCTTGGTTGTGTTCTAATGTGATTGTCAGCTGCGCAAGTTTCTTGTGTTTGTTGATGCCAGAGGTAATGCCGGGTTAAGGAGAAGAAAATTTTACATGCTATTTTGTTGTTGGGCAAGAGACTTGATTGATTTATATCAATTGTATGTTTTTTAGCTGTCAAAATCCTTTTATAAAAACAAATTGAGTTGTCTTATGACTACACCTTGTACACTTGTAATTTTCAAACTGGTTTATGATCATAAGCTACTTTCATAAACAATACCGTTTACATCAGCATTTTAGACAGTAAAGTGGTTTAATTTTGACAAGTCATAAAACAGCTACTTCAATATAAAAAAAATTAATAAAAATATGGACGTTGTTCAGAAAAACAAGTAAGAGTGCTATATTCGGCTATGCCGAGTCTTATATACCCTTCACCTTTGTTGTGGATGTGTAGCAACTACTACTCTACCATAAAACTACTTGTTTTAAAAAATAAAATATAAAAATAGTTTCATTGAATTTATTAATAACTTTTTGTAGAAAAATATGAAAAAATAAAAAAATATTTTTATTCTTGAAAAATAAAATATTGAAAAAACATTTTTTTTAAATTGGTGACCCCGAATTCTTCACGCAAGATGCCTAGACATGCTCAAGATTCCGCAGCAGAACCTGTTGTAACTACATCAACGGTAACACTCCGTATTCCACGATTTTGGAAAGAAAATCCAGCAATTTGGTTTGCCCAGTTGGAGGCACAATTTGAGAACCATAACATAGTCAATGAAAACTCGAAATATTTTGCAGTTTTATCGGAACTAGATCCGGAAGTTCTCTCCCAAGTCAGTGACATAATTACTGAACGCCCAAACGATGCCTACACCAAAATAAAACAGCGCCTCATTGACCATTTCTCCATTTCTGAAGAGAAGCGCATAAAAACTCTGCTAAATGAATTACCAATTGGTGACAAGAAACCAAGCTTTTTATTACGAGAAATGCGTAGTCTAGCCAACGGTGGCGTCAAAGACGAGTTCCTCCGCACTATGTGGCTTCAGCGTTTACCTCCTCAGACTCAAGCAATTTTAGCCACTTCCTCAGAAACCCTGGACAATTTAGCTACAATGGCTGACAAGATTGGAGATATTTCTTGTTCATCCTCAAACAATATTGCTGCCATTCAAGGTACAAATGAAATTGGTGAGTTACGTGAACAAATTTCAGCTCTAACAAATGCAGTAAAAAATCTCCAAACTTCTCGAAACCGTCGTTCATCACGCTCTAATTCCCGTAACAGATCACGAAGATCTCGTAGTTCATCAGAACAGGTATGCTATTATCATCGTAAGTTTGGAAATAACGCTAGATGTTGTCGTCAACCATGTTCAATGCTACACATTCGGAAAACTCCCAAGGCGGTCACTAAATACAACTAGTGACCGAAGCCAAGCAACAAATCGTTTATTTATTTTCGATTACCAACTTCAAAAACGTTTTTTGATTGACACTGGAGCTGACATATCAGTTTTACCTTTGTCAAAAGAAAATTTAAAGAAACGTCCAGAAAATTATAAATTGTTCGCCGCTAATGGAACATCAATCAATACGTATGGTGATGCTATCCTATCCCCAACACTTGGTTTAAGAAGAAGTTTCTCCTGGAAGTTTATTGTCGCCGACGTTAATCATCCAATAATTGGGGCAGACTTCTTACAGCATTACGGTTTGCTTGTAGATCTTAAAAAGAAGAAATTAATTGATAACTCCACAGGACTTCATACATCTTTTTTCGTTAAAAAGACAGATCATATCGAAATTAAAACCCTTAACAACAAGATTCCATATCATGATTTGATTGCTCGTTTTCCAGATATTACCAATCCTTCAACAACATCTGTCAAACAAAAGCACAATGTACAGCATATTATTGAAACGAAAGGACAACCTGTAACATCAAAAGCACGACGCATATCTCCAGAACAATTAGAAATAGCAAAACGTGAATTTGCGTTTATGATGGAACAAGGTCTGTGTTGTCCATCCAAAAGCAATTGGTCCAGTCCATTACATATGGTTCCGAAAAAGAATGGCCAATGGCGACCATGTGGAGATTATCGAAGACTGAATGCCATAACAGTTCCTGATAAATATCCGCTGCCACATATCCACGATTTCGGATTTGGATTGAATGGTAAGACAATTTTTTCTACAATAGACCTAGTACGTGCCTACAATCAAATTCCTGTGGCTCCAGAAGACATTCCAAAAACTGCCATTATAACACCCTTTGGACTCTTTGAATTTCATTACATGACGTTCGGGTTATGTAATGCTGGCCAAACCTTTCAAAGATTCATGCATGAAGTATTGCGTGGCCTTGACTTTTGCTTTAGCTATTTAGATGATGTTCTTATCGCATCCAAGTCGGAAGAAGAACATTACCATCACCTAGAATTAGTATTTCAACGATTCAACGAATATGGTATAGTGCTTAATCTATCAAAATGTCATTTTGGCCAATCAGAAATTCAGTTCCTTGGTCATATGGTTAACAAGGACGGTATATATCCGCTGCCTGATAAAGTAGCAGCGATTATAAATTACCCAAAACCCACAAATGTAAAAGAAGTTCGTCGTTTTGTTGCTATGATAAACTTTTATCGTAGATTTATTCACCATGCTGCTGAAACTCAAATACCGCTTCTTGAATATCAAAAAGGCAACAAGAAAAATGACAAAACTCCAATAGTTTGGACTCCTGAAGCTGACAACGCTTTTAACAAATGTAAAGCAGAATTAGCCAATGCTACACTCCTTTCACATCCAATGGATAACAAACCAATTTGTGTAATGATAGACGCTTCCGATCATGCTATTGGTGGAGTATTACAACAACAATCCGATGATGGCTGGCTTCCTCTTAGCTTTTTTTCAAGAAAGCTCACAGAAACCCAAAGAAAATACAGCACCTATGATAGAGAGCTTTTGGCTATCTACACTGTAGTCAAATATTTTCGACATATGCTGGAAGGCCGTCATTTCATCATATTTACGGATCACAAGCCCCTAACTTTTGCATTTAAGCAAAATCCTGAGAAAGCTTCTCCCCGACAGTTTCGTCAACTCGATTTTATATCACAGTTTTCAACAGATATTCGTCATATTAGTGGTCATGCAAACACAATTGCAGATACACTTTCACGGATTTCTACCATCGATGTCCCAACATTGATTACGATCAATTAAGCAAGAGTCAAGAAGATGATACAGAGCTTCAATCGCTCTTGAAAGATAATTCAACTTCGCTTATTTTAAAGTCCATAATAATTCTACAGGATTAACCAGCAGTTATTTGTGACATTTCAACAAATAAAGCAAGACCGTTTGTGCCGTCAAATTTTCGCAAAATCATATTCAATTCTCTTCATGGCTTGTCACATGGTGGCATTAAAGTAACTACAAAACTAATACAAGATCGTTTTGTTTGGCGGAATATGAAGAAAGACATACACACTTGGACCCAAAATTGTATAGAGTGTCAGCGTTCCAAAGTAACTCGACACACACATAGTGAGGTCGGTACGTATCCCACAACTTCTGAACGTTTTTCCCATATCAATATAGATTTGGTTGGTCCATTACCGTCTGTCAATGGTTATACGTACTTGTTAACTTGCATCGACAGATATACTAGATGGCCTGAGGCCATTCCATTGGAGAATATGACTGCTCGAAAAGTGGCCGAAGCTTTATACAACGGTTGGATATCTCGTTTTGGTGTCCCTACTAATATAACCACTGATCAAGGTCGTCAGTTCGAGTCCAATCTTTTCAAAGAACTCGCACTTATTCTTGGTAGTAAAAGAATAAGAACAACAGCTTACCATCCATCGTCCAATGGCATGATAGAACGATGGCATCGTTCTCTAAAAGCTTCCCTAATGTGTCATAATAACAAAAATTGGCTAGAAGTACTTCCTACTGTACTTATGGGTCTTCGTTCAAGTATCAGAGAAGATGTAAATGCAACTCCCGCTGAACTTGTATATGGTACAACTATTCGTCTACCATGCGACCTAC
The DNA here is from genome assembly GCF_958450345.1 of Calliphora vicina. NCBI lineage: Eukaryota > Metazoa > Arthropoda > Insecta > Diptera > Calliphoridae > Calliphora > Calliphora vicina. The sequence continues at coordinate 69,457,407 of NC_088780.1, forward strand.
TTCAAAATTCTACAGAATTTGCACCAAATAGTGATTTTGTTCAAAATCTTAAAACTCAAATGAACATGCTTAAACCAGTGGATGTAAAGCATAAATCTAATAAATCCGTATTTCTTCACAAGAATTTGGAAAGTTGTTCATTCGTTTTTGTTCGTAACGATGCTGTAAAGAAACCTCTTCAACAGCCTTATGATGGTCCTTATCGTGTTTTAAAGAAGGCCGACAAATTTTTTACCTTAGACATAAATGGATGCAGTAAAGTCATATCCATAGATCGACTAAAACCAGCATTTATGTTTAATTCGGAAATAATCGAAGAGCCAAAATCTGTTACCATTCAACTAAGACGAACACCAACTTCCAATACGAATTCAACAGTGCCGATCTCAAATAAGTCAAAAATTCCAAAAAGAGTAAAATTTTCGAGAGTTCAATAACAAACTCTCTGGTGGGGGAGTATATGTAGCAACTACTACTCTACAATAAAACTACTTGTTTTAAAAAATAAAATATAAAAATAGTTTCATTGAATTTATTAATAACTTTTTGTAGAAAAATATGAAAAAATAAAAAAATATTTTTATTCTTGAAAAATAAAATATTGAAAAAACATTTTTTTTAAAGATGCATTATTATTTTTTATAATTAGTATATAGGTATGTATGTACATTGCCCACTTTCAGCTTCAGCATCCTAAATTTATCAAGAACACAAAAAACAACAACAACGGCAAACGAAACAGAACACCAAAAGAAAGAACAAAAACAAAATACGCAAGGCAATGAAACCAACACACATCGAAACATACGTTTAATTGTATAAAAAACAACAACAACGCCAAAAGAAACAAAACACAAAAGAAAACAAAATACGCAAAGCATGCACATTCAAACATACGATTTGTTGATTTTTTGTCAAAAAAACCAACACACAACCAAACAAAAGTTTAGTTGTATAAAAATCAAAAACAACGCCAAAAGAAACAAAACACAAACAAAATACGCAAAGCTTGCACATCCAAACATACGTTTTGTTGTTTTTTTGTCAAAAAAACCAACACACAACCAAACAAACGTTTAGTTGTATAAAAAACAACAACAACTCCAAAAGAAACAAAACACAAAAAAATAAACAAAATACGCAAAGCTTGCACATCCAACCATACGTTTTGTTGCTTTTTTGTCAAAGCACAATACATTGTGTTTTTTGATGAAATTTTCAGTGGTTGTCTCGGATTTTTGCTCATATCTCCGTTATTTATGGACGGATTTTGCTGATTTTAAATAGCAAAATTCTCGAAAGTATGTCTGACAGAATTGTTGAAGATTTGCATCCCGGAGATATCTGGGGCCTTCAGAAAATTGATTTCAACAGACAGACAGACGGACATGGCTTAATCGACTCCGCTATCTATAAGGATCCAGAATATATATACTTTATAGGGTCGGAAATGAAAAATGTAGAAATTACAAACGGAATGACAAACTTATATATACCCTTCTCACGAAGCTGAAGGGTATAAAAACGTTGCTGCACGTACTTATATACATATGTACATTAGGGTGGCCCCAAAATTTAAGTTGCGGATGTTCCCACCTAAAATGAAAATTTGATTCATTCTAAGACTACGTTTTGAATTTTTTTCGTCCTGGGGTCAATATTTGGCGAGCTGGATCGAAGGATAAAAAGGTCCTTTTTTGAGGTTTTTTACATTTTTTCCATATTTCTTCCAAAGGAAGTATATGTAAATTTGGTATCATATGAAAGGTCTTTGAGAGACGCATTCAATTGGTTAAAAGAAATTTAAAAAAAAAATTTTTAATTAAAAAATTTTAAAAATTTTCGACAAAATTTTAGTTTTTTTTTAATTTTTTCATAGAATTTATTCAAATACATAGATGAAATTTCTTGATCATAAACATCATGTAATTTCACCGAAATGGTTTTTCTCGTTTTTTAAAATTCAGTCCAGTTCAATGTTTATTCAAATTTGTTTAAACCCAATTTCATCCCTATCTGTTAAGCAGTTTTTCACATGTTACTTAAAATTAACAACAACATTCCAAAGGAATAACATTAAAATAATCATTATAGCGCGATGTATAGTAAATGTTTTAGCTTAAATTTAAATATTCGTAGTGTAACAAAAGAAAAGTATAAGAATTTATACATCGATGGAAAGCTTATAAAATTTGAGTTATTTTGATGCCCATACATACATATACTATGAATTGAGTACAGAGATTGTCAGATAGGGATGAAATTAGGTTTAAACAAATTTGAATAAACATTGAACTGGATTGAATTTTAAAAAACGAGAAAAACCATTTCGGTGAAATTACATGATGTTTATGATCAAGAAATTTCATCTATGTATTTGAATAAATTCTATGAAAAAATTAAAAAAAACTAAAATTTTGTCGAAAATTTTTAAAATTTTTTAATTAAAATTATTTTTTTTAAATTTCTTTTAACTAATTCAATGCGTCTCTCAAAGACCTTTCATATGATACCAAATTTACATATACTTCCTTTGGAAGAAATATGCAAAAAATGTAAAAAACCTCAAAAAAGGACCTTTTTATCCTTTGATCCAGCTCGCCAAATATTGACCCCAGGACGAAAAAATTTCAAAACGTAGTCTTAGAATGAATCAAATTTTCATTTTAGGCGGGAACATCGATACCTTATTTTTTCTCCATACAAACGGGGCCACCCTAATGTACATATAAACATACCTATTATTTTCGTTGTCCATATCAAGGCGAATTCATATAAGGTGTACTCGTCCCTACAACAATACAAAAACAACATATATTTTGTTTTTGCTTTTTATCCAATCTGTCAAAAAACACAAGTAAGGCGAATTCAATATTGAAGTGGAATTTAGCAAAAAATAAGTGTAATATATATTTGGTTTGCTTCATTCAATATGGAGGATGTTAAAATATTCGATGATGAGTTCAAGTGCGTGGAGAGACAGAAGAAGTTGAATATATAATAACAGAAAATAGTGGACAAACATAAATTTTGACAGTTCGGATCAAGGCGAATTTATACACAAGGTGGTGTTGGTGGCGAATTCAGGAAAATACGAGCGAATTCATTAATTTTTTATATATGGAGTTTGACATTCAAAACCACTCTCTCATTGTTTCGAATGTCAAACTCCATATATAAAAAATGCATGAATTCGCTCGTATTTTCCTGAATTCGCCACCAACACCACCTTGTATATAAATTCGCCTTGGTTCGAATAAAACAGCTGATGATCAGCTGGGCTAATGAGGACACCTTATATGAATTCGCCTTGGTCCATATTATATAAAAAACACTTTTTAATAAATTTTTTAAACTTTTTCTTACAGTTTGGCTCATATACTACGTTTATACGTAAAGCTTATTCGCAAATAAAAATATTGTAATTAGAAAAATTTGCCGTATAAACAGTGAATTAATTATTAATTTGCAAATAGCTAACTCACGAAAACAATTCCTGATTAACGATACTATTTGCAAATAAGATTTTAAACATTGTCGTATTATTTTAACGTTTTTAGTTTTTCTTTCGTTTTTTAAATATTTCATTGCGTTTTTGCATTAATTGAATTGTAAGACAAACAAGAATTTTTAATTCTTTCATTTTTGCATTTAAAAAAATAGGAATTATCCGTAACCAAAGTCATACATAAACAGAGCGTTAGTTAATTACAAATTATTTTTATTTGCGAATAGGCTACGTATAAACGTAGTAATAGAGAATTATACATAGGGACGAGACACTCCGATTTGTCAAACAAAAATACAACAAATAATATTTCTGATACAACAACAAAATACATTTGGGGTATTCACACGATGTCCTATCAAGTCATATTGTCATAAAGTACTAAAGTTTTACAATAGTTTTAAAAAATTGTTGTTGTGCTTCAAAGAAAAAAGTCTATTATTTTATGACTTTTATACTGTGTTTATTGTTTTGTCATAACTAAACAGTGTAAATCTAAGTCGAAAGGGAAAAACTCTTCATCGAGCCGGTGATAATATTTAGAAGTAGCCGCATTGAGACATATAAAAAAAGGAAGAAAATGTTGTTTGTATACTTTAGCTGACTGGCAGCCACCAAACGTATTTAAAATAACCGCCGTCAGAAAAATTTGCCGGCTTAGTCACCGACAACAGATGTTTATGTTTATGTACTTAAACAATTTATTTTGTGGTAAGAAATTTTTTAATATATTTTTTTAAAAATGGATGGTTTAGAAGATTCTCAGGTAAGATATTATTTAATTTATTATTAAGTTTATTTAAATTAAATTGTTTTTGGCATTTTTTATTAAAAATATTTGTAATTGTTTATAATTGTTTTTTCTTTTATCAGCTGACTCAAATTTGAAATAGCACACTAACTTATGAGGGTTGTTCACAGCAGTCATATTTTTTCGTGTTATTATTTTATGACATACGACTTTATGACTACCGTGTGAATACCCCAATTGTCTAGCATGTATTTTGTTGTTGCAAGAGATAGGTTTTTGACAACAGACTTCGGTTTTTGGACAATTCCGTCTCGTCTCTATGTTACCCTATGATTTGGCTATTTTTAAAAGAAAACGGTTTTTTTTATTTTCGCGTAAATGTCAAATGTTACCAGCGTTGCCAGAAAAATTTTGAAAAACAGAGTTGCATTAGCAAAAACTCATTGTTTGTAACTAGTTTATCTCAAAAGCTAGTTACAAACCTGTTTTTGTTTTGTATGGATCAAGGCAAGGCGTATTTAACAAGGTGACAGCAGTGGCGAATTGAAAAAAATACAGGCGAATTCATTTATTTTTTATATATGGAGTTTGACATAATGGCGTTCAGGCGAATATTTTGTATATGTGCCATTAAGGCAGATCTTAGAGCGAGAGAAAAAATAAAATGTAGTAAAAAATCGATGAGTGTGTGAGACGAGATATAGAAAGATAAATTTATATGTTTGTCCCTCTTTTAAATCTACCGTGGTTTATTATACATTTTCTTTTGTTAATTTTTCGTAATTTTTTTTTGTTTGCCTCCGCCATGTTGCTAAAAACAGCTGATTCTGGTCTATGTTAGTCTATGATCACCATAAACAACTTATAACATGTTTATGGCGTAGGTGTAAATCAGTGTTGCCATTTTAGCACTTTCAGTGCTAGATTTAGCATTTTGTTTCTTGAAAATGCATTGAAATTTTTAAAAATTATGCTAAATGCTTTTTAGCATACATTTTTTCCAAAATTTAGTTTTTTGCATACTTCGATAGATAATCCCGTAATACACCTTTAATAAAATAAAATGTGACAACATTAAATTGGATGAAGACCTTCATAAAATTTTGTGTTAAAAAAAATTACAACTACAGAAATTTAAGTTTTATTAAGATGTTTTCTTCTCCTGTACAGTAATGAAAATGTTAGGGCCTTTCTATATTAAGGTAGCGATATGAAATGTAATCTATTTAAACAAGTCAACAATTGTTATGAACAAAATTAGAAAAAATTTTAATTTATATTTGTAACATTTGAAATAAAAATTGTATTGTTACATTGAAAAAATTTATCACTTTTTTTTTCTTCTGTAGAACATTTTAGCACTTAGTTTTTCAAGTTTTAGCATATTTTGAAATTCATTTTCTGGCAACACTGGTGTAAATGCACTATTAGTTTTTTTTACTAAGTAAAAAAACTCTCTAAAATAAAAAAGTAACTTTATTTTAGAGAGCAAAAATAAATTACTCTCAATCTGAAAAGTTACAAAAAAGTACGCGAACAACAATTTGTAAAAATAAGTTGTATTTTATTGTAAACTAGTTGATCGCCACGGCTTCGCCCGGTAGCATTTACTTATGTTAGTTCTTCAAGTTTCTCCCACCAACGCACTAAGGTTCTATAGCTGAAACAAAAAGTCGACTTTTCGACTTTTTCCGTTTTTTAAAAAGTCAACTTTTCGAACTTTCGACTTTTTTCGTTTTTTAAAAAATCGACTTTTCGAACTTTCGACTTTTGGTAATTTATAAAAGTCGACTTTTCGAACTTTCGACTTGTTTTTTTTTTGTTTTGTTTATATTTGCAACCATATGTTTTAAACATATTTTTTATTGGACAACATATGTCCAATAAAAAATATCATGTTCTCTATCTATGTATGAACTATCACTTCTAACAGTCTTTTGCTCTCTTGTTACAAGTTTTTAAAAGTAAACGAACAGAATCCAGTAACTTCCAGTGATAATTTTTACAAATTATCAAGTACGCGAACACTACTAATATTGGACTATAAAAATTTTACAAATAATTGACACCAAACATGATTGCCATCTTTATGTTTATCAATTTATGATTAGTGATGGAAATAAAAAAAACTTATGTGCGCGCCATATATATGTGTGTGTTTGTATTTGTGTGTTTTTTTAATGCGTCCACTATTTTCTGTTGTTTTATATTCAATTTTTTCTGTTTCTCCACGCGTTTGAACTCGTCATCGAATATTTTTACATCCTCCACATGAAATGAAGCAATAAAAATATATATTACACTAGTTTTTTGTTAAATTCCACTTTAATATTGAATTGGCCTTACTTGTGTTTTTTGACAGATTGGATACGAAGCAACAAAAATGTGTGTTGATTTTGTATTGTTGTAGGGACGAGTAAATCTTATATGAATTCGCCTTGTGTTAAAGTAAGGTGACCATACGTCCTCTTTTTTAGACGACAATCATCTATTTCAACTGGCTGTCATCTATAAAATTTGTGTTCTCTATCTGTCATCTTTTTTTTTAATCTGCCATCTTTTGTCATCTTAATTTTTAAAAGCATGATCAATATTTATTTTTAATTTTATAAATTAACCCTTCGACGGTTGAGTAGTTTTTGCCCTTATACGAAGTACAAGGTCCACAGGGACCTTTAGGGAATTTTATATGAAAACGCATTTTTAAACATTTTTTTTGTTTTGATTTATTATTATTTACTAATTATACATGTATAATGAATGTTATAAAAAAAATTTTCTTTTATATATAACATTATTAATTTGTTATGAGTTTTATATGAAAAAAGCCTAAAAAACTATTGTTGAAATTTCAGAACAAGGTCCCTTTTCACATATTCCCGTGATGAACACATTTAAATCTCAAGAGAAACTAAACTATTGGTAGGATCGCTTTGATTTTTATTTAAACGATTCTAGATAAAATTTTCTTGGAATACATCCCATGGACCGTCAAGGAGTAATTTCAGTTTGAAAATGAAAAAGGGATCTTCTCACCCGCCGGAGGGTTAAAAGGTTTTTTTGTCAAATCGTATATTTCTGTTCATTGTTCAGAAATTTGTTAAACAAAATTTAGTGTTTGTTTAAGCTTTGATATTTTTACAAAAAAAATCTGTAATTCTCATTCACTCTATAGTTTTATTTGTATATCTTTAGTTTTTCTAAAGCCTTTTGGAAAAGGTTTCCTGATGATCTGGCCTAAGCAACCAGTGAAATGCGCATAGGAACTAGCTTATCCCCAACAATAAATTCTGTGGACATTTGACAAAACGACTTCTCTCGAGATAAGACAATTTTACAGAATTTTTGTAGTAAATATAAAATTTGAACACGTAGTGAAATTTTGAGGGTACATGTACGGTATAGTATTTTTACACGTGTTTTTGTGTGTCTGTTTCATTTACTTGCATTAGTAGTGTTCGCGTACTTGATAATTTGTACAAATTATCACTGGAAGTTACGGGATTTTCTTCGTTTATGCTCTAAATACATTGAAGACAGCAGGCAGAAGTTTGAAAATGTAAAATTTGGGATTTAATATGTATAAAATATAATGTTTTGTTCAGGTTATCGCAGTCAAGGATTTGTTTATATTTTATACATATTTAAATTATCTTTAAGTTTGTTTGTTGGTTTGTTTGTTTGACAATCACACATAAACGGCTGAACCGATTTTATTGCAACGTAGATAGTTCCTTACCTGGAAGCGCCAATAGGCTATCTCATAACTTGGGCCATAAAGGGTTAAAAAAGAGGAAAAATAGGTATCTTTCGTTTTTAAGCATTTAATATTTGTTTAAAGGAAAACATTTTTAATTTAGCTCACTATAGTCACAAAAATAGGTATTTAGAAAGTATCTTTTCAAAAGTATAAATAAGAAATTTTGTGTTTATCCATAACCTCCCATACAAAGTAAATAGTTCGAATATCTCTTTTATAATTTTACATAATATGACTAAAAATGGGCAGGATTGGATTAGTGGGTGAGGCGCCTCCCATGCAAAGTAAATAGTATTTTCGTATATCTGCAGAACTATAATTGGGAGGGATCGGAACAAGGGTGAGTCATCTACAAAACAAATAGTAAATAGTTATTTCTATACAACTCGAGAATCATAATTGCAAGATTCATCAAACTTTGTATTATATATTATCGAATATCTGGTGAACTGTATTAGAGAAAGTCGTAAAACATTGAAGGATTTATTTCGTTACCATGGTAGGTGGTTGGCTGAAATGTGCTGGATTGTTTTAGTTATTTTCGAATATTTGGAAAACAATAATTATGAAAGCCTCTAAGATTAAAAAATTGGGAGAGATCGTAACAGAGGATGTAGGACCTACATTACAAAGAAAATTGTAATTTCGAGAATCGTTTAGCATTGTCTGAATCACTTTCTTATATTTTTAGGATGTTTGGCTGAAATTGGGAGCGATTGGCTTAGTGGGAATGATTTATTTCACATAAAGAAAATAGTTATAATTGAATATATGGAGAATTATAATAGTTAAAGTAATGCATCAAATGAGTTATTTTGTTTCCATTGTAGATAAAATATTCGAATATCAAGTGAATGTAATTGTGAGTCTTTAAACTTTGTGTAAATTACGTTGATGCCAGTTTCCCATTCAAAGTAAATATTTTTTATCGAATATCTGGAGACTCTAATATGTTAACCCGCAAACTTTAAAAAGCTAAAAAAAGTTGTCGAATAATTTTTTTAGGGATATTATGACCAAATAAACTCAGAACAGCCATCAGAAACTTATTTGCAAATTAAGTTTAGGAACCAGGAGTAAAAATGTGAAGAGTGCCTCAGGACATTGTTGCCGGTTTAGGTGTAAAAACAATAATTTTGATACGATTTTATTTAAAAACTAATAAAAAATATTTCGAATAGATTGGACGATAGATAAAAGTTAGTAAAACTTTAAAAATGACACAAAATTTCACGTGCTGAAATTATGACATCACTCACAAAACAAAAACTAGAAGTCAGAATGCATTTCGACCTTCGAAGGAAATGTTAACAAATCTGTATATAAATTTAAAAAAAAAATTATAATTACTTTTTGAGATACATTTCTGTGGACATTTGACAAAACGACTTCTCTCGAGATAAGACAATTTTACAGGATTTTTGTAGTAAATATAAAATTTGAATGCGCTTCTTTTGGTCTTATCGCCGTATTTCTATGACTTTTAGAACATAAGATACGCAATCGAAAAAACGGCCTCTTTCAGGTTTTTCCCCAATTTCAATTTGACAAAACAACTTCTCTCATAAGCCTAGTACTCTGTTCATATTTGCGAAAAACTATGGTTTTTTCATGCGAAAAACTTTACATGCTGTTTGACAGCTAGCTGTTCGTGCGAAAGAAGTGCTGCGTATGTTATTTCGTGTGGAAAAATAAGGTTGCCAGATGTATTTCACATGTTTTCCACAATAAAAACAGAGTACTGCTTTTGCGAAATTATTTCGCATATATTTCATTCCAAATATTTTATATGTAGTTTGACAGCATTTCGCACGAAATTTTGAACAGAGTACCTAGCTATAGAATTCAAAACATTTAAAAAAAAACTAGTAACTACCTTTTGACAGAACAGCCTATCTCTATTTAGTTCTAGCACATTTTTAACAATTATTTTTTATAAAATAGCTTCTTTCGAAAGAAGTTGTTTTGTCGAAAGCAAAGATTGAAAAACTTACCACATGTCTGAGACAAGTAGATTTTTAAATGAGTTGATCGCGAGTTTTCGTTTTGACAAAACGTCTTGTATCGACAGAGGTTCGTTTACAAAATCGAAAATTTAAAAAAGTTAAAAAAAACTTGAGGCTATGGCCAATAAAGTGTAAAAATAACATGTAAATATGTCTGTGTTTTCGACAAAAGACCATAAAATTGAAAAATCTTTGCCAAAAATTTCGATCATGTGAATGGATTGACCATACATTTCTAGTTGTGGGTCATACGCATCTTGAGTTTGACACAGTGCGTGAGCAAATTGAAAAAAATTAAGATAAATTCATCATTTTCAATATACCATACACACGACTGGGTAAATTTAATAACGGCTACAAATCGTTCACGAATTAAACCAAAACTATTTTTTAGATTTTATTGGTCTGATGAAAGATAAATGCACATGGAGGAAATGCAACATTTCAGGTATTTATACAGATAATTTTATTTATAGGCTACATTATACGTTAATTTTTTACTACTTACATACATATATCTTTTTCAGGTGAAAAATTTGAGTGAAAATAGGTTCGATGGATGCGGTACGAGTAAAGTAAACCTGGAGTTTAGCAGTACAAATCAGCACTAGACCCAGGATAGGCTTTTAAGCTGCTAGACATCAACCCTCGTCGCCTAAAGATGCCGATTCCACAATTGGTCGAAGTTACATGTCTCCATTAGTCGTATCACATAACAAAAAACGCGATTGATGGATATACTGCCACTGATAAATACCCATCTACACATTTTTTAAAGCATAAAGATCGTTTAAAATCTATCTGGATCTTGACGAAGAAGAAACTTAATAAAGTTATATGATTTTTTGCTGTTTTCTTCTTATAATAAGATAATAGTATTATTTTATTTAAAAGTTAATTTTTATATTAAAATTCAAATATTTACTGTTTTTAAAGAAACATTTTTATATTTGATTAATTATTTGGCTATTGTACCGAAAACGTTGAATAATTTTTTTTAATAATACCGAAAAATCTTTTGTCAAATGAACTTCTTTCGACTTTTTTATATTTCAATTTCACAAAACAACTTGTTTTTATATAAGCCGACTCTAATTTAATTAAAACCATTTTGACAAAACGACTTATATGATACAAGCTAATTTGTTTGCTAAAATTTTTTGTTGCTGTTTTAAAGAAAACTATTGCTCTTTCAAACAAAAGAAAATGCGCTAATTGTTTATTTGATATTTGTCTATAATGTGTATATCAAGGCGAATTTATACAAGTTCTACAAAAACAACAAATGGTCTTAACAAATGTCAAAAAACAGAAATTAAAAATTAAAGAAATATGTATTAAAACTAAATATAGTGTAGATAATTGAATGTGAGGGCTTTACTTATTTATGCAAAATATAAATATTTTGTTAATTAGCTTAGAATATGTAGATATTGAAGTATACAAACAAGCTTTGACAGGTGTTAGAACCAAACAAGCGAAAAAAGAGTAATCAGCTGATTGACTGACTCCACCTTGTATAAATTCGCCTTGGTTTATATATAACATTTCTTTAATTTTCTACACAAAAACTTTTGTTAGTAGTTTTTTCGCTTTTTGTAACCAATTTTTGTCCTTTATATCTCATTAGAACGACAGTTACGCACACATTTCGATTCGTTTAAATTAAATTGCAAAAGCTATAGAGAATTATACATAGAGACGAGACACTACGATTTGTCAAACAAATATACAACAAAAAATATGTTTGACACAACAACAAAATACATTGACTAGCATGTATTTTGTTGTTGCGAGAGACAGGTTTTTGACAACAGACTTAGGTTTTTGACAATTACGTCTCGTCTCTATGTTACCCTATGGCAAAAGCTATGATCCTAATATTTTACACAAGGTGTTTCAACAATACATAGAACACGTACTTGAATTCAAATAAATTTTTTACTTTTTTCTTTATGTCATCTATTTTTATTTTCAAAATCTGGTCGCCTTAAGGTAGGGTCAGACTACGCAAATTATTTGACACAAGATGTTTCATGTGTTTGATCAAAACTAAATCAAATAATTCATGGGTTGATTTTGTGGTCACACAGTACACATTTATTTGCCATATTTGTTTAATCAAACTACACCGAAATACTATCAAACACACGAAGGGGAAAATATATTTGTCTTGTGGTCACATTTATGGTAATATTTTTTCTAAATAATTATTAAATAAAGCTGCAAAAAAAGTTTAATTTCTTTCATCAATAAAGAAGACATTTCTAGAAATTAAGATATTACTAGATTTTGCTTTACAATTAAAAGAATTGTGAAATTTCAGTACTTTTATTTAAACGTCAAATATTTTATGTTTCTAGTTTGAACATGAAATATTTTTGCATGGCAAACAAGAAAACAGCTGAATTTGGTCAAACAAATTTATTTGCCGATAAGAAAACATTCTTGTAATGTGACCAATGTGTGACCACTAAACAGCAAATATTTTCATCCATTTTGTGTAATTTTTTATTTGATCTTGCAATTCATTTGCAAGATCAAACACCGTCAAATAACAGCTGTTGCAACATGTGTTATCGCAAAGTAGTGTTGCTATATAATATTAAATTAAAAATCGCTAAATAATGAAAACAAATCGCGAAAATAACTTAATTTTAAGAAATTTAATAATAATAATGTAATTATTGAATGTTTATTTATGATTTAATAATATAATTATTAAATGTTTATTTATTAAATTATATTGAAATTTGTAGGTATAATTGTACTTAATAAACAATTTTGGAATTTTATTGTATTTATTTTGGCTTTGTTTGGATTTTGAACTAAAAATCTTTTTATTCAAACAAAGCGAATATTACTATGGTATAATTAACAATAATCGGAAATTAAAATGAGCCAGAAGTCTAAAATAAAATTATAAAATTCTATGTGTTGAAGAATTAACGTGAATTGAACTATATTTAATCGACAATTGAAAAATAGAGAAGTCAGACTACTTGTTATACTTTGGTTTATTCATTGAAATGATTTTTTTATTAAATATTATTTATCGAACACGAGTTTTTCCAAATTTTATTCATTCAGAATAAGAACATGTTCACAAATATTATAAAATTTTACGGAAATGTTTATCTTTTTTACATAAATTTTTAAATAATTGCAATTCAATTGTATTATCTAAAGATTTAGAATAACAATTTTTTATGATAACAAAATCAGAAAAGTAAAAAATATTATTAGACATATTCTTCTTCTGCAGTAAAAAAAATTAAACAGATCATACTGTTTGAGAATTAATTTTTAATTGCAATCAAATCATACTATTTATGTAAGTATGTCTAAACTATTTTCTTTGATTTTAAATTCAATCTGTACAAATACAATAAATATTCAATACATTTGAGCAATTTTAAATTTTGTGAATAGAAAAATTCCATGTACTATGTATAAAAAATAATCAAACATCAGACTATCTAAAACGTATTAAAAAAAATCGTATAAAAATGCAAAAATCGAAACATAGACTTCAATTAGTTTTCTCCCAGTATTGCATTCTAGGCTGACTGACTTTTATGTGAAGAAGAAGACTTCATTTTTTGATTTAATGAAAATAATTTAAATAACAAATGTTCAAGAAATATTGAATATGTATTTATGTTTAAAAAAAAATAATGAAATTGTGTATATAATTTAGTGCCTAAAATACTTAAATATTCTCCTTTTATTTTTCCGCCATGCTGAGCAAATAATTTTTGTTTTCGCTCTATTTGATCAAACAATTATTTCATGCAAATATTTGATATAGTGTGATCACACGGCAAATATATTTAATTATTCTTTTACGCAGCAGTTTGATCAAACAAAATGTGAAAAATTAAATTCAATATATGATAACAAAATTCATCAAAACTTTATTCAAATAATTGCTTTACAATTCTAAATAAGAACTACCAAAATTGGTAGTTTGAAGTTAACAAATTGACTTTTGGTAGTTTGGTTGGTTTGTTCCGATATTTGTCGTATTTTGGTAGGCTACGATATTTCTGAATACAGAAGTATTTTTAAGAACAAAATAATTAAAATAATAACGAAAAAACTACTTATGTTAAGCCAAAATAATAAAACTACATATTTGCAAAATATGAAGATAGCATTTTCTAAAATATTTAGTTTAGTCAGGTAAATGTGTATTTATTTAGTAGTGTTGAGTTCAAAAAATGCCAAAGGGCTCTCAAAACTTTTATTTTCTAATAATATGTGTTAAACTCTGCTTCAATATCATTCTTCCTCTGGATAATTTTATAGCAGCAATAATATATGTTTAAGCTAACTATTAATTTTGAAACGAATTCATATAGCATTTCTCAAATATTTTAAATTTGGTAGGCTTTGGTAGTTTTTAATTAGAAATTTGGTAGGAAAAATATTTTATGAGTGGCAACGCTGCTTACTGGTCGCCATACCTGTTGTGACTTGTGGGATATGTGAGATAGTTTGTGGCTTACGCTGTTGTAGAAATTCCTCAATAATTTCTAAACTAGAATCCGAAGATGGGTTTGATGGATTGAGGTTATGTGTGTCATTTTGTTGCCCGATATCAATAGTACATTGTTGACACCTCCATAAAAATATATCGGAAGTATTATCGATATTAGGACACTTTTATTTCCAAAACACATTAATTTTGCTCAAATGAAAAAAATGTTTTTTTATTAATTTTTGACACTTAATTTTTTTGTGATAAAATTTAATTTATAGAACAGAGTTTAAATTTTTGGTATTGAAAATAGAACAAAATTTAAATAAATTAAAATTTATACATTTTTATAGAACTCTGTGTGTCTGGAGAAAATTAAAAAGGCACCAATACAACCTCAAAACTATGTACTAATACATTCTCATGACTTAGGTTATTTCCCTCTCAGTAACGCTTCTATGGATATATTATTCTATGGGATGTGTTTTATATACTCACTCAGCACAATACAAAATACACAAACAACTTTGTCTTATTATTTTTGTTGGCAGAATCGAAATTTTTTGGAAATAAATCTGGCATTTCTAAACGTGGGCGTAGCCAAGGAGTTTAAGTTATTAAAATGGGCCATACAAATGCTCCAGGGGCGTCGATATGGGGGCTCAAAGTAGGGTACATTCGACATGTAAAATTTTTAAACACGTGCCATTTTTTTGTTTCCCCATCCGATTTCAAAGATTTTAATATTTTTTCTAATTTTATCTCATCTAATTATCAAGTTATAGGCATTTAAAAATTTAAATTTTAAAATTTGGCCATACCTTGGTCCGCTCTTTTAAAAATATAGGGCGTAATTTTGGACCGAATTTTTTTTGTTAGTTAGACAACTAAATAATATACAAAAGATTTGAGGTCAGTATCTATTATGGATCCAAAAATAAACGATTTTCAATTTAAATATTAAAAAAAAAGATTTTTCCTGTTTTTTGGGTGAAAAGGTGACTTAATTCTTTTTTTTATTAAAAAAAAAACTTTCTTTAAGAACATATAACAATTTTATGTTTATCTGAAAGATATCTTTACGGAGAATATTTTGATATAAAAAACATGTCCTATTCTTCGAATATGTCAAATTCGTCGGTTGATGATTTGATAAGAATTTTATTGGTTTTATGAAAACAGGCTTCGAAAGCAAACACATCAGACATATTAAAAAATCAATTTTCATTTCTTTGCGCGGGGGAAGACAAAAGGGAAAGAAGCACAAACAAAGAGCGTAACAATGCTCTCATTCTCTTGTTTTGTATGAGATCTTTTAATTCTCATTTATCAGCCTATATATGTGCTTGTGTATGCATGTGTGTGTATTCAAAACATAAAAATAAAACAAAAACCTAACAAAAGAATTTTTGTTTCTTGAAAATAACCTTCTTAAAAGCAAATGTGACCGATTGTGTAATTGTAGGGCAAGAGCACCGAATGCTGTTTTTATCTAAAATTAAAGAATTATGGGAATATAAAAATATGCCTTAGAGCATAAACAGAGCTGTTGATAAGGCCAATTCTGTGGAATATATCTTAAATTTTGTGGTTTCGGAAATAGTTTTGATAGCAGCCGCAACAGTTCTGCCGAACATTTGTGTTGCAAATTTTACACGCATTTTTTCAAAAGTGTTGGGGTAAATGTGTTGCCGTGTTAATTTTGGACACATTTTTGTTTTTGCACTTGCTTCCATTACATACAATTCCTTAATAACTTGAAAGCTGACCGTTCCATCCGGTGATTTTATGTCACACTTTAGCCACCCATTCCGCAAAGACTTAATTAAATGTGGGAAATCGTACATGCAAAAAAATGTTTGATCACTAGTTTCAATAAACGGCTTTTCCACAGATACTTTAAGGTTGGAAAAACATTTTCGGTTGGTCGAGCCTTGATCAAATACAAGTACACGAATGTTTATTCCCATGCTTTTCAAAATATTATTATTTTCTTTAACAATTTCACTTAAAGTATCCGCAGATAAGCCGTTGTGGGATATAAAATAGTTAAGAATGATTACAAAATTAGAAACCATAGATTTAATCATAAAAACACACACTTGGGTGCCAATTCTATTAGTTCTTTCAAATAGTGGTTTCGAATCCATCTACTAGATCGAGGCTTGTATTATACCTCAACTCTTTTCTTATGCTAATTTCATCCATTATTAAAACCATGTGCTTGACATCTCTGGCATCCAACTGGGATCATTTTTGCCTCACGGATTCAAAAGCATTATTTTTTAAGCCGGGTTGAAGAAATTTAATCGGTGCCCACCGATTGAAGGTGGAATGCAGACATAAATTTAATTTATCCCTTAGAAAGAAATATGTGGATTGAGATTTGTAAAATATGTTCTGAGCTAAGTATTTTACATCTTCAGAATATGCCTTTGGGCGAGAGGTCAACAAAAGCTTACAAAAAGTTTAGCTTTCTGTGCTTATATTTTGTAAAGCATCAATCGATTCCCTAAGAGACTTATCTGTATTTTTACGATTCAACTTTCTGACATATCTTGTGGGTCTCTTTGATTTTAAAATTTCTTAAATTTTTTGAGGAGATTGTTATATTTATTGTACTGATCTACAAGCTGAATTTGTTTTTCGCAATTTGTGGAGATGGGGGCTTCGACATTTTCAAAATCTAAATTTTTGGGGAGTTCCTGAACTCTGCGTTAAAATCTTCCGCTTCTTCCTTCATTTCATCCATATGTACGGTTGGAATGGCGTCTGCCATTAATTTTTTTTTCCCAACATATGAACTTGAAAAATGATTTTCGCATATATAAAGATTTTTATTAAAATCCTTCTCAGGAATTCGACATTTCTCCCGCCAAATTTGACCTAGTATCATGTCCGACGAAGGAAATTTAAACCCTTGAAAAGCCTTTTCTATTTTTGGCATTTTTTATGCAACATTTTATGCCCGATGGCAAATTATTTTTGTTTTTTGTACTCGCATTCATTGCTTTAGTACAGAATGTTTTTATTTATTGCGTTACTTTTTATTTGTAATTTTTTTAGTCACTTTTATAATTTCTCCACACACAGTACGTAATATTTCACAGCAGCTTTGAAACTGAAATGTTTTGTTACCTATAAGAATTATTTAAAAATATGAATTTTCATTGAAAAATTTTGAAAAAAAAACCTCTTTTTTATGATGGGGTTTCGCGTTTTGTTACCTGTATGAAACAAACAGGCTTATTAGGCAGTAAAAGACCATAAAATGTTGGAAAACCTTAATTGCTTAAAAATCAGATGCACAATAATTTTACTGCCTGTTTTAGAAAATAAAAATTTCCATTTGAGAATTTATATTGATATTGTTATCACAAATTTTAGTTTTTTATTGTCGTTTCAATATACATATATTCATAAACGAAAATTTTTATTTTACTTTCAAAAAAACAGGCAAAAACCCATAAAAACAAACGGTTCCAATATGGTTTCTGCATTCCGGAGCAATAGCAACGTTTATTGCATTAATAATGTAATTGTAGAGAAAACACTTTTCACATTTTTCTCTTTTAATGGTATTAATACAGGTCTCTAGATTGTAAGTATATAATTAAATTGTCTACAAAAAGGGAACTATATTTTTTACAAAACTAAAACACATACTCTTGCCACATAGTATACAGAGGTGTCAAATTTGACAGTTCAAAAACACTAAAATCAGCTTTTTTTGAAATTGTTTCGATAGAAAGAGAAAACAAATTTGCGGTTTAATACAGATAGTGCGTTAAAACAAACAACTATATAAATAAGCACAAAACCAAACCAGTTGAAATTGTTTCGAGCGAAAGACACAAATATATATATTTTGCCGTGTCGCCTCTGTATACTTTGTGCTCTTGCCCTACAATTACACAATCGGTCGCATTAGCTCTTACGTTGGTTATTTGCACATAAATTGTTTGACAACAAAGCAAATTCAAGTAAAAAGTATCAAAAACCAGTTTTTAGCAAAACCCAGCAGTTTGAAAAGTGCCAATTGGAAACCTTGCACTAGCCATATTACTACTTGTACAACTAACTAGTTCGATGTGGCTGCTAAAGTGGTAGTTAAATGGTTATCATTTGCACTACATTTCACCAGCATATTCAGTAATAAGCAATAGTCAGCTATTTGTCCTAAGTTTTTGAAAATAAATTCAAGAAAAATAAAATCCTCTAAAATATACCACTTCGATGGCAACATGTAATGCTGAATGTGGCCGTTTGTGTTTTCATTCTCAGTGATGATGTAGAAAATGCAAAAATTGAGAGTAGACTCACATGTTATTCTTAATAACAATTAGAGAGCAGTACTAATAGAGCTCTGTGGTTTAGTGGTTAGAGCATTTGACTAGAAAACGAGAGGATATGTGTTCAACCCCGCTCTCAGAAAAATTTCTTTTTTTCTCAAATGCTGGAGTATTTTCACTATTGAATTTAATAGTGAAGTGTTATGCAGAGTGTGCCAATCGGCCACTTGCAATGACATCCCCGTGTTAAATTCACCAGTCAATAACGTTGCGAGTGGGTTGAAAATTCACTAGTAGTAGTTCTTAGTGGCCAACGAATTCGACGTAGCGGAACTAGTGCAATGAACTGCAGGGAAGAAACAAAAAAAAAAACACACACACATACACATAAATAAATTGGATTGTAAAAAGAGCAAACATGTGTATGTATTAATGCATGTGGATTTTTGCTCTCTTCAGTTCTCTAAGTGTGATCACAAACCACCCTGCAGTTCACTATTAAATTCAATAGTGAAAATACTCCAGCATTTGAGAAAAAAAGAAAAAATAAATTTTTCTGAGAGCCGGGTTGAACACATAACCTCTCGTTTTCTAGTCAAATGCTCTAACCACTAAACCACAGAGCTCTTATTTGTACTGCTCTCTAATTGTTATTAAGAATAACATGTGAGTCTACTCTCTATTTTTGCATTTTCTACATCATCAATGAGAACGAAAACACAAACGGCCACATTCAGCATTACATGTGGCCATCGAAGTGGTATATTTTAGATGATTTTATTTTTCTTGAATTTATTTTCAAAAACTAAAGACAAATATCTGACTATTGTTTATTACTGAATATGCTGGTGAAATGTAGTGCAAATGATAACCATTTAACTACCACTTTAGCAGCCACATCGAACTAGTTAGTTGTACAAGTAGTAATATAGCTAGTGCAAGGTTTCCAATTGACACTTTTCAAACTGCTGGGCAACAACAAATTGTGTTTGGTGGATTTATTGGCATGTTCCGGGTTTTTCTCGCAATTGATAACTGCCTCTGCTGAAGTGTATCGACCTATTTCGGAATTTGGCTTAACGACTTTTTCATAGCTGGACAGGTTAAGCACTCTTACAGGAACTATTTTGTTATTGCAGGGTTTAACGAGGGCTTTTGCTGTTATAAGACCACTTTTTATTTCTGCTGGTTCTACCACCCACAAACTGTTGTCCTCACAATCTCCCTCCATACAGGCCCATACTAAAGTTTCTGACTGTGGTGGTAGTCTCTGATGCTCGACGGTAACTAGCTTTCTTACTTGAGTCCTATTTTCATATCCGACGTCAAGGGGTATTTCCACATTTCGCCAAATCATAACTTTTTGTCTCATATCCAAAGTAATGCCGTGAGTAATCATGAAATCAGCACCAATGATTACTTCGTGCACAATATCGGCAACAATAAATACATGATTGACTCTAACATTGGCAATGGTTAATTTCACATTTACTTTACCATAAGCCTAGTACTCTGTTCATATTTGCGAAAAATTATGGTTTTTTCATGCGAAAAATTTTATATGCTGTTTGACAGTTTTAATTTCGTGCGAAAGAAGTGCTGCTTATGTTATTTCGTGTGGAAAAATAAGGTTGCCAGATGTATTTTACATGTTTTCCACAATAAAAACAGAGTACTGCTTTTGCGAAATTATTTCGCATATATTTCATTCCAAATATTTTATATGTAGTTTGACAGCATTTCGCACGGAATTTTGAACAGAGTACCTAGCTATAGACAGTGGCTGGCTCCCCAGTAGCTGTGCGCAGACTTACCCCACGTAATGGTTCAATTGAGTTCTTCACTAAATCGGGCTTGACGATGGACTGCGACGCTCCTGTGTCTATAGTAAAAATGTGCTTCTGACCGTTGATGTATCCACTAGCCGTAAGATTGCTATTTTTCTGCTGCATTACTGATATGGAGATTGTGGGGCCCTCAGATGTGGGAGCTAGCTCTTGCCCCATAGTACTAGCTCGTTTTAGTTTAAAGGTGATTCTTGTGACGATTGATGATTTGACGGCTGGTTGTTTCTTGGAGGCGAAACAGATCTGGTTCGTTTTCTCGGTGCTTTGTAGTTTCGCTGAATATGACCAAATTTACCGCAATTATAACATTTTACTCTGGCTTTGCTATGCTTATCATTAAACGCCACCAAGACCTTTTTTAATTCGTCGACTATATTTCTCTCGTCTTCAGCAACAACCGCGATATTGCGCACCTTGCATATTTGCGGCTTTGAAATTATTTTCGCCGTTTCTTGTGCCAGTGCAAATGAGACTGTTTCAGCAAATGATGGTTTAGGTGTAGCACAAACCGCATGTTTTATTTCAGGATCGCGGATGCCATTGACGAATGCATCTATCTTGATATGGTCCAAAAATGGATTGTTTTCCCCTGGATAAGTGAGCTGTAGCAAACGCTCGATTTCCAACGCAAAATCTTGTAGTGTCTCATTAGCCTTCTGCACTCTGCCACGCAATTCCATTAGGTATAATTCTTTTTTATGTTCGCCACCGTACTTACGTTGTAGCGCCTCCATTATGTCATCATAACAATTTCTGTTGCTTGCTGGCACGCTTTCAAGAACTACTGCTGCATTACCTTTTAAGGCCAATATCAATTCTATAGCTTTTTCTTCATTGTTCTACATGTTTCTAATGGCAACTGTATCAAACTGGAACTTGAAAACATTAAATGGTGTGCTGCCATCAAAACTATGGGCCTTTATTCTGCTAGATGCTTCTGAAATAACTCGAACCGGTCCATCTTGGCATTTTATTAACTTTTATTTGCAGATCGTGCAGTTTATTGTCGACACTTCTGACAGCAATTGTTACGTTTTAACCTTTTCAAAACGCTGGTTTATTTCCTTTAAATAAACCGCATACTTTTGATTGCAAATAAAAGCCGTTTAGTAGTTTGAAAATGGTAACAACTCTTTATTTATTCAAATGTACAACAACAACAGAATTAAATAGTCACTCAATAGCGGTATTCACTGTTAAGTGCGAATGGTCTAGCATCATTGCAAATGCAAAATTTTACCGTAATCCAATAACAAAATACACACAAAAACATTTACAATTTTGCATTTGCAATAATGCAATACCATTCGCACTTAATACTGAACTCCGCTAATGTTTTTTTATACACGTTTAACGCGATGAAAATGTATATAAAGCCATGGTAGGCGTTCATATTGTTCAGGTTACGATGATTTTCGTCAAACAACCCGAATGTGAACAAAAGAGCGTAAAAATACACACACTTCATTCAGTTTCTTGATGTTGTTGTGGATATTTTATTTTTTACCCAAAAGAGCACACAAATTAAATGCCTCTTTTTGCCTACCAATGATATAAAGCAAGAAACTCGCTACATCATGACTTGTACTGTCATCTCAATTTTAGTGTCATGCCACTGCTCGCAAACGATTTCTCAGCCTATAGAACTAGTCTGATAATAAAAGCTAGAGGTGGATTACTTAACCTTAACGCCAGATCATACTCTAATAATAATGTAACTATGTGCACTTTATGTAATCTAAATCAAGCTGAAGACACATATCACTTTGTTGGTGTTTGCCCAATATTCAAAGAACTGAGACTGAAACTTTTTGGAAAAGTCCATCTTAGTTTGGAAGAGGTGCTGTTTATTCTTAATGAGTATAACTTTCATTCATTATACATATTTTTAGAATCATCCTTAAAATATCGCAGATTAATTTTAAATGAATTTGAATAACAATTTTTAATTATAACAAAAATCTTAAATCAAGCTATCTTTTTGTAAATTTTAATTGTAATTGCCAATCTGGCTCACAACATTATGTTAGGCCATTTATAGATAATACTATTGTAAATTGTAATAATTTGTACAAACAACAATTTTCTTTTTATATCTATTAATAAATAATAATACATGTTTATAAATTCGCAAAAATACAGACACAATTTATAATTTACACGAATTTACTTGAAAAAAAAACACAACACACTTTAAGGCACTCAGTTGATGTTTATTCGAAAAGCGTCTCTGATAAACTCACTCACGACTGCAACCTCTGCCACTATTTATAACACTGCATTACCATCTAGAAAGCTCTTTAACTGTCAAAGTTCGAATATTCTAGATCATACGCCATCTGTGGTGTACTTTCTACAATGTTCTTTAACTGATTATTCAAACTCGAATACAGCGTTGCCAACTTACAATCAAATCAACCGAAAGCTTTTATTTAACAATGCCCACAGACATGTTACAGTCTGCCATTACAGCACTGTTATTTGAAAGCATTATGCTACTTTTAAATCAGCCCTTAAAATCGTTATATTTGAATTCAAGTACAATTTCGTAACAATATTATCTATTAAGTAAATTTTTAGGGATCTTTGTTTGTAAATGTACTTTAAGATGAGCATAATTCGATAGTAATGTAATTTGTTTTTGTAAAATGTTTTTTTATGCTGAGTAACATTTTTGCGACACAAAAGAGACACATTTTTGTATACATATCGAAAATATAACTTCCAATTGCTGGCAGGGTTGTTGGTATATGACGTGTTTTGCATGAGTACCCTGCCAACAATTACTATCCAAAAAGTGTCCAAAACGTATCATCTTGAAGTTGAAATTCATCGAATATAATATCGCTTTCTTATCGTTATAGTGTCCCAGTGCGGGAAAAAACGTTCCACTTTTCTAATACCTACCAATTGTATCCATTTAGTGCATTTTAATAGCATCACAATTAGTTACTCCTCTGTCAACAATTACTATACAAAAAGTGTCCCAAACGTATCATCTTGAAGTTGAAACTCATCGAATTTGATGTCGCTTTCTTATCGTTAAAGTGTCTCCGTGCGGGAAAAAAACGTCCCACGCATGTGATACACACAAGTTTGTACATTTTAGTGTATTATTATTATATCTAAATTTATGTCTAAAAAGTGTCCAGAGAGAAGATAATGTTTCCAATTCTGCTTCTTGCATTATAATGGAAATATTTAATTGCATTCCAGTTATGAAAACACTCTCCATACGCTTATTTACATTAAATACATATAAATAAAATAATAATATAACTATACGTAATATGACTTTATTTAAACAAAATTAGAACATAAACAATTTCACTATTTAATTGGAATACATATTTACCTTTTTAAAAACTTTTTTAAGAAAACTTTATTTACTAACACACTTTTAAAAACTTTTACACTTTTATAAATAGATTTTAAAAGTAACACTTATTAATTAATAAAACTTTATAAATTATATTTAATTAAAAACACACACTTTTTATTTAACACAACCGATGATTTTAAAATTCATTATTATACTGAGTATTGTCATGTTCTTCTTCTTTCTTTTAAAATGTAAACAGTAAAAAGTCGATAGTAATGTAATTTGTTATTGTAAAATTTGTCGCTAATCAAAAATTATATTCTTTTCTATATTAAAATTTATCGTTTTTGTATCATAATGTACTTTTTCATATGGTCTATTAAGTTAATTTTTTCTGATCTTTGTTTATAACTAAAATGTACATTAAGATGAGCATAATTCGATAGTTATCAGGTATGTTCTGCAAATCACATTTTGTAAAAGTGGTTTGAAATCACATAAAAGGTGTTCTGTGCACATCATTTTGTGATTTTAAAACGTTCAGCAAAGTCACTTATGTTTTCAAATCACTTGGTTATTTCTGCGGCTATTACATGGAAAATATAAAAATAAATTATTTGAATAAATTAAACAATGTGTCCTTTATTAATTTTCTTATAGAATTACTTATTTTATCAAAAGAAACACTTAAAATTTAATAAAAATCGATAGACACCTTTTCTGTTGTAAAAAGTGTATTTGGTTTTGTGATTTCAGGTTTGTTTTCAGTTGTCAGCTGTTTATGATTTTCGAAAATACATGGAAGCTTGTCAGACTAAAATTGTTTAGTGGTTGTCTAAAATATGTTCAATATCTTTAAATTAATTATAGAATTCAGCATAAAATTTATAATATTTGTTAGATTATATTATAAGTTATCAATATATGTTTTTGCGCTAATTGGAAAAAAAATTGCAGCAAAGTTGAAGCAAGTGGTAACCAAAAGCAATTGTTTTTGAGATAGTGGATGAGCTTGCGCCATAGTTTTTTGCAAAATTTTTATAAAATGTAATTCCATTCCTTTTTAATTCCATTAAAGATATAACAGAAGCTCCAGTCATTTTTTATTTTCACTATAATATTTCTACAAAATTATTTGCAAAACAAAACATTTAAAATAAAAGAATCAGCTGTTTTCTTGTGCTTTCGAAAATTTAAAATCACACCGAAAAATACAATAACGGTGCGATTTACGGAACAAATCACACGTGTGATTTTAAAACGGGATGTGGTTTGAAATAACGTGGATTACGGAACAGGCCTGAATCTAATTTATTTTTGTAAAATGTTTTTAATATGCTGAGTAACATTTTTGCAACACAAAAGAGACACATTTTAGTATATATCCAAAAAATAACTTCCAATTGCTGGCAGGGTAAAGACGTATATATTTAAAATTTAACCCTCTAACCGGCAAGGCAGCCTTTAGGCGTATATGATAAATGTATGTAATGCTGCTTTATTTGGTTATTTTTCCCGTTATAACGGTAAATATGTGTAAAGACACTAACAATTTACTTATTGTGATAAACAAGAACGTGCACTTGTCTTTCGTTTGTTTTTATTCCAACGTATTTCTTTTTTTTTCAAACAATAACCTGGTATATTATTTTACCTCGAAATAAAATTGGCCGGTTAGAGGGTTAAAAAACAACAACAAACAAATGTATTTATAATATAAATACATTTGTTTGTTGTTGTTTTTTATACCCTTCACCATGAGTGGCAAGGGTATATATAAGTTTGTCATTCCGTTTGTAATTTCTACATTTTTCATTTGCGACCCCATAAAGTATATATATTCTGGATCGTTATAGATAGCGGAGTCGATATAGCCATGTCCGTCTGTGTGTTGAAATCAACTTTCCAAATCCCCTAAATAACTTACAAATATGATTGATACATCAAAATCTTCGGAATTCTTCCAGCTCGGTTGCTATTTAAAATCGAGCAAATTGGTCCGAGATATAAGCAAAAAACCAATGTATTTTGTTAGTGTTTCATGAAATCATGTACATATAGAATAGCATAATAAAAAGAAAACAAAAGTTTAGTTGTGTGTATATATGTATGTAGATGTGTGTAATACACATTGAGTATATTCACCAATTGTATTTTGTTTCCTTGTAAATCTCATTCTCTAACAAAATAGAGAGAGTTGTTTATAATGAGTTCTCATATGAGCAACTCTATCATATGTAAACATCACAAACACCCAACAACAACATTCTACAATGTGGAATGAAATGAGAATTACAAATCAAAGACACGCATGCATAATTTGTATGTATGTATTTGAGTGCGTTTGGATTATTTTTTTTTATTTTTGTTGTTATTTTTTTCAACATAGAATTGTGCATGAGTAAAGACGTATATATTTATAAATATATTTGTTTGTTGTTGTATTTTTTTCAATACACGAACCTTTATCACTGTAGGTCTTGTATTTAGTATTTACATTAAGGTATTCTTTGGTGAAGGGTATATAAGATTCGGCACAGCCGAATATAGCTCTTTTACTTGTTTTTTCTAAGTAGTATAGAAATGTATATACCAAATTATAAAGGCAGAGTTTTAGTGCGGCCGACTACAAAATATTATATTTTTACTCAAATCGAATATTTTGACAGTACAAGGCTGCATACCAAATTTGGTGAGCAAGGATATATTTTTTGCCGCTACTTGGGGTTTTTACGGCCATAGTGCATTGTTATCAATATGTACTCTAGCACGTGCTTTTCTATCTCCCCAATTATTTCATTTTGTTTTTAATGTTATTGACGGATAAAAATATAATAAATATAAAAAAATATATATCTTTAACGCGTAAATATATTTAAATAAATAAAAATAAATATATTAAATAAATACATGTGAATTTTCACATCTATATATATAAAAATGAAATGGTCCATGTATGTAATATCATCACGTGAGAACGGCTGGAGCGATTTGGCTGATTTTTTTTTATTCGATTCGAAATTTCAGGTGATGGTTTGTAAAGAAAAAAATTAAAAAATTACGGCTAAACCCTGCTTTTTTAAGTCCAGTCAACTGTTATAAAAAAGCCCCTAAAGTATGCAGTACAAATTTAGATATTTTATTTGCAAATAAATAAGAACATGCAGGGTTGGCGAAACTTGACGAACTAACATTAGTAAATGCTACCGGGCGAAGTTTTAAATATTTTTACATGAGTATTTAGATGTCACAAAATATGTTAAAGCGATAATTTGTGGACCGCATGTAGCTATCGACATTTGAGTTTTTTATTTGTTTTGGTTTGTATTGAATAAATTTATTTGGCATTCGGATGACAAGAATAGAAACTGATTAAACTATACGAATGGCGAAGTATCGTGGATAAGCTAGCAGTTGCTGGTGTGGATCTAAATGTGGCAAAAGTGAAGTGGTCACCGCATCGCACCACTTACATGCTCGATTTGGCAAAGTGAAGGAAAAAATACGGACAAGGAGCAAGTGTATCGCGTTTCTTCAACCAATTTTTCGTCCAAACACGACGCATCAGCTTCGTGTTTTCGTCTTTAAGATGTTCGCCATCGTCTGTTTCATCTAAAATATGCATTGCCAAAATAGCAAGTGATCGCGCTCGTTCATTATCCCCCGCATTGTATTTGTAAAACAAATTAAAATTTGTCATTGACAGCTGTTCATGGAAGTATGGTAACCAACAGCAAGCTTTTGGTAGCGCCTGAAAGTATGCCTAGTAATTCACCCCCTATATTAAAAACATACACTGTGAGTACGAACCCAATTGACCATGGAATGGGAGCAATACCTAAAAATGGTCAGCCCAAAAATAGTGCACAAATCCAGTGGGAATTGTTAGATACATTACCGAACTAAAACGAGGACGTAGCCCAAAATCCTCAAAAGTAGCTTCGACCTCAAAAGTACCTAAAGATAGGGAAATTGATAGGCAGAATACCGCAAAGAGATTTTCAATTTTGCAAGAAGAAACGGCTGACCTCCCAATATTACTCAAGTCGTTTAAACCCACTCATATTTATTTGAGAGAGCAAAATTCGAATGCTTTAGTGAAGAATTTAATCTCGTTGGTAGGAGAAAATTATTTTTACGTTGTGCCATTTAAACAATATAACGATACTAAAATTCAGGTAAATCTTGAAAACGATTACCGTAAAGTAGTTACCAAATTTGAGACCAATAAGCAAAGTTTCTACACATACCAATTGTGTAGATCCTGAGGAAATAAGGACTGCTTTGAAAAATAATGGGTATAAAATAAAAAGTGTCATCAACATTAGAAATCGGGAGAAAGTTCCCCAACCACTGTTTTTAGTTGAACTAGAACCAGGTGACGTTAAACTGAAAAAAAGTGAACCACACCCAATTTATAATTTAAAAAATTTATTGCATCGTAAAATTACAGTAGAAGAGCCACATAAGAGATCGGGACCCGTTCAGTGTTTAAATTATCAATAATATGTTAATACTCGGGCATATTGTAAACTACCACCCGTTTGCGTGGTGTGCGGCGAATTGCATGATTCGACCCAACGCAATAAATCCAAGAACTACTCAAATGTAAAAAAAATGCAGCAAATGTGGCGGAAATCACACATAAAATTATAGAGGATGCCTAGTATATTCCATAGTTAAACGAACTTTAACACAGAAATCCAGTATTTATCCCGTGCTATCAACGAACCTAGTAGATATTCATTACCCCCAAATCTCGCAACCCACAAATAATAAAGGTTCATACGCTAGTGTTCTAAGAACAAATCAAACACCACATGGAAATAAAAATAACCCTAATACTAACGTGGAATCTACAGACCAACCTTCCTCTTCTAATTTTAGTCGACTTGAAGCTACAGTAGAGACACTAGTAAAATCGGTTAACAATTTCACCAACTCTATGAGCAACATGATGCAGGAAATGCTTAAAATGCAATCTATGTTATTGCAAGCCATTTAAATAAATAAACCATGAAGTGTTTGAAAATATGTTTCTGGAATGCAAACGGCATACGCCAACACAAAAACGAACTCGAATATTTTTTAAGAAGTCAACAAATTGATGTAATGCTGTTTTCTGATACTCATTTGACGTCCAGAAGTTGATTTCAAATAAATGGATATGTAATATATGATACCGAAGATCCCAGAGGTAGAGCGTGTGGAGGCTCGGCAATTTTAATAAAAGCTCGAATCAAGCACTACTTAATGTGTGATCTTTGCGAAGATTATCTTCAAGCTACTACGGTCTGTCTTGAAGATTTTCATCGAAAATTTGTGATTTCATCGATATACTAACCCCCTATATTTTCAATTACAGAAAGTCAATATAATAGATTTTTTAAATCACTAGGCCCCCGTTTCCTGGCTGCTGGCGATTATAATGCTAAGCACACATTCTGGGTATCGCGACTGATAACCCCTAAAGGTGGTGTTTTGTTTGTTACAATTTCTAAAATGGGTTTGAATGTGATTTCGAGCGGCCAAGTAGGTTGGCCGCTGATCCACGAAAAATACCGGATGTTATTAATTTTAGCGCGACAAAAAAATTCCAAGAGAAATGATTCAAGTTGAGCCCTCGCTGGAACTATCTTCAGCTCATTCACCCACTATTGTATTTTATTGAGCCCCCTAGGAATTGTATCCCCGACTGGTAATTTAGCGATGGCTGGCACACAAATTAATTGGCTCAAATATAAAAAATAACTCAGTACACATTGCTCGGAAAACATACCGCTAAAAACAACAGAAAACATCGATCACTTTCTTATCAATTTCGATAAAAATCTCAAACTGTTTGCTCAATATGCTACCCAAACCCCCCGACAAATCAGATATAATAGAATCTATTCTGCAGACGTCGAACGGCTCTTAAATTAAACAAGTAAGAAAGTATAGTCGGTCAAGCCCGACCATATTATATGGTAAAAGAGCAAAAACATTTTTCTTTTAAAATTTCAATAATTTATATTTTTGAGTGATTTTCGGAAGTGGGCCTTATATGGGGGCTATGACCAATATATATAAATTAAACATTTATGACCGATAAAGTCCAATTTCGGAAGGACATTTGTATGGGGGCTAGGTGAAATAATGGACCGATTTCAGCCAGTTTCAATAGGCTTGGTCCTGTGAGGCATTGATACTAAATTTTATTTCTTTGAGTGTACTTAAATACTTTGTCTCAATTTGAAAATACTCAAAAATTTTATGAATATTGTCTAAGTATCTATGAAATTAAAAGCATATAAAATGTTAGAAATTTTTCATTTGAAAATTAAATTCGAAAGAGTAGACAGAATTTATTAAATTTAAAATTTATATTATATACAAAAGAGGACAATCGAAGGGAAAAGGGTTCTTTCAAAGGATACATTAAGAATATTATTTTTAAAGATTACCGAACTTTATAATTCCAAGGTAAGATCAATATTTAGCTTTCGTGTAATTTCATATTACAAAAAAAAACAAATTTTTCTTTAGAGTTCAAAAATTTGTTCTCCAAAATAACTTTGTTCCGTTTGGAACAAAGGATAAACATCAAGGGTCAAGAATCAAGAAATATTAAAGATTTTGCAAGCCAAATATTAATAATAGTACGACGCTATCATCTAAGACTAGTTCCAGCAAGTTTAAATATCCTTTTACTTCGTTCATCAGCAAGAAAATTCCCTAAACGGTCTCGATCTATAACAAAAGGTCATCATACGAGTGCTTTGTAAATAGATAAAACTACTAAATTTGTCCATCAATTATCTGATACTTCTTAAACTAACCAATAACTAAAATAATTTTAATCCTTAAACTAATTCCTTAATCTAACTATTAACTAAAATAATTTATCCTTAAATCAATTCCTTAAACTAACTATTAACTAAAAGAAAAACTTTATTCTTAAATTAACGAAATATTTTTAAAAAATTAACTACTAACTAAAAACTAATTTTACTTAATTAGTTACTTAAAACTTAACATCTTTAAAATTTAAAACTAATATCAAAATATGTAAATTTTGTTCTCATCAATCTTTAATTTACATTATTTAGAATTGTAATTTTAATTTTCTTTTAACATAATCAATTTTGTTTATATTTGAGTAAAAATTACATTTTTATACACTAAATAGTTTAAAAATCGTCGAATTTAAAGATATCCTCGAACTTCAGGCCTGAATTCATCGTGGAACATTAAAATTGGTGAGTTTTAAAACTTAAAATAATGATATTTTCACTCTTTTAATATGCAAACCAACCCCTATTTATATATTTGCTCAACATTCGGATTTTGAGTAAAAAAAATATTTGAGTGTTTTAATTTGAAAGTTTGAATTTTGAGTAAATATACATACATTAACATATTCACACAAACATTTTAATATAAAATAATACTAATATAATGTAAATATGTAGATTATGATTTATTTAGTTATTGTTTATTACTTTTATTTAAATAAACATTAATTGATGTTAAATTTTAAAATGAAATTAATAGAATAAATTTGTAATCTTATTCCATGAACGGTTAATGGGTGGTAGAACAAGTAGTTCCTTATATTAATTCCTTAATCTAACTATTAACTAAAATAATTTATCCTTAAATCAATTCCTTAAACTAACTATTAACTAAAAGAAAAACTTTATTCTTAAATTAACGAAATATTTTTAAAAAATTAACTACTAACTAAAAACTAATTTTACTTAATTAGTTACTTAAAACTTAACATCTTTAAAATTTAAAACTAATATCAAAATATGTAAATTTTGTTCTCATCAATCTTTAATTTACATTATTTAGAATTGTAATTTTAATTTTCTTTTAACATAATCAATTTTGTTTATATTTGAGTAAAAATTACATTTTTATACACTAAATAGTTTAAAAATCGTCGAATTTAAAGATATCCTCGAACTTCAGGCCTGAATTCATCGTGGAACATTAAAATTGGTGAGTTTTAAAACTTAAAATAATGATATTTTCACTCTTTTAATATGCAAAACAACCCCTATTTATATATTTGCTCAACATTCGGATTTTGAGTAAAAAAAATATTTGAGTGTTTTAATTTGAAAGTTTGAATTTTGAGTAAATATACATACATTAACATATTCACACAAACATTTTAATATAAAATAATACTAATATAATGTAAATATGTAGATTATGATTTATTTAGTTATTGTTTATTACTTTTATTTAAATAAACATTAATTGATGTTAAATTTTAAAATGAAATTAATAGAATAAATTTGTAATCTTATTCCATGAACGGTTAATGGGTGGTAGAACAAGTAGTTCCTTATAGGGCTATTTAAAAGATAAATAAAATAGCATGGTAGGGTGGGTACAGATCTTTGAAGAGGTAATAACATCTTATCCTCTTCCTTATATTTTAATTTTTATTTGTTTATTATTTTTTTTTTTGTTTGTCGGTTGTGGAAATATTGCTACCTTTTTAAATTAAATAAATTGTGTATCGAATCTAAATCCAATCTGCCCGAAAACAATTTTATATGGACAACTGCCAATGCTTTGGTGTATACTATTGCGTAAGGAACAATTAATGCTTGGAATGTATTTATCCCAATCTCATTGGTCTTCTCTTACATAAGTTCTTAACGCCTCATTTATCGAACGATTTACACGCTCACTAGCATTCGCCTGCGGGCTATAAACTGCAGTCAATACATGATCCACGCCATTATTTTTCAAAAAATTTTCAAAGTCTTTACTTTTAAATTGAGAACCATTATCTGAAACAATGGTTTCAGGTACGCCATAGCATGAAAAAATTTCTGTCTGAAGATAATCAATGATATGCCTTGAAATTAATTTTTTTAATGGTTTTAAAAATGTAAATTTTGAAAAATGGTCTAATATTATGAGAATTCCTATATGTCCAGATTTTGTTCTCGGCAAAGGTCCAATCAAATCAATATATAGGCGTTGAAATGGTCTGTCTGTTTGTACCATTTGCCCTAATGGTGGTCTTAAAATATTAGTGGGTGCTTTAGATGTTTTGCACAATTCACAATTTTGTATATAGTCCTTGACATCTGTTACAAGTCTAGGCCAGTAAAAATATCTTCGGATCCGTTCTAAGGTCTTGGCTATACCACCATGCGAAGAATTTGGAATGTCATGAGCTGAATATATAACGTCATGTCTCAATTCTGTCGGCACAAAAAGTTTCCAATAATTAGATTCATCTAATTCACCAGAACTAAACTCAATCCGTTTATAAATATATTTGTCAATAATTTTGAAGTCTGGAAATTCAGATTTAGAAAAGTCTTCTCTTAATTTAGAATATTCGCTGCTGTCAAATGCTTCAGAATTTAGATCTATCGTCGGAAGTGTTTCCAGTTCAATGGATTCTACAAAATCTTCACCTTCGTGTGCTCGTGAAAGAGTATCGGGTACTATATTTTCTTTACCACTCCTATGTTCAATCGAAAAGTCAAACCCTTGCAGTTTTAAAGACCATCTAGCCAAACGACCAGATAAATCCCTTTGTCCCATTAACCATTTTAAACTGGCATGGTCGGTTACTACTTTAAATTCTTGACCTTCAATGTAGGGTCTAAACTTTTTATAGCCATTACAACTGCTAAACATTCCAACTCAGTAATAGTGTAATTTCGCTGGGCTTTATTTAACTTCTGAGACAAACGCAATAGGCCTTTCTACACCGTCGCTGTCTTTTTGCGCCAATACAGCTCCAATGCCATACGTGCTAGCATCACATTGTAATATAAATGGCTTTCTATAATCTGGATGTACTAATAAAGGCGCAGTTGTCAGTTTTGTCTTTAATTTTTCAAAAGCCGCTTGAGCATCATCTGTCCATTTGAAAATTTTCTTTTTAGTTAAAAGTTCAGTCAGTGGGAAAGTCAAAGATGAATAGTCCTGAATGAAACGTCGGTACCAACCTGTCATTCCCAAAAATCGTCTCAAATGACGAATAGATTTCGGTACCGGAAATTCCTGTATAGCCTTAACCTTGTCTTCATCAACCTGTAATGTGCCATTTCCAACCACATAACCGAGATACTTAACCTTATTCAAACCAAAACTGCTTTTCGTAACATTTATAGTTAAGCCAGCTTTTCTTAACTGTACTGATACTTCCATTAGGTGTGTGAGGTGTTCGTCAAAGTTTTTCGAAACTACCAAAAGGTCGTCCAAATACACAAAAACGTGTGACTTTAATTGATACGGAATAACCATGTCCATAAGTATGCACAATGTTTGCGGTGCATTACACAGTCCAAACGGCATCCTTGTAAATTGATACAAAGGCCGATTAGGAACTGTGAAAGCTGTCTTAGGTCTTGAACTTTCCTCCAGTTTAATTTGCCAAAAGGCATCTTTTAAATCAATTTTAGATATGCAATGAACTGCAGGAAGTCTAGATATTAGTCCGTCAATGTTCGGTATAGGGTAGGCGTCCTTAACTGTCACTGAATTTAATTTCCTACTGTCCACACACATTCTAATTTTTCCAGGCTTAACAACCACCACAGTCGGTGAAGACCAAGGTGAACTTGGTGCTTCTTCGATAACACCAAGAGACAACATCCTATTTAACTCACCACAAAGTTGTTTTTCAACAGCCGGAGAAATTGGATAGTATCTCTGTTTTATAGGTTTCGCATCTCCCGTGTCAATATAGTGTTCAAGTAAAGTCGTACAACCTAATCCCTCTACTTCAGAATTTGGAAAAGTAGAAATAACTTTGTCTAGTCGAAGTTTCTGTTCGGGTGTCAAAATTATTTTATCAGAATCTGTTGCTGTACAGTTAATTTCCATAATATCTGGAACTGAAATTTTCAAACCAAAAGTTTTCCAAAAATCAAAACCACAGATTATATTCTGTTGTATTGACGGTATAACTAAAAATTCAAATAATTTATTTTGTCCTTGAAAAGTAACGTTCATTGTCACAGTACCCAAAACATTCTGTCTTTGTCCGTCTGCAGTTCGTACATTACCAACACACTTTCTAAAACCATTGCTAGTTTTTGTCTCAGAAGCTAATTCACCACCAATTACGCTTTTATTAGCGCCACTATCTAATAACGCAAAATGTCTAACATTATCTATTTTTAAAGTAATATATGGCCGACTATCACTATCTTGTGAAATTATGGGTGATATAACGCAAGTTCTAAATGCTTTTAGTTTTTGGTAAAAATTTCGTATACGTTGTGAAGAACGGTTCGATTTAATTTTATCATTAAATATTCTTTTACGAGCTTTCTCGTATTCTGCTAATCGAATATGGTATGGTCTTAATAGAGGATGTTGAAATTCATTCTTAGTTTTGATGTTATTATTCAAAATTAGTGATGTTGCTGTTTCGTTAGTTTTGGATGTCCGCTCTATGGTCGTCGGACATCCTTCAGCCCGTTTCCCTGTTGTCTTTTTCCACATTTCGGGCAGGACGGTCTATAAGTGTCCTTAGCACCACACCCATAACAGAAAACGCGTCTAATTTCAATGCAGTCCATGTAGTTATGTCCTTGTTTGTCGCAATTCCAACACTTAATATCAGCACGAATTGCACAAATGTCTGTATTATTTTCAGAGGATTCTAGAATATTTATCTCGTTGTTTGTGTCGATTTCAGCTACACGAACTTTTGCAGATCTACGTGATTCATATGAAGAAATATCATTCACAAATTTTTCATGTTTCTTTACTTCACGTCGGAGACTTGAACGTATTTCTTTTTTTTCAAACAATAACCTGGTATATTATTTTACCTCGAAATAAAATTGGCCGGTTAGAGGGTTAAAAAACAACAACAAACAAATGTATTTATAATATAAATACATTTGTTTGTTGTTGTTTTTTATACCCTTCACCATGAGTGGCAAGGGTATATATAAGTTTGTCATTCCGTTTGTAATTTCTACATTTTTCATTTGCGACCCCATAAAGTATATATATTCTGGATCGTTATAGATAGCGGAGTCGATATAGCCATGTCCGTCTGTGTGTTGAAATCAACTTTCCAAATCCCCTAAATAACTTACAAATATGATTGATACATCAAAATCTTCGGAATTCTTCCAGCTCGGTTGCTATTTAAAATCGAGCAAATTGGTCCGAGATGGCCGAGATATAAGCAAAAAACCAATGTATTTTGTTAGTGTTTCATGAAATCATGTACATATAGAATAGCATAATAAAAAGAAAACAAAAGTTTAGTTGTGTGTATATATGTATATAGATGTGTGTAATACACATTGAGTATATTCACCAATTGTATTTTGTTTCCTTGTAAATCTCATTCTCTAACAAAATAGAGAGAGTTGTTTATAATGAGTTCTCATATGAGCAACTCTATCATATGTAAACATCACAAACACCCAACAACAACATTCTACAATGTGGAATGAAATGAGAATTACAAATCAAAGACACGCGTGCATAATTTGTATGTATGTATTTGAGTGCGTTTGGTTTATTTTTTTTTATTTTTGTTGTTATTTTTTTCAACATAGAATTGTGCATGAGTAAAGACGTATATATTTATAAATATATTTGTTTGTTGTTGTATTTTTTTCAATACACGAACCTTTATCACTGTAGGTCTTGTATTTAGTATTTACATTAAGGTATACTTTGGTGAAGGGTATATAAGATTCGGCACAGCCGAATATAGCTCTTTTACTTGTTTTTTCTAAGTAGTATAGAAATGTATATACCAAATTATAAAGGCAGAGTTTTAGTGCGGCCGACTACAAAATATTATATTTTTACTCAAATCGAATATTTTGACAGTACAAGGCTGCATACCAAATTTGGTGAGCAAGGATATATTTTTTGCCGCTACTTGGGGTTTTTACGGCCATAGTGCATTGTTATCAATATGTACTCTAGCACGTGCTTTTCTATCTCCCCAATTATTTCATTTTGTTTTTAATGTTATTGACGGATAAAAATATAATAAATATAAAAAAATATATATCTTTAACGCGTAAATATATTTAAATAAATAAAAATAAATATATTAAATAAATACATGTGAATTTTCACATCTATATATATAAAAATGAAATGGTCCATGTATGTAATATCATCACGTGAGAACGGCTGGAGCGATTTGGCTGATTTTTTTTTATTCGATTCGAAATTTCAGGTGATGGTTTGTAAAGAAAAAAATTAAAAAATTACGGCTAAACCCTGCTTTTTTAAGTCCAGTCAACTGTTATAAAAAAGCCCCTAAAGTATGCAGTACAAATTTAGATATTTTATTTGCAAATAAATAAGAACATGCAGGGTTGGCGAAACTTGACGAACTAACATTAGTAAATGCTACCGGGCGAAGTTTTAAATATTTTTACATGAGTATTTAGATGTCACAAAATATGTTAAAGCGATAATTTGTGGACCGCATGTAGCTATCGACATTTGAGTTTTTTATTTGTTTTGGTTTGTATTGAATAAATTTATTTGGCATTCGGATACAAGAATAGAAACTGATTAAACTATACGAATGGCGAAGTATCGTGGATAAGCTAGCAGTTGATGGTGTGGATCTAAATGTGGCAAAAGTGAAGTGGTCACCGCATCGCACCACTTACATGCTCGATTTGGCAAAGTGAAGGAAAAAATACGGACAAGGAGCAAGTGTATCGCGTTTCTTCAACCAATTTTTCGTCCAAACACGACGCATCAGCTTCGTGTTTTCGTCTTTAAGATGTTCGCCATCGTCTTTTTCATCTAAAATATGCATTGCCAAAATAGCAAGTGATCGCGCTCGTTCATTATCCCCCGCATTGTATTTGTAAAACAAATTAAAATTTGTCATTGACAGCTGTTCATGGAAGTATGGTAACCAACAGCAAGCTTTTGGTAGCGCCTGAAAGTATGCCTAGTAATTCACCCCCTATATTAAAAACATACACTGTGAGTACGAACCCAATTGACCATGGAATGGGAGCAATACCTAAAAATGGTCAGCCCAAAAATAGTGCACAAATCCAGTGGGAATTGATAGATACATTACCGAACTAAAACGAGGACGTAGCCCAAAATCCTCAAAAGTAGCTTCGACCTCAAAAGTACCTAAAGATAGGGAAATTGATAGGCAGAATACCGCAAAGAGATTTTCAATTTTGCAAGAAGAAACGGCTGACCTCCCAATATTACTCAAGTCGTTTAAACCCACTCATATTTATTTGAGAGAGCAAAATTCGAATGCTTTAGTGAAGAATTTAATCTCGTTGGTAGGAGAAAATTATTTTTACGTTGTGCCATTTAAACAATATAACGATACTAAAATTCAGGTAAATCTTGAAAACGATTACCGTAAAGTAGTTACCAAATTTGAGACCAATAAGCAAAGTTTCTACACATACCAATTGTGTAGATCCTGAGGAAATAAGGACTGCTTTGAAAAATAATGGGTATAAAATAAAAAGTGTCATCGACATTAGAAATCGGGAGAAAGTTCCCCAACCACTGTTTTTAGTTGAACTAGAACCAGGTGACGTTAAACTGAAAAAAAGTGAACCACACCCAATTTATAATTTAAAAAATTTATTGCATCGTAAAATTACAGTAGAAGAGCCACATAAGAGATCGGGACCCGTTCAGTGTTTAAATTATCAATAATATGTTAATACTCGGGCATATTGTAAACTACCACCCGTTTGCGTGGTGTGCGGCGAATTGCATGATTCGACCCAACGCAATAAATCCAAGAACTACTCAAATGTAAAAAAATGCAGCAAATGTGGCGGAAATCACACATAAAATTATAGAGGATGCCTAGTATATTCCATAGTTAAACGAACTTTAACACAGAAATCCAGTATTTATCCCGTGCTATCAACGAACCTAGTAGATATTCATTACCCCCAAATCTCGCAACCCAAAAATAATAAAGGTTCATACGCTAGTGTTCTAAGAACAAATCAAACACCACATGGAAATAAAAATAACCCTAATACTAACGTGGAATCTACAGACCAACCTTCCTCTTCTAATTTTAGTCGACTTGAAGCTACAGTAGAGACACTAGTAAAATCGGTTAACAATTTCACCAACTCTATGAGCAACATGATGCAGGAAATGCTTAAAATGCAATCTATGTTATTGCAAGCCATTTAAATAAATAAACCATGAAGTGTTTGAAAATATGTTTCTGGAATGCAAACGGCATACGCCAACACAAAAACGAACTCGAATATTTTTTAAGAAGTCAACAAATTGATGTAATGCTGTTTTCTGATACTCATTTGACGTCCAGAAGTTGATTTCAAATAAATGGATATGTAATATATGATACCGAAGATCCCAGAGGTAGAGCGTGTGGAGGCTCGGCAATTTTAATAAAAGCTCGAATCAAGCACTACTTAATGTGTGATCTTTGCGAAGATTATCTTCAAGCTACTACGGTCTGTCTTGAAGATTTTCATCGAAAATTTGTGATTTCATCGATATACTAACCCCCTATATTTTCAATTACAGAAAGTCAATATAATAGATTTTTTAAATCACTAGGCCCCCGTTTCCTGGCTGCTGGCGATTATAATGCTAAGCACACATTCTGGGTATCGCGACTGATTACCCCTAAATGTGGTGTTTTGTTTGTTACAATTTCTAAAATGGGTTTGAATGTGATTTCGAGCGGCCAAGTAGGTTGGCCGCTGATCCACGAAAAATACCGGATGTTATTAATTTTAGCGCGACAAAAAAATTCCAAGAGAAATGATTCAAGTTGAGCCCTCGCTGGAACTATCTTCAGCTCATTCACCCACTATTGTATTTTATTGAGCCCCCTAGGAATTGTATCCCCGACTGGTAATTTAGCGATGGCTGGCACACAAATTAATTGGCTCAAATATAAAAAATAACTCAGTACACATTGCTCGGAAAACATACCGCTAAAAACAACAGAAAACATCGATCACTTTCTTATCAATTTCGATAAAAATCTCAAACTGTTTGCTCAATATGCTACCCAAACCCCCCGACAAATCAGATATAATAGAATCTATTCTGCAGACGTCGAACGGCTCTTAAATTAAACAAGTAAGAAAGTATAGTCGGTCAAGCCCGACCATATTATATGGTAAAAGAGCAAAAACATTTTTCTTTTAAAATTTCAATAATTTATATTTTTGAGTGATTTTCGGAAGTGGGCCTTATATGGGGGCTATGACCAATATATATAAATTAAACATTTATGACCGATAAAGTCCAATTTCGGAAGGACATTTGTATGGGGGCTAGGTGAAATAATGGACCAATTTCAGCCAGTTTCAATAGGCTTGGTCCTGTGAGGCATTGATACTAAATTTTATTTCTTTGAGTGTACTTAAATACTTTGTCTCAATTTGAAAATACTCAAAAATTTTATGAATATTGTCTAAGTATCTATGAAATTAAAAGCATATAAAATGTTAGCAATTTTTCATTTGAAAATTAAATTCGAAAGAGTAGACAGAATTTATTAAATTTAAAATTTATATTATATACAAAAGAGGACAATCGAAGGGAAAAGGGTTCTTTCAAAGGATACATTAAGAATATTATTTTTAAAGATTACCGAACTTTATAATTCCAAGGTAAGATCAATATTTAGCTTTCGTGTAATTTCATATTACAAAAAAAAACAAATTTTTCTTTAGAGTTCAAAAATTTGTTCTCCAAAATAACTTTGTTCCGTTTAGAACAAAGGATAAACATCAAGGGTCAAGAATCAAGAAATATTAAAGATTTTGCAAGCCAAATATTAATAATAGTACGACGCTATCATCTAAGACTAGTTCCAGCAAGTTTAAATATCCTTTTACGTCGTTCATCAGCAAGAAAATTCCCTAAACGGTCTCGATCTATAACAAAAGGTCATCATACGAGTGCTTTGTAAATAGATAAAACTACTAAATTTGTCCATCAATTATCTGATACTTCTTAAACTAACCAATAACTAAAATAATTTTAATCCTTAAACTAATTCCTTAATCTAACTATTAACTAAAATAATTTATCCTTAAATCAATTCCTTAAACTAACTATTAACTAAAAGAAAAACTTTATTCTTAAATTAACGAAATATTTTTAAAAAATTAACTACTAACTAAAAACTAATTTTACTTAATTAGTTACTTAAAACTTAACATCTTTAAAATTTAAAACTAATATCAAAATATGTAAATTTTGTTCTCATCAATCTTTAATTTACATTATTTAGAATTGTAATTTTAATTTTCTTTTAACATAATCAATTTTGTTTATATTTGAGTAAAAATTACATTTTTATACACTAAATAGTTTAAAAATCGTCGAATTTAAAGATATCCTCGAACTTCAGGCCTGAATTCATCGTGGAACATTAAAATTGGTGAGTTTTAAAACTTAAA
This sequence comes from Calliphora vicina, assembly GCF_958450345.1. Lineage (NCBI taxonomy): Eukaryota > Metazoa > Arthropoda > Insecta > Diptera > Calliphoridae > Calliphora > Calliphora vicina. The sequence goes on from NC_088780.1 coordinate 69,498,799, forward strand.
ATAATGATATTTTCACTCTTTTAATATGCAAAACAACCCCTATTTATATATTTGCTCAACATTCGGATTTTGAGTAAAAAAAATATTTGAGTGTTTTAATTTGAAAGTTTGAATTTTGAGTAAATATACATACATTAACATATTCACACAAACATTTTAATATAAAATAATACTAATATAATGTAAATATGTAGATTATGATTTATTTAGTTATTGTTTATTACTTTTATTTAAATAAACATTAATTGATGTTAAATTTTAAAATGAAATTAATAGAATAAATTTGTAATCTTATTCCATGAACGGTTAATGGGTGGTAGAACAAGTAGTTCCTTATAGGGCTATTTAAAAGATAAATAAAATAGCATGGTAGGGTGGGTACAGATCTTTGAAGAGGTAATAACATCTTATCCTCTTCCTTATATTTTAATTTTTATTTGTTTATTATTTTTTTTTTTGTTTGTCGGTTGTGGAAATATTGCTACCTTTTTAAATTAAATAAATTGTGTATCGAATCTAAATCCAATCTGCCCGAAAACAATTTTATATGGACAACTGCCAATGCTTTGGTGTATACTATTGCGTAAGGAACAATTAATGCTTGGAATGTATTTATCCCAATCTCATTGGTCTTCTCTTACATAAGTTCTTAACGCCTCATTTATCGAACGATTTACACGCTCACTAGCATTCGCCTGCGGGCTATAAACTGCAGTCAATACATGATCCACGCCATTATTTTTCAAAAAATTTTCAAAGTCTTTACTTTTAAATTGAGAACCATTATCTGAAACAATGGTTTCAGGTACGCCATAGCATGAAAAAATTTCTGTCTGAAGATAATCAATGATATGCCTTGAAATTAATTTTTTTAATGGTTTTAAAAATGTAAATTTTGAAAAATGGTCTAATATTATGAGAATTCCTATATGTCCAGATTTTGTTCTCGGCAAAGGTCCAATCAAATCAATATATAGGCGTTGAAATGGTCTGTCTGTTTGTACCATTTGCCCTAATGGTGGTCTTAAAATATTAGTGGGTGCTTTAGATGTTTTGCACAATTCACAATTTTGTATATAGTCCTTGACATCTGTTACAAGTCTAGGCCAGTAAAAATATCTTCGGATCCGTTCTAAGGTCTTGGCTATACCACCATGCGAAGAATTTGGAATGTCATGAGCTGAATATATAACGTCATGTCTCAATTCTGTCGGCACAAAAAGTTTCCAATAATTAGATTCATCTAATTCACCAGAACTAAACTCAATCCGTTTATAAATATATTTGTCAATAATTTTGAAGTCTGGAAATTCAGATTTAGAAAAGTCTTCTCTTAATTTAGAATATTCGCTGCTGTCAAATGCTTCAGAATTTAGATCTATCGTCGGAAGTGTTTCCAGTTCAATGGATTCTACAAAATCTTCACCTTCGTGTGCTCGTGAAAGAGTATCGGGTACTATATTTTCTTTACCACTCCTATGTTCAATCGAAAAGTCAAACCCTTGCAGTTTTAAAGACCATCTAGCCAAACGACCAGATAAATCCCTTTGTCCCATTAACCATTTTAAACTGGCATGGTCGGTTACTACTTTAAATTCTTGACCTTCAATGTAGGGTCTAAACTTTTTATAGCCATTACAACTGCTAAACATTCCAACTCAGTAATAGTGTAATTTCGCTGGGCTTTATTTAACTTCTGAGACATAAACGCAATAGGCCTTTCTACACCGTCGCTGTCTTTTTGCGCCAATACAGCTCCAATGCCATACGTGCTAGCATCACATTGTAATATAAATGGCTTTCTATAATCTGGATGTACTAATAAAGGCGCAGTTGTCAGTTTTGTCTTTAATTTTTCAAAAGCCGCTTGAGCATCATCTGTCCATTTGAAAATTTTCTTTTTAGTTAAAAGTTCAGTCAGTGGGAAAGTCAAAGATGAATAGTCCTGAATGAAACGTCGGTACCAACCTGTCATTCCCAAAAATCGTCTCAAATGACGAATAGATTTCGGTACCGGAAATTCCTGTATAGCCTTAACCTTGTCTTCATCAACCTGTAATGTGCCATTTCCAACCACATAACCGAGATACTTAACCTTATTCAAACCAAAACTGCTTTTCGTAACATTTATAGTTAAGCCAGCTTTTCTTAACTGTACTGATACTTCCATTAGGTGTGTGAGGTGTTCGTCAAAGTTTTTCGAAACTACCAAAAGGTCGTCCAAATACACAAAAACGTGTGACTTTAATTGATACGGAATAACCATGTCCATAAGTATGCACAATGTTTGCGGTGCATTACACAGTCCAAACGGCATCCTTGTAATTGATACAAAGGCCGATTAGGAACTGTGAAAGCTGTCTTAGGTCTTGAACTTTCCTCCAGTTTAATTTGCCAAAAGGCATCTTTTAAATCAATTTTGGATATGCAATGAACTGCAGGAAGTCTAGATATTAGTCCGTCAATGTTCGGTATAGGGTAGGCGTCCTTAACTGTCACTGAATTTAATTTCCTACTGTCCACACACATTCTAATTTTTCCAGGCTTAACAACCACCACAGTCGGTGAAGACCAAGGTGAACTTGGTGCTTCTTCGATAACACCAAGAGACAACATCCTATTTAACTCACCACAAAGTTGTTTTTCAACAGCCGGAGAAATTGGATAGTATCTCTGTTTTATAGGTTTCGCATCTCCCGTGTCAATATAGTGTTCAAGTAAAGTCGTACAACCTAATCCCTCTACTTCAGAATTTGGAAAAGTAGAAATAACTTTGTCTAGTCGAAGTTTCTGTTCGGGTGTCAAAATTATTTTATCAGAATCTGTTGCTGTACAGTTAATTTCCATAATATCTGGAACTGAAATTTTCAAACCAAAAGTTTTCCAAAAATCAAAACCACAGATTATATTCTGTTGTATTGACGGTATAACTAAAAATTCAAATAATTTATTTTGTCCTTGAAAAGTAACGTTCATTGTCACAGTACCCAAAACATTCTGTCTTTGTCCGTCTGCAGTTCGTACATTACCAACACACTTTCTAAAACCATTGCTAGTTTTTGTCTCAGAAGCTAATTCACCACCAATTACGCTTTTATTAGCGCCACTATCTAATAACGCAAAATGTCTAACATTATCTATTTTTAAAGTAATATATGGCCGACTATCACTATCTTGTGAAATTATGGGTGAAATAACGCAAGTTCTAAATGCTTTTAGTTTTTGGTAAAAATTTCGTATACGTTGTGAAGAACGTTTCGATTTAATTTTATCATTAAATATTCTTTTACGAGCTTTCTCGTATTCTGCTAATCGAATATGGTATGGTCTTAATAGAGGATGTTGAAATTCATTCTTAGTTTTGATGTTATTATTCAAAATTAGTGATGTTGCTGTTTCGTTAGTTTTGGATGTCCGCTCTATGGTCGTCGGACATCCTTCAGCCCGTTTCTCTGTTGTCTTTTTCCACATTTCGGGCAGGACGGTCTATAAGTGTCCTTAGCACCACACCCATAACAGAAAACGCGTCTAATTTCAATGCAGTCCATGTAGTTATGTCCTTGTTTGTCGCAATTCCAACACTTAATATCAGCACGAATTGCACAAATGTCTGTATTATTTTCAGAGGATTCTAGAATATTTATCTCGTTGTTTGTGTCGATTTCAGCTACACGAACTTTTGCAGATCTACGTGATTCATATGAAGAAATATCATTCACAAATTTTTCATGTTTCTTTACTTCACGTCGGAGACTTGATACACTCGAAATATCTAAATGTAAAAGTTCGTGTCGAATTTCAGTTCGAAGATTCCGAACTAAAATCGCACATAAGTCACCGTCTGAAATAGGATTTTTAAGTTTGTCAGTTAATGTCGAAATTGAGTTAAAGAAATCATCATATGTTTCGTTAGTTCGCTGTTTACGTCTATGAATGTCTTCCATTATGTCAAAATCAGTATAGTCACCCTTATATTGATCTCGTAAAGCTCTAGTTAAGGAAAACCAATCTAGTTCATTGTCACGGCGATGATAGCGCCAGTACCAGTCCAGAGCTTTACCTTCAAACAAACTGTGTGCATGTTTGCACAAAAGATCAAAATTTCCATTCAGGTTATTCGTTGTCAATACATTTATTCTATAAACAAAATCGTCTACTGTCATTTGATCCTCACAACCAGAAAATTTAATTTTCCAATTTCTAATAATATTGGAGACTTTTTCACCAATAAATGGTTCTTGTAAAGAAATCGGAGGAGTCAAATTACGTGGGATGTCATTATTGGCAGAATTTGAATTACTATTAACATTTGGATTCGTATTGTTATTAACGTTAAAATTTTGAATGAAAGTTCGTAATTCATGACAAATCAAATCTGTCATTTCAGTACGTAAAGTTGACATGGATTCAGATACTATTTGTCTTAACCGAATTTCACTATTATCGCGATTTCGATTCTTGTTATTAGATTTGGAAGGATTTCTAGTTGAACTTGCCGGTGCCTGTGTCTGAGTTGTATTTGGTTCATCTATATTTACTGTAAAACTACAATTTGTCGGTTCTTCTAAATTTAACAAATTATCTCGACTTCTTGTTAAAGGCATAATATATTATATCAAGTTATTAAATTCAATAAGATACTATAATTCCATTACTTAGTTAAGGTGTGATCAAGTAGTTAGTTATATGAAAAAAATATACTATGTTCCAATCCAACAAAATAAAAAAAATATCTAATAAAATTTCGCTATGATACTATTAAAGAGTATACTGTAAACCATGTTCAATGTAATAATCTCAATATAATAGCACCATATCAAAAAAAATAAACAAATCACAGAAGTTAATGTAAGAGTATGTAAACAATAAAAACCATTTACAAAAATCTCAATTACACTATAACCCAGTGAACAATTTCTTTATAAAAAAATAAAAGTACAAAAAAAAATATAAAATTCATTCCAAAACTAAACATGCGCTTTGTCTTGCGAGTATAATTTCAATATATAATCAAAATTAAAAATCTCAGTAAGAATCTAGCACGGGAATTTAAACAAAAATCTTTGATCTTAATAACTCATGGTATAGAAATCCAAATTTGAATATCTAAAATCCGAATACATTATAAAAGATCAAATTATAAACAAAAAAATTACAAACTTAAAAGAAAAGTGCTTGTCGATCCACGAAATAAAATATGTAAAAGTTGTGTGGACATCAGCATTTCAAATTTTCTTATATTATTATTAGTTGAAACTAAATGAATAAACAGTTCTTGCTGTGCTGTTGCCCCACGTTGGGCGCCATTTAAATTTATGTAACGGACCGACCACTAAGGCTCCAATTATCTAAAGACTTTGCTACCTGTTGTTCCGGCCGTGCTCAGGGAAATTGGGATGGTTCTTGTCTTTATCTAATTGGATTTAGATTCGATACACAATTTATTTAATTTAAAAAGGTAGCAATATTTCCACAACCGACAAACAAAAAAAAAAATAATAAACAAATAAAAATTAAAATTGAATTGGAAATCTATAAGGAAGAGGATAAGATGTTATTACCTCTTCAAAGATCTGTACCCACCCTACCATGCTATTTTATTTATCTTTTAAATAGCCCGTTCATGGAATAAGATTACAAATTTATTCTATTAATTTCATTTTAAAATTTAACATCAATTAATGTTTATTTAAATAAAAGAAATAAAAAATAACTAAATAAATCATAATCTACATATTTACATTATATTAGTATTATTTTATATTAAAATGTTTGTGTGAATATGTTAATGTATGTATATTTACTCAAAATTCAAACTTTCAAATTAAAACACTCAAATATTTTTTTTACTCAAAATCCGAATGTTGAGCAAATATATAAATAGGGGTTGTTTTGCATATTAAAAGAGTGAAAATATCATTATTTTAAATTTTAAAACTCACCAATTTTAATGTTCCACGATGAATTCAGGCCTGAAGTTCGAGGATATCTTTAAATTCGACGATTTTTAAACTATTTAGTGTATAAAAATGTAATTTTTACTCAAATATAAACAAAATTGATTATGTTAAAAGAAAATTAAAATTACAATTCTAAGTAATGTAAATTAAAGATTGATGAGAACAAAATTTACATATTTTGATATTAGTTTTAACTTTTAAAGATGTTAAGTTTTAAGTAACTAATTAAGTAAAATTAGTTTTTAGTTAGTAGTTAATTTTTTTAAAAATATTTCGTTAATTTAAGAATAAAGTTTTTCTTTTAGTTAATAGTTAGTTTAAGGAATTGATTTAAGGATAAAAAAAAAGAAAAATTTGTTTTTTTTGTAATATGAAATTACACGAAAGCTAAATATTGATCTTACCTTGGAATTATAAAGTTCGGTAATCTTTAAAAATAATATTCTTAATGTATCCTTTGAAAGAACCCTTTTCCCTTCGATTGTCCTCTTTTGTATATAATATAAATGTTAAATTTAATAAATTCTGTCTACTCTTTCGAATTTAATTTTCAAATGAAAAATTTCTAACATTTTATATGCTTTTAATTTCATAGATACTTAGACAATATTCATAAAATTTTTGAGTATTTTCAAATTGAGACAAAGTATTTAAGTACACTCAAAGAAATTAAATTTAGTATCAATGCCTCACAGTCCTTGGGCCGAAAAAATAACATGTACCAAATTTGATCAAAATATCTTCAAAATTGTTTACATGGACAGCCAGCCGACCAGACGGACATCGTTTAATCGACTCAGTGATTCTAAGTCGATCGGTATACTTTAAGGTGGGTGTTAGACTAATATTTTTGGGCGTTACAAACATCTGCACAAACGCATAATACCCTCCCCACTATGGTGGTGTAGGGTATAAAAAGAAAGTTCGAAGAGAGTTGCAATTGAACAGATCCCCCCAACTCAAATCGAAGCTAAAAGATTGCACAAAAATACTTAAAAAGCTCTTGGAAATTCGAAAAATGGAATCTTTGAATAAATATTTAGAAAATATGGAAGCAACCCAGTAATCGGATTACTCACTGTGGCGAGCTACAAAAAGTTTTAAAAGACCTGTAACATGTAAGCCCCCCTTGAGAAATTCAAGTGGTGGTTGGGCAAGAAATTATACTGAAAAAGGGAACCTGTTTGTTGATCATTTGAAGCAAGTATTTACCCCGAGCACATCAAATGAAACTATTGAGTTGCCACCTGTTGTATCCCATTTTGGAGCAGCCGTATCCCTACGTTTTGAGATTCGTACATGGTATTGACAAAATCAGTAACAAGATGCTTATGGAGCTACCCCGGATAGCAATAAAAATAATTCTTTTTATATTTAATGCTACTTTACGCCTTGAATATTATCCTCCAGAATGGAAGGTTTCGCTGGTTACCATGATACCTAAGCCGGGAAATGATCACACAAAAGTAGAATCATACAGACCCATCAGCCTATTATCTAATATATCAAAGCTATTTGAGAAGATACTTATGAACAAGTTGTACCCGATGTTAACTGAAAACAATTGTATTCGAGTCATTAGTAGTGTTCGCTACTAATTTGGATTTAGAAGAAAACACAGTACTATTGAACAAATCCATAGACTTGTAAATATTGTGAGAAAATCGTTTGAAGAAAAGAAATACTGTTCTGCACTCTTCATCGACATCTCTCAAGCGTTTGATAAGGTATGGCATGCTGGATTAATATACAAATTGAGTTTACCCGCAAACACACATAAATTATTGGAAAGCTATTTAACTGGTCGAACATTTAAGGTTAAAGAAGGAGACTTTTTAAGTACTCCACAACCCATTGAAGCTGGCGTCCCCCAAGGCAGTATCCTGGGACCCTTTTTATATTGCATATATTCGTCTGATATGCCAACTAACAATCGCACTCATACATCAACTTTTGCTGATGATACTTTTGCAATGGAAAATAATACGAGCAAAAATGTACACATATAACATTTACATTGCGTAGAGAATCATACCCCCTATTCATATCAACAACCAAACAATAATTCAACAATTGGAAGTTAAATACCTCGGTACTTAGTGTACTTTTTAGGGAAGAATTTAGCGCACACGTAGTGAAATTTTGAGGGTACATGTACGGTATAGTATTTTTACACGTGTTTTTGTGTGTCTGTTTCATTTACTTGCATTAGTAGTGTTCGCGTACTTGATAATTTGTACAAATTATCACTGGAAGTTACGGGATTTTCTTCGTTTATGCTTTAAATACATTGAAGACAGCAGGCAGAAGTTTGAAAATGTAAAATTTGGGATTTAATATGTATAAAATATAATGTTTTGTTCAGGTTATCGCAGTCAAGAATTTGTTTATATTTTATACATATTTAAATTATCTTTAAGTTTGTTTGTTGGTTTGTTTGTTTGACAATCACACATAAACGGCTGAACCGATTTTATTGCAACGTAGATAGTTCCTTACCTGGAAGCGTCAATAGGCTATCTCATAACTTGGGCCATAAAGGGTTAAAAAGAGGAAAAATAGGTATCTTTCGTTTTTAAGCATTTAATATTTGTTTAAAGGAAAACATTTTTAATTTAGCTCACTATAGTTACAAAAATAGGTATTTAGAAAGTATCTTTTCAAAAGTATAAATAAGAAATTTTGTGTTTATCCATATTAATGCCTGTTTATTTGTTTGTTTGTTCCTTATAGGAGGCTAAACCACTGGTCCGATCCAATTGAAATTTTTACTGTATATTCCTATATATTTGAAATGACAAATAGACTACTTTTTATTTTGAAATTTTAAGTGGGCGTGGCACCTCCCAGACAGAATTAATAGTTATTATCGAATATCTGGTGAGCTACCACTGTGCCTCAAAATGGGTGGGATTGCATAAATGGGCATGGCACCACCCATACGAAGTAAATAGTTATTTTCGAATATCTGTAGTGCTATAATTGTGAAAGTCTTCAAACTTCATATGAATCAATTTCTTATCACTGCATGAAGTTCAACGAAAAATGGGAAGGATTGGAACTGAGGGTGCGTAACCTCCCATACAAAGTAAATAGTTCGAATATCTCTTTTATAATTTTACATAATATGACTAAAAATGGGCAGGATTGGATTAGTGGGTGAGGCGCCTCCCATGCAAAGTAAATAGTATTTTCGTATATCTGCAGAACTATAATTGGGAGGGATCGGAACAAGGGTGTCATCAACAAAACAAATAGTAAATAGTTATTTATATACAACTCGAGAATCATAATTGCAAGATTCATCAAACTTTGTATAATATATTATCGAATATCTGGTGAACTGTATTAGAGAAAGTCGTAAAACATTGAAGGATTTATTTCGTTACCATGGTAGGTGGTTGGCTGAAATGTGCTGGATTGTTTTAGTTATTTTCGAATATTTGGAAAACAATAATTATGAAAGACTCTAAGATTAAAAAATTGGGAGAGATCGTAACAGAGGATGTAGGACCTACATTACAAAGAAAATTGTAATTTCGAGAATCGTTTAGCATTGTCTGAATCACTTTCTTATATTTTTAGGATGTTTGGCTGAAATTGGGAGCGATTGGCTTAGTGGGAATGACTTAATTCACATAAAGAAAATAGTTATAATTGAATATATGGAGAATTATAATAGTTAAAGTAATGCATCAAATGAGTTATTTTGTTTCCATTGTAGATAAAATATATAAATATTCGAATATGAAGTGAATGTAATTGTGAGTCTTTAAACTTTGTGTAAATTACTTTGATGCCAGTTTCCCATTCAAAGTAAATATTATTTATCGAATATCTGGAGACTCTAATATGTCAACCCGCAAACTTTAAAAAGCTAAAAAAAGTTGTCGAATAATTTTTTTTAGGGATATTATGACCAAATAAACTCAGAACAGCCATCAGAAACTTATTTGCAAATTAAGTTTAGGAACCAGGTGTAAAACTGTGAAGAGTGCCTCAGGACATTGTTGCCGGTTTAGGTGTAAAAAACAATAATTTTGATACGATTTTATTTAAAAACTAATAACAAATATTTCGAATAGATTGGAAGATAGATAAAAGTTAGTAAAACATTAAAAATGACACAAAATTTCACGTGCTGAAATTATGACATCACTCACAAAACAGCTGACAGAACAAAAACTAAAAGTCAGAATGCATTTCGACCTTCGAAGGAAATGTTAACAAATCTGTATATAAAGTCACTGTTAAATTTAAAAAAAAAATTATAATTACTTTTTGAGATACATATCTGTGGACATTTGACAAAACGACTTCTCTCGAGATAAGACAATTTTACAGGATTTTTGTAGTAAATATAAATTGGTTTTATCGCCGTATTTCTTTGACTTTTAGAACATAAGATACGCAATCGAAAAAACGACCTATTTCTGGTTTTCCTCAATTTCAATTTGACAAAACAACTTCTCTCATTGAATTCAAAACATTTAAAAAAAACTAGTAACTGCCTTTTGACAAAACATTTAGATTTAGCATATTTAGTTTTAGCACATTTTTAACAATTATTTTTTGATAAAACAGCTTCTTTCGAAAGAAGTCGTTTTGTCGAAAGCAAAGACTGAAAAACCTACCACTTGTATGAGACAAGTAGATTTTTAAATCAGTTCATCGCGTGTTTTCGTTTCGACAAAACGTCTTGTATCGACAGAGGTTCTTTTACAAAAACGAAAATTTAAAAAAGTTAAGTCTTATCTTAACATAAGTGCTTTTAAAAATGGAAAAAATAATAAAAGAAGCTGTTTTGCTACTTAATACTAGAATAAATAATAATAAATTTAAATTCGTGTAAATGAATGAAGTGAAAAACTTGAGGCTATGGCCAATAAAGGGAACAAATAACACGTAAATATGTCTTTGTTTTTGACCAAACACCATAAAATAGAAAAATATATGGTTCAAGTGATGGAAATACTTTGATTGCCAAAAATTTCGATATGTGAATAGATTGGCCATACATTTCTAGATGTGGGTCATACGCATATTGAGGTTGACACAGTGCATGACCAAATTGAAAAAAAATTATGAAAAATTCAGCCTTTTCAATATATCATACACACGACTGGGTAGATTTAATAACGGCTGCAAATCGTTCACGAATTAAACTAAAACTATTTTTTAGATTTTATTGGTCTGATGAAAGATAAATGCACATGGAGGAAATGCAACATTTCAGGTATTTATAAAGATAATTTTATGTATAGGCTACATCATATATTAATTTTTTACTACTTATCTTTTTCAGGTGAAAAATTTGAGTGAAAATAGGTTCGATGGATGCGGTACGAGTAAAGTAAACCTGGAGTTTTGCAATACAAATCATCACTAGACCCAGTATAGGCTTTTAAGCTGCTTGACATCAACCCTCGTCGTCTAAAGAAGCCGATTCCACAATTGGTTGAAGTTACATGTCTCCATTAGTCGTATCACATAACAAAAAACGAGATTTGATGGATATGCAGCCACTGATAAATACCCATCTACACATTTTTAAAGCATAAAGATCGTTTAAAATCTATCTGGATCTTGACGAAGAAGAAACTCAATAAAGTTTCACAAAGTAAATCGCAAAATATGATTTTTTACTGTTTTCTTCTTATAATAAGATAATAGTATTATTTTATTTGAAAGTAAATTTTTATATTAAAATACAACCTAATCAAATATTTACTGTTTTTAAAGAAACATGATTATATTTGATTAATTATTTTGCTATTGTAACGAAAAAGTTGAACAATTTTACTGTTTTTAAAGAAACATGATTATATTTGATTAATTATTTTGCTATTGTAACGAAAAAGTTGAACAATTTTTTTTTAATAATACCGAAATATGTTTTGTCAAATCAACTTCTTTCGACTTTTTTTATATTTCAATTTCACAAAACAACTTGCTTTTACATAAGCCGACTATAATTTAATTAAAACAATTTTGACAAAACGACTTATATGATACAAGCTAATTTGTTTGCTAAAAATACATTTGACAAAAAACCTTAAAATTTGTTGTTGCTGTTTTAAAGAAAACTATTGCTCTTTCAAACAAAAGAAAAACCGCTAATTGTTTATTGGATATTTGTCTATAATGTTTATGTATAACATTTCTTTAATGTTCTACACAAAAACTTTTGTTAGTAGTTTATACAGTTTTTTCGCTCTCCTGAAAAGTTGACGTTTTAGAAAGAAGCCGTTTTGTCAAATGTCCACAGATATGTAATTGGTGTTTTGTAATGCATGCCTTGAGGCACTTTTGCGGGTTAGATTGTTAAGTAAATAGGTAGAGTCTTCTAACTTTTTATAAATTGCTTTCCTATCATTGTAAAGAGTTGGACTTAAAATAGACCGGATCAAAACTTGCCCACTGTAAAAACATACGAAATTATAGCGATGCGAATGTCTTAAGAAAAGTATCACGAATGGCATGCTATGCCATTAAAATTCATTTATTTTTTTATAAAATCCTTTCACATTTTTTTATTTCACTACGACAGCGGTAGCGAAACGCATCTCTAGTATAGCTAGTATTTAAATAAAATACAAAAACAATTTTTAATTGGATTTTCATTTCAACATTATTTATTTTTGTTAAATATTGCTGCTTTGACTCAACATTTAAAACTTTAAATAAACGATATTCCATTTTGCCCAAGTTTTCAGCATTTAGATTTTAGACAACTGAGAACAATTTTAGACCTTGGGAGTATCAAAAAGTGCAAACAAGGGAAACCTAATGTGTACTTCTGTTATTACGTATTTTCTGATGTGAATCGTATAAAATATATTATATATACAATCTTACCTATAACTGAAAGAGTAATTTTGCTATTCCGTGTTTGAGCTTTTAAAAAATCCACTCTGCATCTGTATGTTCCAGAGTCGGCAAATTTTGTGCTTTGAATAGACAGTGTTCCAGGTTCTTTATCAAATATAAAGTACGCTCTTTCTCCAAACACACTTTCATCAGACCATCTTTTAACTGCTTTTGTATAACCTTCTCGTATATCAACACTAAAATTAAAGAAACATAGTTTAATTAATAATAATGAAATTAATATTTTTATTGTTGTCGAACATTAGGATTAATAAATATGTATGTATATGGAATAAATTATTTAAATCATATAAATTTCTAAGAACGAACATTTACTTATAGCGTTAATTATTTTAGAGTCTGAAATTTAGACACATAGCTGAATGCAATCCATTTTTGGGGTCAGCTATAATACTTTCTTAGCACTCTTGTCGTATATTGATAAACATAATGGCCCATAATCATAGCCAAACACTAAAGTCGGTTCTTTTTAAAAACAACTTTAAAATAAAACCTGCAACTATAGTCAAAATTAAAGTATGTTTTAAATTGAACCGACTTTAACTAGGTGCCACCTAAAATGTAGAAAAAGTTTTCATACAATATGCAACAAAATACAGACAAGTGGCACTGCTGAACAGCTGACATAGAAAATTAAAAAAAATAAGGTAAGCTATAAAAATAACCGGGACACCTAAAGAAAAAAAGCTGTTTGAAGTGGAAAAATGAAAAAGATAAGATTAATATCATATTTAGGATATTTTGTTACTAAATTTATTGATAACTGTTCAATAATTGCAAAATCTCTGCCAATATCTTGCAACTTAAACATTTTTTACTATTTTACGAACTTTTTTACTTGGCAAAGAACAGCTGATGCAGCTTTTATATTTAGAGTCGACTTCAACGTACAGAAGTATACTTTAACTTGTCTATGATAGACCTAAAGTTCACTCTTAAAGTAAAGTCGAGTTTAATTCTCTTAAAGTATTCTTTACTTTTGACTATGATTATAGCCCAATATAGTTTGCTCATCAGTTTAGAGAAATATGTATAACGTACGGACATTTTGTTCTAACTTTTTTTTTTGTTGGAACGATCTTTCCCATTATCAAACATTTCTAATACAAATATAATTGTTGGGTAAATTTCATCCCTCTAGGCCCTATCGTACATTCAACAGAATGACGGACACAGCTTGATCTTCATATATTATTTCGTGTTTATACGATCCATATTTTGATGTGTTACAAACGGAATGACAAAATCAATTTGTTAGGTGCTGGGTATAAAAATGTATTCTCGTCTTGTTGAGTAATAGATTTTCTTATCTAAGAAGTTACAGAACATATCTGCTGTTAAGTCAACACACTCAACCAAAAATGGAAGGTAAATAATGTAAAATGGTGTGTTGAATAAAAAAAATATGTTAAATACAGCTAAAGCTGTTTATAGACAGTTATCAGATCTTACAATATTGTCAGAAAAAGTCTAACAACCCTGTGACATTGTAAGTACACTCTAAAAAATGCATGTAAAATTACTACTATAAAGTAAGATTTCATGTAAAATTACAGAAAGTGCGTAAATATAGGCACAATATGTTTATAAAAATGAATTACATAATTTAGCCCGCAAAAATACATTAAAAATATAGTAATTTGAAATGGGTAAACATGTTTATAATACAATAAACATTTTAAATTTATAATTATATAAATTGTGCGTAAAATTTATGTTTTAAACACAAATATTGTAATCGTGCTATTGACAATGTCAAAATTTTTATTTATTATTCAAAACATTTGTAACAAAGAAAATTTATACAAAAACGAATTTAAATTGTTTAAAAAATTATTTCAATAGCGCAAAGGAAAATCAAATACTGCAACATGCAAGATATAACGATTCTCAAATTGTGAGTATAAATTATAATTCCGTAAAAGATTATCTCCACTAACTAGAGGATACATACAATATTTCTGCCCTATTGAATATTGTTTAACACTAAGTGCTCTTTCCAAAATTACAAGCATCACAGTAAAAACAAGAATCCTTGGGAGAAAAGAAATCATGTTCTGAATTAGAAAAGGTTGGCAGCCCTGGCTGTGAATAAACACCAAAATTTAGTGCTGTGCAAAAGCTTACAAATAAATATAAATATTTATATAAAAACAAACCTAAAAAAAATTGAGAGTATTATACTTTTGTACAAAAATTTGTGCTCTTCTTGTGAGATATAAAGAATGTCTACTAAAACTCGCAAAAGCATAAGTAATAAAAACAAAGATATATGCAAACAATGTAAAACTGAAATACTGGAAAGTGATGAGGCACTTTACATGCACTTTGCAGTAGAGTAGATAAAAAGCTATATGATAACCTAATAAAAAATCCCTCATTGGAATATAAATGTCAATTTTGTGTGCCAAATGAGAATGTATGCTCAAATGATATAGCTGAAATCAAAACAAAACTGAATCAGCTGGACGATATAAGAGAAACTATGCATTTCATGTCGTCACAGTAAATACTTATTGTAAGGTCAAAATAGACAGATTCAATAAATCAATAAAGCGTTAAAAAAAAAAAAAAAAAAAAAGTATGATCTTATTTTGAAAGGTGTAAAGCAAAATGACAAACAAATAAAAGCTTTAATAAAACAGAATATTGAGCTAAAAGAAGAAGTGAAGAATTTAAAATCTACCGTTAATTTTTTGAACAATGTCAGGGTTCAAAAAGACTGCATAATTAATGGAATTAAAGTTAATGTTGAAATGACTGCTGTGGATGTTGCGTTGCATTTAGCCTCAAAAACTGGTGTAAATATTCAGGAAGGTGATGTGGAAGAAGCATATGAAAAATCTAGACAAATATGTATGAAGACAATGGATGAGTTGTTGAGCAAAAATGTTGGCTGTGGAGCTAAACGTAATATTTTGGATGCTATTGATAATGATATTTCTGATGAAGATGATGATGAACCTCAATTTAAGTCTCCTAATTAATTTTTTATTTAATAAATTATTTTTTGTTGTTTAAAATAATATATTCTCTTAATATGAATACTAAATATTTTTATAATTTTGAAACTTTTAATATATACATAAACAAATTTAATTTAAAATCATTTAATGTTTTATCTATTAATGCAAGAAGTATTTCGTCTATTGATAAATTTAATAAATTTAAATCGGAAATAGCTAAACTTCCTATACTGCCCGAGATAATTGCGATTCAAGAAACGTGGTTTGATAGAAAATGTACTGATTTGTATAATATTAATGGATATAAAGTGGAGCATTGCTGCAGATATGATAATTATGGTGGAACAACTGTGTATATTTCCCAATACGTAAATTATAATGTTCTTGTTTCTAGAAGTCAACATTTTTTGAAATTAATTTGTATATCACTTCCGAATATTAAAATAAATAATAAACCTCTGGTAGTTACATCGCTTTATAGATCGCCAAAATGTACATTGGAACTATTTTCGGATATGTTGTATTGGATGAAAATCCACATATTTCTAATGTAAACAATTCTGATGAACAATGTCAACAACTTAGTCAAAACACTTTCTACAGCAGCGTTACAGAGTTCTAAAACAACAACTAGAAAAGTGAACATTCGTCATCACATGTGTCCTTGGATGTCGGAGCAACTAATATCGTTAATAAACTTCAAAAATAAGTTTTTAAAAACACGAAGAAAAAACAAGCAAAATAAATATATATGTGAACGTCTTAAACAAATAAGCCTGGCAGAAACCCTTGGCAGAAAACATAAACCAACTAAGGAAATTGTAACTACTAATAATGAAATTATTAATTCGACTGATGAGAAAGCTCTAGCGTTTAATTCATTTTTCTACAGTTCAATACAAAATACACGAGATGGTATTCAACAAGATAATGATAACATTAATTTTTTTAACACATTACTTCCTGTTTCAACTACTTTCAATTTGCAAACTGTAGATAAAACTAAAATTGAAAATATTTTGAACAATTTGGACTTAAATAAAAGTTCTGGCTATGACAATAGTTCTGTTCGCGTACTTGATAATTTGTAATAATTTGTACAAATTATCACTGGAAGTTACGGGATTCCGTTCGTTTACTTTTAAAAACTTGTAACGAGAGAGCAATAGAGTGTTAAGAGTGACAGTTCGTAGATAGAGAACATGATATTTTTTACTGGATATTTTATGTCCAGTAAAAAATATCAACATAAAAAATACGTTTAAAACATATTGTTGCAATTGTAAACAAAACCAAAAGGTTGAAAATTAACACAATTTACAAGTTTTGCAAAGAATAGAAGTAAAATAACACAAAAGAAACGTTTTATATTGGTTTATAATAAAATACAACTTATTTTTACAAATTGTTGTTCGCGTACTTTTTTGGTTATTTATCAGATTGAGAGTAAATTATTTTTACTCTCTAAAATAAAGTTACTGGATATTTTTTACTGGAAAGTACGCGAACACACCTAATATTACACCCAAAATGCTCTTAGTTAGAAGAACAGCTGTTTCAGAAATAATTACAAGAATATTCAATAAACTGATTGATGAAGCAAAATATCCAGATGCTTTAAAAATACATAAAATTATTCCAATAAATAAGTTCTCAGGGACAAATAAAATTTAAAATTTTCGGCCAATTTCTGTTCTTTCTACTATTAACAAAATCTTTGAAAGAGAAATTTTTGAACAACTAACGGATTATCTTGAGAATAACAAAATATTGTTTGATCGTCAATATGGTTTTAGAAAAGGTAGTGGATCTGAGGAAGCTGTTATTTATGTTATGGAGTATATTTGTAGAGATCTTGAGGCAGGACACAAAGGAGTGGCAGGCGTATTTTTCGATTTGTCAAAAGCATTTGATTTGGTGGACCATGATATACTTATTAAAAAATTAAAATATATTGAAATTTCTGAAAAATCTCTTATGTTATTCGAAGATTATTTAAAAAATAGAAAACAATTTGTTCAGTTGGGCAAATACAAAAGTAATGAGCTCGACGTGGTGTGTGGAGTTCCACAAGGCAGTGTACTTGGTCCATTATTATTTAAAATGTTTGTTAATGACATAAATTCGATTAACCGAATAATTTCTATTTTAATTTTAAATTGAAAATACAACAACGAATTTTGTGTACAAAAACATAAAAAACGGCTGCAACAACGTAATAACTCAAAATCCGTGTTTTTTGAACTGAGTAATACAAAATTATCAGTTTTCAATAAAGTCAATTATTTTTTGTATGAGAGTATTTTTTTGTTGTAAACATCAAAATTCATGATTTCTCGTATATTTGATAAGTAAAAATTTGTTTAAGAAATAGTAAAATGTCATAAAACATTCAAAGGCGTTTTTATCGAAACAACTTTTTTTTAATTATCACGTTGTTGCAGCCAAGGCGAATTCATATAAGGTGACCTCATCCCTACAACAAGTACAACAATACAAAAACAACATACATTTTGTTTTTGCTTTCTTGCCCAATCTGTCAAAAAAACAGCTGTGTATAAAGCAAGGCGAATTTAATAATAAACTGGAATTTAACAACAAACCAGTGAAAGATTTATATTTATTTTTATTTATTGTTTTATTTCTTGTGGAGAATGGTAATATTATCGATGAAGAGTTCAAACGCGTGGTGAACAAAAGAAATTTAATATTAAACAGCGGAAACAAAGTGTTTGGAACAAATACGGGAGTGTGGCGAGAGATTTACTCGGCAAATTTCACTCCACTTCTTCCGACTTAGTTCATCTTTAGGTACGCGGAACAAAGTTCCACTTCCCTTTGGATATTTAAATTTACAATAAGTGCACACACGCATATTTTAAAATTGATTTTATTATTATTATCACTTTTTAAACTTTATGCTTTTTCTCACTTTTTAAATTTTTTGGCGCGCACTAGAAAGTAAACAACAAGCCAACAATTTTGACAGTTTGGGCAAAACAGCTGATGATCAGCTGGGCTAATGAGGTCACCTTATATGAATTCGCCTTGGTTGCAACAAATGAGCGATGTGTGAGTTTTTAGGGTTTTAGTGAGATCTTCTGAAATAATCTTTTATAAAAAGAATATAATTTAAACGATTTTTTTCTTTAGATTTAATAAAACTTTTCTTGGAAAAACACTCTCTCGATGATTGTATATGTTGGAGAAATCAAAAGCATGATAAAGAATACATTTTCCTTTTTGGATTGCTTTAGATTTTGATTAATTTAATAGCTTCGTTTAGTTATGATAAAAGACTCATTTAAAAAAAAAGTTTCGTCTATACATGTAAATTCAAACAAAGTTTCAAAGACATGCAAATTAAATATGTTAGTTGTTATACATACTCACTAATCATGTTTATTGGATGTTCCAAAAATATCTAGTTTTAATTTGAAATTTGTATTTGAATTGAAAGGGAAAAATAAATACAAAAAAATTGTTTAAAGTGCAAAAAAATGAATTTCGGTTAATCGACACAAATTAATCGGTTTATTTGTTATTTGAAAATCGGCAATTTTAAATTATTCGAACAGTTAACCGTCCAAAATTAATCGGTTAACCGATTAACGGTTAATCGATTGAATACCCTAGTGTCCACATAGATGGCCAAATAATTAAAGAATGCGAAACTGTTAAATACCTTGGAATAAATTTGAATCATAATCTTTTATGGTAAAACCACATAAACAGCATAAAATCGAGTGTGTCATCGGGTATTGGCATTTTATACAAGTTTAAGTATAAACTAAATGTTGATACCAAAATGTTAATTTATCAAACACTAATTCATTCACATTTTACTTATCTTCCAGTAATTTACGGCTGTAAAATGAATACATCTCTGCGATCGTTACAATCAGCACAAAACAAAGCATTAAAAATAGTTTTCAACCTACCATTGCGTTTTAGTACGATCAATTTATTTAAAAATTATGCTAAAAATGTACTACCAATAAAAGGTCTATATAAACAACAGCTATTAGTGTATGTTTTTAAATGTATAAATAATGTTGGCAATCATTACGTTGCCTCTTTGCCTCTATAAAGCCTCTTTCGGCGCTGAGGCGATATTTTGTACTATTGAATTAAAAATTTGAAATAAAAATAAATAAAATTAAAAAAAAAAAATTCATTTCAAGAAGTCAAATAATTAGAAGAATTTAATAAAGGCGAGATAAAAATTTGAATCATGTTATGTAACTGGTTAGAATTATATTGTCTATTTGTTTCAAATTGTTTATTATGTCTATGCATGTCATTCATTATTTAATTATCCTTTAATTTTATTAAACGTCCTTCGAAAATAAATGTCTTAATTTTATAGATTTTGAAATAGAAGTGGAATTTGGTTATTTATAGATACATATGTTGCTAGACATTTTTTAATCAAAATGTTACCTAGTATAAATGGAGTATATTTACAGGAATGTTGATTAGAGTATAGGGTTTGGGGCATAGGGAAACATAGAGACGAGACGGAATTATCAAAAACCTAAGTCTGTTGTCAAAAACCTAACTCATACAACAACAAAATACATGTTAGTCAATGTATTTTGTTGTTGTATCAGACATATGATTTGTTGTAGAGTACATAGAGCGGAAACTAGAAAAAAACTCAAACAAAAAAATTACTCAAAAAAGTTACACATACGAGCGTTGGTTTTGTTTTCACATAATATTTTTTACTAATACATTCTCACCACTTAGGTTTTTGACAACTGGGTTAGGTCTTTGACAGGAGAGTTTCCAATCTATGTGTATTGGGGGAAACCCCAAAACCATTCCCGGGAAACGGGAATGTAAAATTTCATTTCCCGGGAATTTCTTTTTCAATTAGAATGATATGTAAAAAAGAAAATTATTTTATAAAATTGTGTCATTTTATTAAAAAAAAAAAGAAAACAAGTAAGAGTGCTATATTCGGCTGTGCCGAATCTTATATACCCTTCACCAAATTATACTTCAAACTTTTAAATATTTTTAGGTAAACAAAATTTAATTTTTTTTCCATTTTTTTAATTTTTTGGAAAAAATTTTTTTTCGATTTTTATTTTAATTTTTTTTTTTTATATTTAAAATTTTTTTTTTTAAATTTTAAAATTTTTTTTTTTTAAATTTAAAAAAAAAAAATTTTTTCAAATTGTTTTTTAAATTTAAAAAAAAAATTTTTTTTAAATTTTTTTTTTAAATTTAAAAAAAAATATTTTTTGTTTTTTAAATTTTTTTTTTTTTTTTAAAAATTCGGGTTAAAATTTTTTTTCCCGATTTTGACCCATTGTAGGTCCAACTTACTATGGTCTTATATACGTAGTTGCAAATGTCTTTGAAATATCTATCATTAGATATCCATATTGTCTAAATTAATGTCTTAGTAATCCAGATATAGGTAAAAAATAGGTCAAAAATCGAGGTTGTCTTGGTTTTTTCCTCATATCTCAGCCATTTGTGGACCGATTTTGCTGATTTTAAATAGCAAAATTCTCGAAAGCATGTCTGACAGAATTATTGAAGATTTGGATCCCGAAGATATCTGGGGTCTTCAGAAAACTGATTTCAACAGACAGACAGACAGACGGACATGGCTTAATCGACTCCGCTATCTATAAGGATCCAGAATATATATACTTTATAGGGTCGGAAATGAAAAATGTAGAAATTACAAACGGAATGACAAACTTATATATACCCTTCTCACGAAGGTGAAGGGTATAAAAAAACACAACATATTCCAATTCAACTAACATAAAACAAAAAAAGTTAGTTAAGATATTTGGAGATCATTTGTTCTATAAAATTAAATATTAGCGGTATTCATGACGTAGAGCTCTTGTCCTGGTAATAGAGTAAAAGAGCAATTAAGTGTAATAAAATTTTATAAATTGTGATCGTAATTGTGTTTGTAATGCACTTTTTAGCTTCTTTCTTTTGATTTTTCTATTATATATATTTTTTTCTTTTAAAAATATGTATATTTTAAAATAAAATTGAATTCAAACAAAAATGTGAAATATCAAATTCAAAATTACCTCATATACACAGAAAAAAGTTTCAACATAAATATTATGATTCGAATTCCTTGATTTCAATTCATAACATTTATAAATAATTTCTTAAATAGTATGATTTTTTTAATATTTTATGTTTTGAAATAAAATCTAGAAGGCTTGAAAAATATAATTTCAATTTCAATTTCATTTTTATTTTTATGTTGTTCAAAAATGTTTGAAATTTTTCATGGAAAATTTTTAGTTTTTTTATGATTTTCAGCTATAAAATGATATAAAAAGCGCGAAAATGATTAAATTGATTTAAGAGGATGAAATGCTTTTATATTTATGAATGTTTTATTATGTTTAATGATAATTTTTAAGTTTCAGATATTCTCCTTTTTATCTTAAAATATTGGCCAATATATGGCTATTATGCAAATATTCTTGCACTAATTCATTATATAATACAATTATAATGCAATTTATTAAAAAAATTAAGTGAAAAAAGCAAAAATTTCCGTCATGTAAAATTTTATAATATTTATGAACATGTTCTTATTTTGAATGAAATAAATTTGGGAAAAAAAAGTCAAGTTCGATTAATAATATTTATTACAAAATTCATTCCAATTATGAATTTTTTTTTTCTGTGTAGCTTAAAAAACTAAAATGTAAAGAAGTAAAATAGTAGTTCTAATGTATTTTGTTTTTGGTTTCTGCTAAACTGCTCTTTTGCTACTTTGCTAGAGAGTGTACTCTACATTGTGAATACCGCTGTTATTTCATAGAAATAATGTTATACATATGTTCGTCATAGAACTATTTAAAAAAAAATTGTTTTCAAAATAACTAATGCATTCAATAAGTCATTTGATGATTTCTTATTTAAAAATATGTTGGCTTTATCGTTAGTAAAACATTATAAAGACAACCTAAATTTTTTCACCGATTGCTACTTGCTTCAAAAAAAACTAATTCGAGCTTAAAACGACTTTCAGCATTTGATTTTAAATGTTTAAGGTTTTCTTTTTCAATATTGATTGAATATTCTAATTCGTTTTTAAAATGTTGCTCCATTTGTATTTCGGAAACATCATCACCGCTTTGAACAGATGAGGGAACATTGTTGTCAAATAGGTGTTAATACATTTGCTGTCCATAAATGTGTAATATTGTCTTAGTTATATTATAATTTAGCTGATTATTTTGTGAAGTTTATAGGTAATTTACATAAGTCTGCTTGCTGTTATATTGCTTATTAACTTTACATTTAATTGAATGAACCATTTTTTGGGAAATCGTATAATTTTTGGATAACAGCTGTTCATAAAGTGTTCATTATAGAATCATCATGGTTTAATTTCGGCTTAATGCTTCTACTTTATCCTTAATGGGGGTTTAAAACCTCCACTATTATTTTAACAAGCCATTCATCAAACAAAGATGTTATAGTTAAACAGTGATGTTATACTTAAATATATAAAGTATTTTTAATTAATTTTAAATTTCCCGTTTTTCTCGGGAACAAAATTTAAATTTCCCGGGAATTCCCGACGATAATTTGACGGGATTTCCCAGTCGTGAATTCCCGGACCCCAAACCCTAATTGTAAGACAATAATATTATCAGAGATCAGGGGCCTATTTCACTAAGCTACAAGTTCACAATTACAAGTATTTTTACCTGTAAAATTGTGAACTTGTGAATAATTGTGTTTCATCAAAATACAATTACAAGTTTGTAGCTACAAGTGAATTTTACAAGTCACAAGTCTACAAGTCATACTTCTACAAGTGGTTTTGTTTCACTATACTAAATTTGCACTTGTACACTTGTAGAATTGTAGAAAAAAAGCTTAGGGTCGACGGAGACCCTCTGACAAATTTTTACAAGTTACAAGTGAATTATAAATTGAAATCAAATTCGATTTTTGACTATTTTTTAATAAAAATTGGTTTAAATAAACACAAAATCCAAAAAGTTTAATATTAATAGAAAGGCGAAATTTTTTTGCTAAATATGATATATGAGTGGACTATTTATCGAAATAATCGAAAATCTGGGCTTATAAAAACACGAGTTATTTTGTTTATTTTTAAATAGGTTTCATATATACATGTAGGGTATCATATGGTCGGGCTTCAACGACTATACTTTCTTACTTGTTTTTTTTGCTTTTGGGAATAGCTATATTCGGCTGTGCCGAATCTTATATACCCTTCACCAAATTATACTTCAAAATACAAATTTGAAATATTTTTAAGTAAACAAAGTTTGTTTTTTTTTAATTTTTTTGGAAAAAAATATTTTCGAATTTTTTTTTTAAACTTAAAAATTTTTTTGTTTTTTAAATTTTAAAAAAAATTTTTAGTTTTTAAAATTTTTTTTTTGGTGAAAAAAAAAATTCGGGTTAAAAATTATTTTTTATATAGGAAATATTATTGAAATATGTTATATTGCGTTTTTATAGGAT
Source organism: Calliphora vicina (assembly GCF_958450345.1). Taxonomy (NCBI): domain Eukaryota; kingdom Metazoa; phylum Arthropoda; class Insecta; order Diptera; family Calliphoridae; genus Calliphora; species Calliphora vicina. The sequence continues at coordinate 69,523,124 of NC_088780.1, forward strand.
ATTTTAGCATTTTGAGTAATAATAAATAAGAATTGTAAAATTAATATCACAATATATGTACAAGAACTTGTAATTGTAGAAATTGTAGTTTACAAGTGCAAAAAGCTACAAGTGTTGTGAAAATTTTGATAAAACACAATTCGACAGCACTTGTAAGAATTAGACTTGTAATTGTAACTTGTAAACTTGTAGAATTGTAGCTGCAAGTTCACAATTACAAGTGTTTTTGCCTGTAAAATTGTGAATAATTGCGTTTCATCAAAATACAATTACAAGTTTGTAGCTACAAGTGAATTTTATAAGTCACAAGTCTACAAGTCATACTTCTACAAGTGGTTTTGTTTCACTAAACCAGGGGTGCCCACAAGTTCCTTATGGAAGAGTAAACACCAATACATTTAAAGAAAAGCTACTTTTTATTCAATATTTGTTGTTGCTAAAACCAATTCATACAAAGAAAAAAGAAAAAAAAACTCACTTTCAACACACTTAATATACTTAATAATTACCCTGCAGTTCACTGCACTAGTTCCGCTACGTCGAATTCGTTGGCCACTAAGAACTACTACTAGTGAAATTTCAACCCACTCGCAGCGTTATTGACTGGTGAATTTAACACGGGGATGTCATTGCAAGTGGCCGATTGGCACATTCTGCATAACACTTCACTATTAAATTCAATAGTGAAAATACTCCAGCATTTGAGAAAAAAAGAAAAAATAAATTTTTCTGAGAGCGGGGTTGAACACATAACCTCTCGATTTCTAGTCAAATGCTCTAACTACTAAACCACTGAGCTCTTATTTGTACTGCTCTCTAATTGTTATTAAGAATAACATGTGAGTCTACTCTCTATTTTGCATTTTCTACATCATCACATGTGGCCATCGAAGTGGTATATTTTAGTTGATTTTATTTTTCTTGAATTTATTTTCAAAAACTTCGGACAAATATCTGACTATTGCTTCCCAGCAGTTTGAAAAGTGCCAATTGGAAACCTCGCACTAGCTATATTACTACTTATACAACTAACTAGTTCGATGTGGATGCTAAAGTGGTAGTTAAATGGTTATCATTTGCACTACATTTCACCAGCATATTCAGTAATAAACAATAGTCAGATATTTGTCTTTAGTTTTTGAAAATAAATTCAAGAAAAATAAAATATTCTAAAATATACCACTTCGATGGCCACATGTAATGCTGAATGTGGCCGTTTGTGGTTTCATTCTCAGTGATGATGTAGAAAATGCAAAAATAGAGAGTAGACTCACATGTTATTCTTAATAACAATTAGAGAGCAGTACAAATAAGAGCTCTGTGGTTTAGTGGCTAGAGCATTTGACTAGAAAACGAGAGGTTATGTGTTCAACCCCGCTCTCAGAAAAATTTATTTTTTCTTTTTTTCTCAAATGCTGGAGTATTTTCACTATTGAATTTAATAGTGAAGTGTTATGCAGAGTGTGCCAATCGGCCACTTGCAATGACATCCCCGTGTTAAATTCACCAGTCAATAACGTTGCGAGTGGGTTGAAAATTCACTAGTAGTAGTTCTTAGTGGCCAACGAATTCGACGTAGCGGAACTAGTGCAATGAACTGCAGGGTTATTACTGAATATGCTGGTGAAATGTAGTGCAAGTGATAACCATTTAACTACCACTTTAGCAGCCATACCGAACTAGTTAGTTGTAGAAGTAGTAATATAGCTAGTGCAAGGTTTCCAATTGGCACTTTTCAAACTGCTGGGTAGTTAATACGTTTGGATCAACATTTTTCCCTTTTAACATCAAGAGAAGAAACAGAGTATAAAAAAGGGTATACAAATATATTTAGACAAATTTCAAAATATTTGGTTGTGGGACTTATGTGGGAGCTATGACCTATTATCGTTCCATTGTCATAAAATATTTTAACGTGATTTTTATGTACTTATATGAGAGCTGTGGCCAATTATGGACCAATATTCACAAAATTCAGTATTGTGATTTTTGAATACAAATTACTGATCTGTGTACTATTTTGGTTTAATATATGGATGCTATGACCTATTATGGTCCTAAGGATTTGAGGGCTATTTTTGTAGAATTTCATATAAACAACGCTGTTAACAAGTGTGGACTTTATATGGGAGCTATGCCGAATTATGGACCAATATTTAAAAAATCTTGTAGTAAAAATTTTGGTACAGTATAGATTTTTATGGAAATTTGTGTAGGTTAATGTGTTTTCCTGAAGTGGATCTTATATGGAGGTTATGACCAATTATGTTCTTATCATCATAAAATTTGGTAAATCGATTTTTGTATATATTGAATAAATTTGTTTTGAATTTCAACCTGATAACTATATTTGTAAGAAATTTATGAGGATTTTAGTGATTTTCGGGAGTGGACCTTATATGGGAGCTATGGTTAAATATGGACCGATATTCACAAAATCCAGAAGTATGATTACTGGATACAAATTACTGATCTGTGTGTAATTTCATTTTGATATCGATAGTTTTTAATATTTTTTAAGGTTAATATCTTTTTTCGGAAATGGGCCTTATAGGGGAGCTATGACCAATTATCGGCCAATCTGCAAAACATTTGGTACAGTGATATCTATATATATGAGTATTATTTTTGTCGAATTTTAGCATGGTAAAGGTATTTATAAGAGATTTATGAGTACTTAATTGATTTTTTGAAGTGGACCTTATATGGGGGCTATGGTCAAATATGGACCGATATTCACAAAATCTTGTAGTATGATTTCTAAATATAAATTACGGATGTGTGTGAAATTTTGTTTTGATATTGATATTTTTTAGATATTTATGTAGGTTATTGCGTTTTTCGGAAGAGGACCTTATATGGGAGCTATAACCAATTATCGGTCGATCTTCATAGAATTAGGTACAGCGATTTTGGTATATATAAACATTATTTGTGTCGAATTTCAACTTGATAGCGATATTTATAAGATATTTATGGTTATTTAAGAGATTTTCGGAAGTGTACTTTATATGGGGGCTATGGTCAAATATGGTCCGATCCACGAAAAATGTTGTAATATAATTTTTTTTAACACGAAACTTATTTTTGCTGAATTTTATATGGATATTCCTATTCTGTAGGCATTTATAGACAATAGAACCATATTTCGGGAAGAAATTTGTATGGGGGCTAGGAGAAATTATGGACCGATTCTTATGAGTTACTCTTTTTATCATAAAAGTAACGAGTGCAAAATTTTATGATATTAGCTGCAATATATTTACAAAAAATGTCCAAAAATATGTGAAAATTATAAATTTTTTTTTGAGGTTGTCCCACATTTTCATTCATAACTTTGGTTTCACTGTACCGATTTTGCTGATTTTCAATACCAAACTGCTTAGGACAATAATAAACATTTTTCTTGCAACTCTACTAAGTTTGTTTGTGTATTTTGGACGTTAGCGTGTTTTACACAGACGGACAGACAGACGGACATGGCTCAATCGACTTAGAATTTCATAAGGATCAATAACCCAGGAAAAATTTTGTGAATTTTTGTAATAACCACTAGTTATTTCATGCATTCTTTTGTAAGGAGTGGTGGTTACCCAGCACATTATTTTATTTACTAGAATAAGTACTTATTTTTATGCAGGCTGGTAATGAACTTTTGCATTTAGCACAGCTATCTAGTGTGTTTGACTGGAAAACGGGAGGTTAGTGGTTCGCCACCTGTCAAAGCCATTAATTTTTTTGTTCATATCATACTCATTTATATGTTGATGTTAAAACTATTGTTATCTTCCAATAAAATAACTCGTACATGGAGCAGTGAGATAGCAGCTTGACTATCAAACACAAGCAAATAATGTGACTGTTCGTTTCCCACACAAGGCAATATTTTTTGTGTGTTTTTTTTAGCTACATATTCTTGTTGTGAATTTACTACTTATTTCTCAACTGATTGTAAGTACATTTGTAAGCTTGACTCCTGAATTTTTTAAAAATCTCGAACAACGGTAAGTAGTGTTTCAGTCAAATAATAAGTAGTTATCGCTTTGCTCCAATTATACTTGCTGGCTTACTAGGTAAGCAAAGTTTTTGCTGGGAATATATATACTTTGTTGGGTCTCAGATGAATATTTCTCAATGTTACACACGGAATGACAAACTTATATATACCCTCATTCACCACTTATGGCGGTGGAGGGTATAACAAAATCTACATGGATGATCGCAGTCGTCAATGTTTACCAGCAAAGCATACGAAAGTGTTGTTGCTTTCAACATGCGTATAATCAGTGAAGAACGACAAAAAAAATAATAAGACAAAGTTGTTTGTGTATTTTGTATTGCTAGTGCTGAGTGCTCTAGTGAGTATACAAAACACACAGCCTATAGCTAAGAGCAATTACAAAAACAAAAGAGTATCAAGAGTATAGGGCTTGGGCATGACTGCACTAAACTAAATTTGCACTTGCACACTTGTAGAAAAAAAGCTTAGGGTCGACGCACAGAGGGTTGAAATGTACCAAAAGTGGCGATTAATTCAAAAGCTGGACTTTATCTGTTTCAGTCATGTTTGGTATTGGGTTAAAGTGCATTAAATAATACATCACAAACTGCTAAAATTACAGTTGTGAGTAACTTACTTTATTGGCAGTGAGCGGTCAAAGTCAAATAATTTTTACAAATTTTGCGTGCTGTGGTTAAAATTGAAAATTGTGATATTTCGAGAGCTTATATTTTTTGATAAATCTGTTAAAAGTAGAAATATTAAAATGGAACCATCAACTTCAGGTATTTGAGAACATAAATAAATAATTTTTGTTTAGATAAATGTTTTGAAAATATTTTTTAAGATTTTTTTTAAAGTTCTCCATTATGGGGGTTTTTTCGATATATAGATTGAGTTTAAAAAAAATCAGGGCGAGATCGGGTAAATTCCATTAAATGCTCTTAAAATATGAACTTTCAGCTTCTATATACAGAAAAAAATCGTGCGGGTTTATTGAGGTTTTTTACTTATTTAAGTTATAGTGAAAGAACTCCTCTTGTTAAAAAACATATTCTGATACAAAATAGGTTAAAACATTTTTTCCTTACATTTTTTTTAAAGTTGTGTTTTTATGTATTTATGATTGTTCATTACAAAAATTTATAATATTGTCTTTTGTGGCTTTTTTTTTAAAAAAATTTGTACATTTATAAAATTTTGTGAAAAACAAAAATTAGATTTTAAATTAAATTTATGCTAATGTAAATACATATAATAAATTTATGTTTTGAATTTTTTAATAGCATATTAAGTATGCTTTTATTTCCAATTTAATTCATTAATTTATCGCTTTCCATTCCAAAGTTACAGCATAAATTGTGAACTAAGGTCTTTTTTTTCCAAAAAAAAACAATAATGCGCTTAACGGGTTAAATTTTTTTTTTTTAACTTTTTTTATTTTAATTCCTTTGTTTTTATGTATTTATGATTATTCATTACCAAAAAATTATAATATTCTCTTTTGTGACTTTTTTAAAAAAATTTGTACATTTATAAAATTTTGTGTAAAACAAAAATTGAATTTTAAATTAAATTTATACTAATATAAATACATATAATAAATTTATAATTTTATTTTTTTAGTAGCACATGAAGTATGCTTTAATTTCCAATTTTATTCATTAATTTGTCGCTTTCCATTCCAAAGTTATAGCATAAATTGTGAGCTAAGGTATTTTTTTCCAAAAAACAATAATGCATTTAACGGGTTAAAAAAATTTTTTTTTAAACTTTTTTTTTTCTAAAGTGCTGTGTTTTTATGGATTTATGATTATTCAGTACTAAAAAATTATAATATTTTCTTTTATGACTTTTGAAAAAATTTGTAAATTTATACAATTTTGTGGATTTTAAATTAAATTTATACTAATATAAATACATACAATAAATTTATATTTTGAATTTTTTAATAGCACATTAAGTATGCTTTAATTTCCAATTTTATTCAATAATTTATCGCTTTCCATTCCAAAGTTACAGCATAAATTGTGAAAAAAGGTGTTTTTTCCAAAAAATAATGCGCTAAAGGGTTAAAATTTGGGTACCATTCAACCCACTGTGCGACGGAGACCCTCAGAAAAATTTTACAAGTTACAAGTGAATGATAAATTGAAATAAAATTTGATTTTTAACTATTTTTTAATAAAAATTAGTTAAAATAAACACAAAATCCAAAAATTTTAATATTAATTAGGTGTGGTTTTTTTAAGTCGATTTTTTTTGCTAAATATGATATATGAGTGCTCCATTTGTCGAAATAATCGAAAATCTGGGCTTATAAAAATAGGTTTTTTTTTCATATATACAGAAGTCCACCTAATTTTAAGGCGACTGATGTAGGGTATCATATGGTCGGGCTTCAACGACTATACTTGGTTGGTTGGTTGGTTTACGTGGTAGTTCACTACGTGCGAACAATCAAGTAGAGTCGAAGGGACCCCGTTTTGATGAGACCACACCACTCGTCAGATGTAATGTCGTGGTCCCCTTTAACGACCATTGTCGTAGTTGTAAGGATAGGGAAAAAGAGGAAACGATTTTCCACCTTCTCTGCGAATGCCCAGCTCTGAGTGTCAAGAGACATAAATTCATGGGCAACTATACATTGACCAACCTTGTTGAGGTAGCCGGGTCTAAACTCAATGACCTACTGAAATATCTCACAGCTACAGGTTGGGTCTAGCTAGCACTTTTTAGTTACATTGCAATGTATACGATATTACATCTGACGAATGGTGTGGTCTCATCAAAACGGGGTCCCTTCGACTCTACTTGATTGTTCGCACGTAGTGAACTACCACGTAAACCAACCAACCAAGTATAGTCGTTGAAGCCCGACCATATGATACCCTATATAAATCGCCTTTAAATTAGGTGGCATAACATCTGTATATATGAATCCTATTTAAAAATAAACAAAATAAATAAATCGTTACTTTAATATAGAAAGTCCCTAACTCGAATTTTTCATAAGCCCAGATTTTCGATTATTTCGATAAATATATCATATATCATATTTATCAAAAAAATTTCGACTTAAAAAAACACGAGTTAGGGCCTTTCTATATTAAGGTAACCAAATGATAATTAATATAAGCTAAGCTTTTTTCTACAATTCTACAAGTTTACAAGTGCAAGTATGACTTGTAGACATGTGACTTGTAAAATTCACTTGTAATTGTATTTTGATGAAACACAATTATTCACAATTTTACAGGCAAAAACATTTGTAATTGTGTAGCTTAGTGAAATAGGCCCATGATAATCGTGTGAACACATTGGCCCATAATCATGGTCAGAAATAAAGTATATTTTAATAGAAATAAAGTCGTATTTACTTTAAGAGTGGACTTTAGGTCTACCATAGACAAGTTAAAGTATATTTTCGACGTTAAAGTCGACTGTAAATCAGGGTTTAATATTCAGCACCAAAATAAATAGTCTCATGTAACGACTGAACTGAAAAAAGTTTAAGTCTTCAATTTCAACAATTTGCTTACTGAAAACAGTTGACTGTGCACACTAGAGTGCTCCAAAAAAATAAAATTGCGAATTTTGAGCCGCCCCCCCCCCTCTAGAATGGTTCTATGTATTGTAAAAACTCGTTGTGTAAAATATTAGGATGATATGATAACGTTAACTGGTGCCGCAACGACGCTGAAGTTTTGAGGTGCATTTACAAGGGGAAAAAATGCAATTTTTTCAGTTTTTGTAAAAATTTTGGCATTAAATAATTACTTTTGCAATTTAATTTAAAAGAATCGAAATGTACACGTAATTGTCGTTCTAATAAGATATAAAAGACAAAAATTGGTTACAAAATGTTAAAGTTATTAAAAAATCGCCAGGCCATTAACGTGTCTCAGGCCACTTGAACAAGAAATGTAGTAACAAAATTAACATATTTTGATAAATATTATAATAAAATACTTAAAATATATCCATATTTACTTGTATATGAGTTTTTGTCTTCGTAGGATTTAATTTTTTTTAAAGGCAGTTTCAAAACTCCAATTTCAAATTTTTAAAAATTTTGTTAAACAAATTTAAACATTTTTTGATCATCACATTGGGATTTATTGAGAACATAATAGGGAATAAAAATATGACAATACCTCCTATAGTTTGTACTAGGTTACTTTTATAATAGTAAATTGAGAACCCTATTTTCGAGAACCCTAATTTTTAAAACACTTCCTACACAATCGTTTCATTCATTATCATTTTCATTTTTGTTGATTCATTCATAAGATTCCTCCACGCGGTAATTTTTGATGGGAGAGAACCTTTACAAGACCAGAAAATCTAACACCTGTTTCAACTAAATGGACAGTTTCATCTTTTAAAACACTCCACGATCAAAATTATATAAGCACCAATTATTTTTTTTTAAACTACAGCCATTCGAAGCTATATAAAATCTTCAGCTGTTAATTACAAAAAGCAATAACAACCGACAATTAGTGCTGTAAGCTGCCAGTCTTGCCTTTGTCAACCCGACAGATTAAATAAAAAGGCTAAACATAAACTTATTGGAAAGATATTTCTATGTTCTATATTTTTTTTTGTTATATGAAATCCTTACTTTGTTGCTATATAAAATTTCCGTACTACCCTCGTTACTTGTTAATTTTACATCATTCAATTCATAATTATAATAATCATAAATTATTTTGATGTACTATTGTTATTTCATCCATTAAATTTAGTTTTTATTCCTTGTTTATACAATTGCATGTACACATTTTTTTTGTTGTTTGTTTTAATTTAAATTCGCTTTGATATATCGATTCGCGTATTTACTTTCTCGATTAAGCAAGACTTAATTCAAAATTAGTGTAAAGTGAACGTCGAAATCGACATATCAAGAAAAGTGTATTATATAAGTAATTAAGTGTTCTAATTATAAATGTATTTTTATTAAAATATTTCTTAATATCTGAAATTTTGTTAGTGATAAAATAATATCAAAAGCAGTCTAAATATATTGAAAGAGAGTAACAACCATGTAAGTTAAGAGAAAAAAAAAGAGAAATAATTAATTAAATTATTGTTATTGTATATTTTCTTTTATCTTACTATATAATAATATTACTCAAATTTGTTTTATTTTCAATTTATTTGTTTTCATTCACAACTTTGTTTTGATCACAACATACATTTTTTTTATATTATTTTTGATTTCATTAAATGTCATTTTCGGTTCTTATACATTCAATTTATACAAATTCTTTATTTTTGTTTATTCTTTAATTATCAGTTTCATTATTATTAGTTATTTTTCATCCAAAATTTGTCTTCTTCTTTAAATTTTACTTACAATAGTATAGTCATTTGGTTATATTATTGATTGTTACCTTATAAGAATAATACAATGCAAGTGTGCAGTTAATTATATTTATATCTATTGTTAAATAAACAATCATGAATTTCTAAACTTTAAGTATGGTCTGAAATTGTTTATTTTGTTTGTGTAGTTATTAAAAGGGTCTTAAACTCCATCATAAGACATGGAAGGGTGGGACGAAGAACAGGCATCAAATAAGCTCTGTTGGAATCAGTTATCGATATCTATTCTTTTGTTTTTTTTTTGTTAGCCATAATTATATTTATGTGTGTACACTTTTCTGCTTACTATTATCTTGGAAAGGTCAAGGTCATTTTCCTAACATCAAACGAATCCACGCTGACTGAAGCAGCCGATAAAATATTCTAGGTACACACTTAGGGAAATGTACAAATTACATCTGTCCGCAACAAATAGAAAACTAGTGCAAGAGACTTAACAAGTTTTTCCGTACCAGCGATTTAAATTTTGAGATTTTCAAGAAAAACTATTTTTTTGGCCATATTTTGGCGAATGAGCCGAATTTCTTTATTGTTATGTTTTTTAAGCAAAAGCTATTTAGAATATTATATTCCAGGTAATTTTAAATATAGTCTGAAAGTTTTTCTAAAATCGGAAAACGTTAACCCTTAAATCGTGAAGGTCAAAGGTCAATTTTTTCAATATTTGGAATTTCTCATGGAAACATAGCGAAATGTTATTTATTTTTCGTCCGATTTTGATGAAACTTAAGAAAAATATAACACAAAGTCTAGTATTTACAAAAACAGCAGAAAAATTAATATTAACCCTTAATAGCACTTGGGGTTAAAATGACCCCAAACTTCAAAAACCATAAAAAAAATTGTTTGGTCATACCTGCGAATAGGTTAACGGTATCCAACGAAGACAAAAACTCATATACAAGTAAATATGGATATATTTTAAGTAAAAATGTACTTTTATTATAATATTTATCAAAATATGTTAATTTTGTTTCTACATTTCTTGTCCTAGTGTCCTGAAACACGTTAATGGCCTGGCGATTTTTTAATAACTTTAAAATTTTTCAACCAATTTTTGTCTTTTATATCTTATTAGAACGACAATTACGTGTACATTTCGATTCTTTTAAATTAAATTGCAAAAGTAATTATTTAATCCCAAAATTTTTACAAAAACTGAAAAAATTGCATTTTTTCCCTCAAAACTTCAGCGTCGTTGCGGCACCAGTTAGCGTTATCCTATCATCCTAATATTTTACACAACGAGTTTCTACAATACATAGAACCATTCTAGAGGGGGGACGGCCTGTACCTAGAAATTTTTTTTCGTCTATACAATCTTGGAGCACTCTAGTGCACACACATTACAACAGCAAGCAGCAATCGATTTTGTTTTTTTCCAGCAGCCAAACCGTCAGCTTACGCATTGTCAGTTTCGAGTTTTGTTTATCTTACTACGCAGCGTAACAAAAACTGCTAGCTCGACTGAATAGTACGACTGGCTAGTTTGGCTGGTTGTTTAAAATGTGTGTACAACAACACACACTTTATGAATCTAGTTTGAATCGTATGATTTTTTGGTTTTTGTGTTTACAAATCACAGATGAAATTTAAATGTTATTATTGTTAATAGAAATAAATAGGAAATTCTTATATTTATTCTATCTTAATTAAAAATACTTCTTATTAAAAAATAAATTTAATAAAATTATTAATTAATAAATTTAGAATAAAAAATTATTGATATTTTTTATTACATTTTATATTGAATAATGATCACTTGCTTTATGAATTTTGGAATCTATTTATTAATAAAATGAAATGCTTTATTTTCATTAAAAACTTAAATATCATTTACATATTTAGTACATAGATACCAGTATGGTGGAATAAAAAAATTTCTTAAATTTACATAAATAAAGTGAGCAAAAAAAATAATTTGCGAATTTCGATCGGCCCACCGAATTGTTCTTGGGATTGCAAAAACATGTTCTAAAAAATATAAAGCAGCAATGTCTTTTTTTTGGAGGGGAAAATGTGTATTTTTTCCGTTTTAGCAAACATTTCTTCATTAAATAAGTATGTTTTTATTTTAATGTAAAGTAATCGTAATGTAAACGCAATTTTCGTTCTAAAGAAATATAAAACACCAAACTCAATAAAATAAATTGTAAAGTTAATACATATTCTTTCTTTCTTTTATTACATATTATTATAACGACATGTCGCGACATGAAAATATACATATCGATGGCTTAATATAAAAAGGCGTAACTAATATTTTTTTTCAAAAATATCAATGTAAAAAGGGCATATTAAATAACTTTATTGAAATAAAAATAAATACATTTTAAATGAGAAATAAAATGTGAAATCTCTTCTTATTCAAAATTGCATTAAAACTTTTCTTGTGTTTAAAATTTTATGGATTTTATTAAGTTTTTTCCTTCCCCAGTAAAGTAACAAAAAATCGAGTTACGCCTTTTTTATATTACGCCATCGATATGTATGTAATTTTATTAATTAATGTAATTTTTTATAATGAAAAATTATGAAATTTATAAATGTAATGAAACCAAATTTAATGTTAATCGAATATATATGTATATTAAATTTTTTTTCTGAAAAAATAAGAATTTTGCATTTATCTCTATTAACAATAACAACACTTAAATTTTCTCTGTGAAATGTAAACACAAAAACCATACGATACAACTTAGCTTCACAAAAGCGGTATTCACTGTTAAGTGCGAATGGTCTAGCATCATTGCAAATGCAAAATTTTACCGTAATCCAATAACAAAATACACACAAAAACATTTACAATTTTGCATTTGCAATGATGCAATACCATTCGCACTTAATACTGAACTCCGCTAAAGTGTATACAACAACAAATTCTAACCAACCAGCCAAACTAGCCCAAGGTATATTAATTATAAGGTAGTGTTATCAGAACAGCTGATCGTTTTTTGCTACTTTGTTTACATTTTGTAAATGTCAAACTTTGTTTTGCTGTTAAATTCGTTTATGCTTTAAAAACAATAATAATACTACACGAGATTAGTTTTATTTTTAAAAACATCAAATTAAATTACAAACAGATTCAAATTTATAAACATTTTTAGTTTAACAAAAATTCGCTTTGATTTATTTGTGAGCTCTTTTTGACATTTTTCCCTGACAGCCAATTCGCCTTCAAATGCAGGCACAATGTCAAACTACATATAAAAAAAATATAACCAATTCACTCGGTATTCTGAATTCGCCGATGACACTACCTTATAATTAATATACCTTGAACCAAAGTAAATTAATAAAGTAGACTCAGTAGAACAGCTGACTATTTTTTTTATTCAGTCTGAACAGTCAATTCACTTGTGGTTGTTGTGGCGAAAAATACAACAAGCCCAAAAGCAAAAACAACAACAGGCAACTTTGACAGCTCAGACCTTAAACCAAAAACAAAATTGCTTGCGGTTTTTGTAAATGTTGTATTTGTTGTAGTACTGTCTCTACTTTATTAATTTACTTTGCCTTGAACTAGCCAGTCGTACTATTCAGTCGAGCTAGCAGTTTTTGTTACGCTGCGTAGTACGAAAAACAAAACTCGAAACTGAAAATGCGTAAGCAGCACACACAGAAATGTTTTTGCTGCTGAAGTCGTGTAATCAGTTCGGTAGAGTTGAAAACTGAAACATGGCGACTGCTGATTCGTTTGGCTGCTGGAAAAAAACAAAATCGATTGCTGCTTGCTGTTGTAATGTGTGTGCACAGTCAACTGTTTTCAGTAACCATGTGATCAAAAACTGAAACTAGTTACTTTTTTTTAAGCATGAGACTGTAAAAAGTTAACTATTCAGTAAAATGCGACTGCTTTTAGTAGTTCTTCAAAACCCTGCTGTAAATATAAAACAAGCTGAAGCTGTTATTAACTCATTTAACAACAGCATCAGCTGTTCTTCGCCATGCAAAAAAGTTCGGCAAAAAGTAAAAAAAAATTAAGTTACAAGAATTTGGCAGAGATTTTGCAATTATTGAACAGTTTTCAATATAATTAGTATCAACATATTCTAAATATGATATTAATCTTATCTTTTCCATTTTTCCACCACAAAACACTTTTTTTCTTTAGTTTTTTGTTTACCTTTTTTAGTTTTTGTTTTAATTTTCTATGTCAGCTGTTCAGCGGTGCCACTTGTCTGTATATTGTTGTATATTCTATGAAAACATTTTCTACATTTGAGGAGGCACCCAGTTAAAGTCGGTTCAATTTAAAACATACTTTAATTTTGACTATAGTTGGGAAATATTATAAAGCGGGTTTTTAATTTAAAGTTGTTTTTTAAAAGAACCGACTTTAGTGTTTGACTATGATTATGGTCCATTACGTTGCCATTGTAAAATAATTGACAGGCACTTTTTATTGTCAGATGTACGAATTTTATGCATTTGACAATGGCATTTAAAACTTTTATGGGTGTTATAGTGGGCAAATATGCATAAGTATGCTTTTTGGATACAAATTATTGATTTGTATACAATTATAGTTTGATATATATTTCAAATATTTATAGAGGTGAGGAGCCGCAGAACAAAAGGTACTTTTTCGCTCATTTAAAATTTTTGGGAAATTGAGTTTTATTCATTGCCCCCTTAAAAAACAGCATGCACCTGGAAATGGTAACAAGTTTCTTAGATAGATACATATAACTGCCATAAGTCCCATATTAAATGTTAAGGATGTTTGATATAAATAGGGTAGTCAGATTTTGAATTCGAAAAAAGAAAAAACAGTACGCTTAGACAAAAACATAACAATTTATTAAATTCATAACATTTTAAAGTATTAATTAAAAAATGAGATCATAGCAATATTTATGATGATAAATATCTGCTATTTCAAAAATATATACTAAAATATTTTTACTAGTAAAATGCCTTTTAGATGATTAGTTATATCGTCCCCTTATTTTTAAAAAAAAAAAAAAAAAAACACACAAACTGCGAAACATTTTGCTTGTCTGCAGATACACCCAGAGTCTCTGGCGGTAATCGAACCCGCAACCCTCAGATTAATAGTTCAGCACACTATCGACTGGTCTAACAGGGCACACAATAAAACAATCGTTTTTTAGTTGTCAAAAATTCTCATGTCCATACAATTTGTATGTAGCATACCGAAATAACGCGGCGGCAACGATATGGCAACGCTTTGCAATTGGAAAATCCAATTTTGACAGAACGTTTAATAGTGAAGTTAGTTGCAAAACCCAACAAATGTAAACAAATAAATAAAGAAGGAGAAACAAATAAGCAAAAAAAAATATATTTGTTATTAGAAAATAGAGGTAAGTGTAACTGGTAACTGGCCTACCTAAACAAAAGCGTAAGACGGAACATTTTTTTCCACTTAAGCTAGGTACTCTGTTCAAAATTTCGTGCGAAAAGCTGTCAAACTACATATAAAATATTTGGAATGAAATAATTTCGCAAAAGCGCTACTCTCTTTTTATTGTGGAAAACATGTGTAATACATCTGGCAACCTTATTTTTCCATACGAAATAACATATGCAGCACTTCTTTCACACGAAATTAAAACTAACAGCTAGCTGTCAAACAGCATATACAATTTTTCGCATGAAATTTAACGCTGAAATGCCATACCTAAACAACAGCGGCAACGCTACGTCAAACAAGAAAAACAGGGTTATCAAAAAAAAAACTATAACAACCCTGATTATTTAGACAATAACCATATTTCTGATAATATAAAATATATAAATATAAAAGAAAATAATATATGTATATAGGGTTGCCAGATAACAAAAGTCAAACAACTGGACCATAAGAAAAATTTACCTGGATTTTTAAAAATAACTGGACAATTAAAAGTTAAATTCAGTCCTACATACATATCGTCGCCTAAAATGTAAAACATCGTATCATCATAAAAGAAAAGTGTACTTTTTTATAGAATATATTTCTAGTTTTATTGTAATCCAAATTTTAAAATTTTGTTTCAATATCACAAGTGGGAGAATCCATATCAAAAGAGACAGTAAACTGCTATTTTTGGAATTCACATCTTCGATTTTAATCAAAATTACCACACATATTACGGTTCCAAAGGGTTCCTCAAATAAATCACCCGAAACCCTTTCCACTTCAGAAATATCGCGATTTGAAAATTCAAAAATTTGTTACAATTTTTTAAAATTATATACACATAATTGCCCATAATATTGAAATTACTCAAAGTCCAACATAATTTTTGATTCCATTTTAAATGCAAATATATTGTCCTTAAAATTGTGTAAATAAAATTGTTTACTTCCAAAAGGTTAAAGTTCTATTTTCGGATTAATGTAAGAAATATAAGTTTGCGTACAAACTACTTTATATATTTTAACAGGCTATTTTAGTCGTAAGTAACAGCGGTCATCATTTGAAATTGGGTTTTATGTATAGATAAACATTTGAAAATAACGATAGGTATTTTCTTCTTGCATGTGCAAAGTTTGGTAATAATTGACAGCTTAAAAACAATGGTATGCTCACTTTTCGTGTATGCAAAAGTACGCGTACTTAAAAATTAATGGTAATTTGTAACTGTTTTTGTTATTGTGTGATACTAAAATACTACAGTTTTGTTTCAAACTCATCATAAAAGTGATTTTTGAAAATTTTTTGTTTCAAATTGGAATAATTTCAAGAAATGGCAAACAGAAAATTAATTAATGTAGCTGAACGTAAAATTATTATACATTTACGAAAACAAGGGAAACCTTTGCGCGAAATCGATCAAGTAGTTGAACGTACTCACTCCTCCATCCAGAGATTGATAAACAATTTTAAAAAGACTGGAATTTTTGTCTCAAAGCCTCGTTCTGGTCGTCCACCAAAATTAACTGAACGCGAAAAAAGGGTTATAATTCAATCTGTGAAGGAAAACCCCAGATTTACTGTATCGAAAATGGCTGAAAACTTAAATTCACAATTGAATAAACATGTGTCCAAAGACACTGTACTCAGAATTTTGAAAATAGCCAACTATAGAAGCCATGTAGCACGGAAAAAGCCTCCAGTTTTGATAGTTAATAGAAATGTGTTTGTTTTCTCTACAAAGAGACGTGCATTTTATTCGCTCCGCGATTTTATTAAAATTTTATTGTTTTTTTTGAAATTATATTTGTGTCTAGAGATAAATATAAAAATTTGCAAAAGCAATTTTGTTTAAAATAAAAAAAGAAAAACAACTGGTTTAAAAAAAATAAAAAGTGTTAATTCCTTTTGTTTGTTTTAAAAAAGCACATGAATTCTCATGATGAGAGGAGGCTCAGTATGAACGGCAGAAATGCCTACATATTTCTTAACGGGGAGAGTGATCAAAACAAAAAAATAAATGACCCCAGCTACAACAAAAATTATTTAACCGCCAAACCAGCTGAGAGAGCACGCTCTTGTTTACACGAACAAAATATTACACTAACAATATCACCAACCAATTTATGTTTAGAACAAAGCATAAAAGAAAATATGAAAAATTTAAATACAACAACAACTATACCAGTTTTAAAAACACAGGCAAATATTGTTAATAAACAAGCTTGTGATCCACTAACAAAGAATAGTGAGATTAAAAATATTAATCGAAATTCTATATCTACGGAAATGTCATATGATTTATCTTCTGATCATTCCCCAATTATAGTATCTTATTACGGGAGGACTAACATTTCAAAATTTCATACTGAAACATATTACTTTAAAACAAATTGGCTTCAATATAAAAAATATATAAGCAGTCATATCCACACAGATCTTTGTATTCAGTGTGAGGAAGATGTAGATAAAAGTGTCAATGACTTTACGTCATTAATTGAATCGGCTCTAAATCATTCAAAGAGTCAAATATTTCCTAAAACTGATATGCACATTTCCAACTCAGATATTGAACGACTTCTTTTAGAAAAGAGAAAACTCAGAAGAGAATGGCAACAAAATACATCACCTGCTGCAAAGCAGAGGTTGTCTGCTGCTAGTAAAAACCTGAAAAAAGCATTCAAAGTTTGACAAATACCAAACACACAAATATCAAGCCATCGTTAGAGGGGAAAAGCCCTTTAAGGAAAGCTGATGGTACCTGGGCTCGCAGCTCGGAGGAAAAGGCTAAAATATTTGCCGATCACTTAAGTACAGTCTTTCAACCAAACTCGCCAACAACTGTTTTTGAACTTGAAGAGCCACTTATGTCAACATTATCTAATGATGACATATTAGATATAAGCCAAGAAGACGTTAACGAAGTAATCAAGGATAATATAATATTAAAAAAATCACCTGGAAATGATTCTGTTACACCTACTATGATTAAAAACCTACCGATGTTTAAAGATCGCATTAAATATTGTAGACAGCACAATTATTGCCAATTGTGCTGTCTACAATATTTAATGCGATCTTTAAACATGGAGTTTTTCCGACAAATTGGAAAACTTCTCAGATAATAATGATACCAAAGCCAGGTAAGGACTTGACCGTACCATCCTCCTATAGACCAATAAGCTTGCTTATCGAAACTGTTCGAAAAAGTGTTCCAAAAGAAAAGCATACCATTTTTAAATGAGAAAAATATATTTCCAGTTCATCAATTTGGTTTCCGGGAACGCCACGGAACAATCGAACAAGTTAATCGTATAACCGGAGAGATAAGAAAATCCTTTGAATTAAAGAAATATTGTTCAGCTATATTTTTGGATGTCGCTCAAGCCTTCGACAAAGTATGGCACAAAGGCCTGGTATATAAAATAAAATGTTTGCTGCCACCATCTACTCATAAACTATTGGAATCTTATCTATCGGACCGTATATTTACAGTTAAGTACAATGATTACGTGACCAGAGAATATAGGATTGGAGCAGGAGTACCACAAGGAAGTGTTCTTGGACCTACCCTCTATTTGATTTACACCTCTGATTTGCCAACGAGCGATGAATTGACTATTTCTACATTTGCTGATGTCACCGCAATTATTAGCTCGCATGAAAACCCATATATAGCATCTAGTATACTAGATGGCTACTTAAGATGTGTGGAAACATGGTTAAACAAATAGAGAATACGTGTAAATGAGTTAAAAAGCAAACATGTTACGTTCACACTGAGGAGGGGATGCTGTCCACCTGTCACACTTAATAATGTTAATATACCTCAGTCCGATTATGTCCAAATCCGCTAGTTCGGCTTCTCGAACAGAGCCAAACCAGACCAAGGCTTTGTAGAGGAGATCTACCACCCCGCTAAGATGAGGTCCATGCATTAAGCAATGCTCTCTTTCGAGAGCAATTAGTTTTAATTTTAGTTATAAGATTTAATCACTTATTGTTAGGCCTAATGATATAGGCAGATTCAATAAATAAATAAAAAATTATAAAAATCAGTAATATTTTTTTTATGTATGCAAACTTTTGCCTACATGCGGAATTGAATTTTTTATGAATTGAGTTCTTATAAGTTTTGTTGATTCTTAAATATGCATTTTACAATGCAGTTGTGTTCTTAAATATTTAAGAGTTTTATATAAAAAATTTCAAATGAGTAGCGTTTATTTTTATATCCAAAATTAGAGTATACTTTTAATTTTCGTTCTTGTACGCAAACTTATGTGGCCAAGTGTACTGCAAATCTGATTTCACCAGTCGATTCTGAATCAAAAATTAATACAATTCATGATTTTTGAATACTTTAAAATTGCTCCAAAAACCCACAATAGGGGGCGCAAATCTCATAAAAAATAAAAAAAAAATTTTAGCTTTTTAAACATGCACGATGAAAAGCCAATATTTCCTTTCTATCACTAGCCATGTGATTAAAAAGTTTTGATCGTCCATACAAATCGACCCGACCTAATGTACATAGTTCATATAATATGATTTTTATTAAAATCCGTCTCAGGAATTCGACATTTCTCCCGCCAAATTTGACCTAGTATCATGCCGGCGAAGGAAATTTAAACATTTGTAAACACTTGAAATGCCTTTTCGATTTTTGGCCTTTTTTATGCAACATTTTATGATCGATGGCAAATTATTTTCGTACTCGCATTTGTAATATGCTGGTTTTTGAAAAACAGACAGTAATTTTATTTTACAGAAATCCACTTTTGCTAACATGAAGAAGAAATCTTGTGTCAGATCTTAATATTAGAAAGACGGCGGGAGCCATTTTGAGCTAGCTTCAATCGGTTTAGGGGGGTTCGTGTCTCTCTACATTAAGTCCAGTTTTACATAAAAATATTTATTAAAGACTCCCTAAATTTAAATGAAAAAAATACTAGGACCGAAATAACCATATAAAAACAAGCCCCATTGTGGTTATAAATGAAAAGAAAGTTAAAACAAACTGTATTGATTATATCGTCTATAAGATTCTAGGTGTGAAATGCAATCTGTGCTCTTTACCCTCCCATTCCATTATCTTGCTGGCACGAAAATAGTCTTAACAAGATCCCACCAAGGTGCGCAACATAACCTATCATACCATGAACGAAAACGTCTTCACAATTAGCAATTCATTATGAATATGTTCATTATACTGTGCATCAAATTTCGGGTCATTAAATCTTTCCCGAATAAGGGAAGTGATAGTAGAACATCAGTAGACCAAAACCCCCAAAGGGTTTTAAAAAATTAGCTCGTATTTTAAAGTTATGCGCCTTTAAAGTTCAACTTTTTTGAGTAAAAATTGTTCATATATATTTAATTTTTAAAATTTAATTTGTATTTTTTTTACATAGTTTATATAAAAATGAACTACATTATATAGTTCGAGGTCTTTTCTGCTCTGGTGGATGCTCTGTAGAACCAGAATTTGAAGTAGACAAATTTTGTAGTTCACTTCCTGTGTTTTCTTCTCCTTCATCATCGTAATGCAAGTTCTTGCTCCACCAACAAATTTCCGTTAATACAGCATCGGGAGACTTTTTTCCTCGATATCTGCAAAATTTGTTTTAAAATGTATTGGGGAAAAAAAATATATGTATATTAAAAATTACCTCATTTCAAATGGCATTGCAATTTGAAGAATAGTTTTTAATGAGTCATACGTCTCTTTCGTTTCTACACTATAGGCAATTGGTACCGATGGTTTTGAGTTTGTTTGATGGAGCAACACTGCTTTTAAACTGGTTTTGGAGCTATCAATGAAAAGTCTCCACTCAGCCGCATTGTAACCAATGTCCATTTGGCTCATTAGTTTGTCCACATCCATGCAGATGTTTGCTCGTTATTTGCAAAAAAACATTCTTGCAGTGTTGCTTGGCGATGTCTGTAGGCTGATATTTTGGTTCCAGGGGCCAAGAAATTATTTGAATTTAAAAATCTAGCCAGTTCTTCGGACTTACGTGTTGTGAAAGTCCAAGCTTTGCAATAATGCAGTCTAGCTTTGTTTGTGTAATCAAAATGGGATCATTTGACTTAGAGAGTTCTGGTGCAAATAAAGAAAAAGATTCATTTAAAGCTGTTTGTATGGTAATCCCTGAGGCTCGGAGGTTTTGGAACTGAAACATTTTCCGAGTGTTGTATTGGGATTTGAGCAATTAAAACACTTTTATATATTTTACTCCTCGTTTTTCTTCTGTTCATACCTGTTACGGAATTCACACATGCGTAGCAATTTGAAGTCTTATGCCCATTAGGATCTAACCAGATCATCGGCACACCAAACGGCAACTTTGTAATCCTTTTGCTCATCCAAGTCATTAGATTAGTATAACACTTTTTGCAAACAATCTTTGGAGCCCATGGCACATTTGATATAACTGGATGGTTGAAATATGTCTCATAAGCAGATATAAATTCTTCTGTAAACGAACCATGCTTTAACATTTGTGGTGTGAAATGGCCAAAAACGTAACAAAAATTGTTTATATTGCAAGACATTTCACAAACTTTATTAAATTAAAAATATTTTTTTTAGTAATTAACTTTATTTAAAAACTTCTTTCTATTCACTTTATTAACAAATAATGGTTCACAAATTCACAAAAAGTTGCAGGTAACTACGATTTGATTTCAAAAAATTAAAACATCTTAATACTTTGTTCAGCAATAGTGCAGTAACATTCTACTACTTTTGATTACTCAATACTACTCAACACTTTTCGTTTGGGTACTCAATACTATTCGATACTTTTAACGGATTTTTTTAAATTTAAAAACGATATATTTTTCTGTTTTTCGGTAATGTATTAGCAGACATCACTCCTTTTTAGAAACATTTTAGGTTTACAAGATTATATCAATAAATATTTTGAACTTTTTAACTATTATTCCAGAGATGCATTTTTTGTACCATAACCGCTAAATTTAAATAAATTAAATTGTAAAAATACAAGTCTAAAAGTATTGAGTAACTACTTTTGAGTATTGAGTACTCAAACAATATGGCAAATACTCGATACACGATACCCACTACTCAATACTTTTACAGCAATATTCAGCAATTCTCCAAAAATTGGTAATTGCGTATCTAAGTACCAAAAACTATAAAAATAAAAAAAAATCTGCAAAAAGTGTAAAAATTAATGAATGTTCAGTATATTAGGACTAGAACATTCAACTAAAATTACTCATAAATTCATAAAATATATATGAAAAATTTTTACTCAAAAAAGCTGAACTTTAAAGGCGAATAACTTTAAAACACGAGCTAACTTTTAAAAACCGTTTGGAAGTTTTGATATACTAATTATCTACTTTCATTTCCCGTTGGTCATTCGGGAAAGATTTTCT
The DNA here is from genome assembly GCF_958450345.1 of Calliphora vicina. Lineage (NCBI taxonomy): Eukaryota > Metazoa > Arthropoda > Insecta > Diptera > Calliphoridae > Calliphora > Calliphora vicina. Next base: position 69,545,293 of record NC_088780.1, read on the forward strand.
TGTTGCACAGTGTTATTTATTCACCCCATAAAATATATACAGTAGGCCAATAAAGTCTACATACAGGAATTCAAATTAAATTTCTTTCATTAAAAGTAACGAAATATATTTGTTAAAAAAAATTCCCACTAAAAAAAATTAAAACAACATCACTTAAGTTGGGTTTAGCAACATTTCCTATCACGTCCAAAAATTTATTTGACTCAGAATTTTTGATTCTGAGTCAAATAACAATTTTATTTTTGTTTTTTGGGCTTTAATGTTCAAAATATTATGAAACTTAATAGCCCCGCCCACACAAAAGTAGGCATGACCGAGAATAAATGTTTCGTTATTTTACTTAGAATCAATAACTCTAATAACGGTGAACTTTTGGGCGTTATTTGAATTTTTTTTTGCTAAAATCGACACATGACATGTATTATTATATATCTCATAAAATATACTTAAAAAAATGCATTAAATTAAAGTAACATAATAATTTTTCCTGTATGTAGACTTTCTTGGGCTACTGTACAAAATAGTGCAATAATAGAAAAGTAATATAAATATAAATTTTAAGATTAGCTATAATTGTTTAGGTTAAGTTTTAAATTAAAGTAAGAGTGCTATATTCGGCTGTGCCGAATCTTATATACCCTTCACCAAATTATACTTAAAAATTTTAAATATTTTTATGTAAACAAAATTTTATTTTTTTCCAATTGTTTTTTTAATTTTTTGGAAAATTTTTTTTTTTTTAAATTTTAAATTTTTTTTTTGTTTTTTGAATTTTTTTTTGTGAAAAAAAAATTCGGGTTAAAATTTTTTCCGATTTTGACCCATTGTAGTCCAACTTACTATGGTCTTATATACGTCGTTGCAAATATCTTTGAAATATCTATCATTAGATATCCATATTGTCTATATTAATGTCTTAGTAATCCAGATATAGGTCAAAAATCGAGGTTGACTTCGTTTTTTACTCATATCTCAGCCATTTGTGGACCGATTTTAAATAGCAAAATTCTCGAAAGCATGTCTGACAGAATTATTGAAGATTTGGATCCAGAAGATATCTGGGGTCTTTAGAAAACTGATTTCAACAGACAGACAGACAGACGGACATGGCTTAATCGACTCCGCTATCTATAAGGATCCAGAATATATATACTTTATAGGGTCGGAAATGAAAAATGTAGAAATTACAAACGGAATGACAAGCTTATATATACCCTTCTCACGAAGGTGAAGGGTATAAAAATAGTATTTCAAAAATTCTCATAGAAAATTTATATAGTTTTAGGTTTTAAATTATAGTTTAAGGAAAAAAAATTGTTTGATAATGAATTTTATGCATAGTGTAGCAAATAAATAAGTAGATTTATAACTAATTAGACAAAGGTATTAAGCAAGAGGAACATATTACATTTGTAATATGCTGGTTTTTGAAAAACTAACAGACAGTAATTTTATTTTACAGAAATCCACTTTTGCTAACATAAAGAAGAAATCTTGTGTCAGATCTTAATATTAGAAAGACGGCGGGAGCCATTTTGAGCTAGCTTCAATCGGTTTAGGGGGGTTCGTGTCTCTCTACATTAAGTCCAGTTTTACATAAAAATATTTATTAAAGACTCCCTAAATTTAAATGCAAAAAAATACTAGGTCCGAAATAACCATATAAAAACAAGTCCCATTATGGTTATAAATGAAAGGAAAGTTAAAACAAACTGTATTGATTATATCGTCTATAAGATTCCAGATGAGAAATGGAATCTGTGCCTCTTTACCCTCCCATTCCATTATCTTGCTGGCACGAAAATAGTCTTAACAAGATCCCACTAAGGTGCGCAACTTAACCTATCATACCATGAAAGAAAACGTCTTCACAATTAGCAATTCATTATGAATATGTTCATTATTTATTCACCCCATAAAATATATATAAGATAGTGCAATAATAGAAAAGTAATATAGCTACAAATTTTAAGATTAGCTATAATTGTTTAGGTTAAGTTTTAAATTAAAAATAGTATTTTAAAAATTCTCATAGAAAATTTATATAGTTTTAGGTTTTAAATTATAGTTTAAGGAAAAAAAAATTTTCTTTGATAATGAATTTTATTTATATTGTAACAAATAAATAAGTAGATTTATAACTACTAGCATAACCCGGTGCACTTCGCTATCCCTACCCTAGTAAAATGAAAAAAATTTGAATTGAAATACGAAAATAACACATACTAAATTTGAGAATCTCTCAATTACAATTCACTTGATATTCGAAAATAACTAACTAATTTTGTATGGGAGATACCACTCCACTGCTCCCACCCATTTTTAAACCTTTTATGCAAATATCAAGCTTTACTTTAACTTTCCTTTATAAGGGGGGTCATTCCTACTAAGCCAACCATGCTTACCTAAACTTCGAACAGGGAACAGGAATAAATTCGTTTTTAGCTAACCTCCGTAGAATGGTAATAAATTGATTGATACAGAGTTTAAATTCTTTTAGAATTATAGTTCTCCATATATTCAAAATAAATTATTTACTTTTTGCCACAACCACTAATGCAAGCCCGACCATTTTCAGCCAATCTGTGTAAAATGGTAAGAGAGCTATGCGTACAACGTTTGAAGAACTTTGCAATTATTATTTTGTATGGGAGGTGACTCACTTCCTTTTCCGACCCCTCCCATTTTGGGTAATATGCCCTCTAATCTAATTCCGTCTATATTCAGCTAAACTCCGCACAGTAATAAGAAATTAATTCGCTATAAGTTTAAACACTTTTACAATACAGTTCTAGAGATATTCGAAATTAATTATATACTTTGTATAGGGTGTGTCACGCCCACTATTCCAATCCCGAACAATTTCAGCGAAACTATGCAAAATTATAAAAGAGACATTTAGACTAATTTGAAGAATCTTGCAATTATAGTACACAAAATATTTAGAAATAACTATTTACTTTGTATGGGAGGCGACTCACCATTTTTTCCGATCCCTCCCATTTTTGATTAAACTTCATGCAGTGATAAGTAATTGATTCGTATGAAGTTTTAAAACCGTCACAATTATAGTTCTGCACATATTATAAAATAACTATTTGCTTATGTATGTACAATTACATATTTACCCCCATATGCATAAACAGTTTTTAAATTTGTCAAAGGTTTATAAAAAAAATTTTGAATGGAAATTTTGTTTTATAAACCTTTGATAAATTTAAAAATTGTTTATGCATATGGGAGTTAGAAAACAAAAAAAAATAAAAAACACCTTCAAAATATAGTTTTTTAATTGACTTTGAATTACTAAAGTCTTCTTCTTTGTTTTCTATAACAACTCTCACTTAAAACGGAGCGAAATCAATACTGTTTATTTGTTTCTCTTATATATTTACAACAACATATTGAACAAACACGCATTGCTTTGTTTACATTTTAGCTTAAGGTTCACATGTACACGTTTTTGCATATGTGCTAGTAACATCTTTAAACGCTTATAACTCCTAAAAAACTGAACCGATTTCAATAAAATATAAATTCCTTTAAAATGGTATATTTCTTGCCCAAATTGAATGTATAATGTGAACGTAAAAGGGGTCTAAAGAAATCGACTTGTCTATTAATATTAAGATTTAGACAAAGGTATTAAGCAAGAGGAACATTACTATGACCTTCAATAAGAAGTTGCAAAATAAAGTCAATAACGAAAACAAAAGTTACAGAACCAAAGAAAAATAAGAAAAAAAAACTAAACTAGGTTCTCTTCCAAATTATGTTTTCAATGTTCCTTTTACTTAGTACTCAGTAATTAATATATGCAAGAAATAAGAGTATGTTATTAAATTTTTTGTTCTTTACTTTTTCACTCACCAAATTAAATGTGGTGTTCGACTAAATGATAGTATTTAGTAATGTAAATCAAAATTCTTGCATATACATAGGTAAAATAACAAATAAATTAGTAAATAAGACGTAGAGTATTTAAGAAAAAAAATAATTTAAGGTTTCCCTTTAGAATTTACAATTATAGTTCCATAGTTGTTATAATTATTTTAGGTTTTTAAATTGAACATTAGGAAATTTAATAGGTTTTGATTAATATTTTACAATTATTTCATTGATATTTTTGAAAAGTTATTTAAAGTATAATTAATAAAATTATGATTTTACAACTTTAGAAAAATAAATTTAAATTAGGATAATAATTTTAGATTGTATTAGGTATAAACAGAAGTGTATATTCGAAATCTATCGACATAGATTGGGTATATTAAATTAAATTTGGTATTTAAATAAGCATTATTATATTGAAAAATTAAGATTCTATAGGAAATAATGGACCCTTATCGAGCTTTATGTAAACTATGGGAACTAATTACTGGATTTTTAGAGAATTTTCACTGCTAAAGGCAATTCGGGTTCCAAATTCAAAGATTTGTGAAGCTTTTTAGGAACTGCGTTTGAAAATCTTTTCTTAAAATAGACTGTGGTGGTTTTCAGTATGTGAAACGGATGGGAATGTGGCAATAATTATGGTAATATATGCAAGAATATGTTTAATTGACTGGCTATCATTTAGTCAGAAAGTCGACGATGATAACCTAATGAGAAAAATTTCGACTTTAATTTTAATTAGGATTCCTAAATGAATATATGAACATCTGCTTGCTTGCATATAGCTGTGTGCCAATTTAATTTGAGGTTATATCTTTTCTAAGCCCAAGGTAGGTGTTTTAGGTGTATACTTCGTGTGATACTTTCTTATAACTCTTGGTAAACTTGAACTTCAAGTTTTTTTTTCATAAAATTATGTCTTAATAGTTTCACAATCCAAAAAGAAAAGAACGAGTTCATGTGCTCTTACAAAAATGAAATATCATTCGGGTCTAGTGTTGTTGAACTTTTCCCGCGAAGTATACCGATTATTGATCAACGATTACTCATTAATTATTATTGTAATCATTCATCAAAAGTATATACTAAACACAGTCATTTACCTAACTTGCAAAAATAATGTATATACGAATAAAAGTATATATGAATAAAATTATCCCATTCATAAATTAAAAGTATATAAATATTACTCTTAAATATTTAAGTTTTTCCATTCGTAAATAAATCAATAAATATATAAATTATTAATTTTACATTAGACTTAAGAGAACATACTGCAATGTATATAAGCAATATGTTTATAGACATAATCTTTATAAACATAATATATTTTCTCTTATGCATTTGTATATTAATATTTATGTTTATGCAATAAGCAAAAGAAATAAAACAAAACAAAGTATCTTTGTTTATTAAAAATTATTACAGAGTTACTAATTATTCGAATTTAAAAAATATCTCGGCAAGCTAATTTCTGATATAAAAAGAAAAGTGTTGTGTAGAATAATCTAAATTTTGTTTAATATATATATGTTAAGAATTTAGTTGTAAAAAATATTGAAATTTTAACAAGATAATGAATACATGATATTATTTGATAAACGTCTATTACACATGCATTGCTTTTATTTATTGCGTTATTTTTTATTTGTAATTTTATTAGTCACTTTCTTATAATTACTCGACACACAGTCAGGGTTTAATATTCAGCACCAAAATAAATAGCCTCATGTAACGACTGAACTGAAAAAAGTTTAAGTCTTCAATTTCAACAATTTGCTTACTGAAAACAGTTGACTGTGCACACACATTACAACAGCAAGCAGCAATCGATTTTGTTTTTTTCCAGCAGCCAAACGAATCAGCAGCCGCCATGTTTCAGTTTTCAACTCTACCGAACTGATTACACGACTTCAGCAGCAAAAACATTTCTGTGTGTGCTGCTTACGCATTGTCAGTTTCGAGTTTTGTTTTTCGTACTACGCAGCGTAACAAAAACTGCTAGCTCGACTGAATAGTACGACTGGCTAGTTTGGCTGGTTGTATAAAATGTGTGTACAACAACACACACTTTATGAAGCTAGGTTGAATCGTATGATTTTTTGGTTTTTGTGTTTACATATCACAGAGGAAATTTAAATGTTATTATTGTTAATAGAAATAAATAGGAAATTCTTATATTTATTATATCTTAATTAAAAATACTAAAAAATAAATTTAATAAAATTATTAATTAATAAATTTAGAATAAAAAAAATTATTGATATTTTTTTATTATATTTTATATTGACTAACACAGTACAACATTTTTCAGTCCATTGCTTTGGGACTCAATTCTGACAATTGCACGTGAAAGTAGCCCCAAAAATAAGGACTTCTGTATCATTAGTTTTGTCAAGTTGGCTGCCATAATAATTTAATGGCCATACGAATTTTTTTCCTCAAGGTGGATTTTTATCACTTTTTCTATATTTTAGCACGGTTATATCTCGTATACCGTACGGAATATCTCTTTTGTGGCTGAAGCAAAGTTGTATATATTGAATAGTAGAAGAAAAGTACGGAACATACCTACCCGAAAAAGTTGCATCCAGTGCCTTAAAAATCGTAAAAATGAAAATTTTTACCAATTTTTCACCTTTTTTGCTCAATAACTGGATTACAAATCCAATTATGGACCGAACACCATGAAATTAGGTCGTGTGATTTGTGTTTATATGAAAGTTATTTATCATGAATTTTTCTTGTATACCATAATTTTTAACAGATTTATTCACTTTAAAGTGATTTTCGGAAGCGGGTCTTATATGGGAGCTATGAATAATTATGGACCGATCATAAACAAATTTGGTACATATAATTTTCTCGGCACAGGGACGAAGCCTGTTGATGTTGGCTGAAATCGGTTCATTATTTCACGTACGTACGTACTGTGTGACACAGTACGTACACAAAAAAAAAAAACATAGTTGGAATGAATTTTTTAATAAATATTATGAATGAACATGACTTTTTTTCCCAAACTTTTTTCATTCAGAATAAGAACATGTTCATAGATATTATAAAATTGTACATGACCGAAATGTTTGCTTTTTTAAATAAATTTTTTGATATTTTATTATAAATTGCATTACGTAATGTTTTAGTTCAAATATTTTTGTACAACACCCCTACATTCAAGATTAATCAACAAAATCTGAAACGTAAAAATATTATTAAACATAATTAAACATGCATTAACAGTAAAGCATTTCATCTGCTTCAAAAAATGCAGTAAATTTCGGGCATATTTTTACATTTTGTAGCTGAAAATCATAAAATATAGAAAATTTTCCCAGGAAAATTTCAAACATTTCAAATATAAATGAAAATTGAATATTTTTGTTCATATTTTTTATTTCAAAACAAAAAATATGAACAAAATAATACTATTTATGAAATTATTATTATTGTTATGAATTGAAAATCAATGAAATCAAATCATACTATTTATGTAGAAACTTTTTTCTGTGTAATATTTCACTGCAGCTTTGAAACTGAAATGTTTTATAAAATAGTTTCATTTTAATTTTTTTGAAAGGAAAATTGATGAGTATGAGTTGTTTTTCTTATTGTATGTTCGTAAAATTGGTCATTAAGATATTAATTTTTTTTAACCCATTCAAATAACTGAAAAAAATATATCATGTCTGTCAAAATTATTTAAAAATTAAATTTTCATTGAAAAAATTAAAAAAAAAACATCTTGTTTATGATGAGGTTTCCGCGTTTTGTTACGTGCAAGAAATACACACGCTTATTAGACAGTAAAAGACCATAAAATGTTGGAAAAACCTTAATTGCTTAAAAATCAGCTGCACAATAATTTCACTGCCTGTTTTTGAAAATAAAAGTTTTCATTTGGAAACTTATATTGAAAAAAATACAAATTTTAGTGTATTGTCGTTTCAATGTAAATTCCCAAACGAAATTTTTTGTACTTTCAAAAAACATTCAAAAAACCCATAAAAAACAAACGGTTCCAATATGGTTTCTGAATTCCTCAGCAATAGCAACGTTTACTTCATTAATAATATTGTTGTAGATAATAATGTAAATAATATTGTAGAGAAAATACTTTTCACAGTTTTCTCTTTTAATGGTATTAATGCAGGTCTCTACATTGTAGGTATACTTGTATACATAATAAAACTGTCTAAAAAATTAAACTATAATTCGGTGCGAATCGATATAGTTTAGTTTTTACAAAAATAAAACATACTCTTGCCCTACAATTGCACAGTGGGAGAAATGGCCAATCTGGTGGCGCTTTAATTATATCTTTATAATTACTGATCTGATCTATTACAAATGTTCAGTGAAATTATAGCCAAGGATATGCTCTTTCTTTGGGACATGCCGCTTCAGTACAGTGTGCGCCATTAATGCTGTATCATTCTTCATCGACAATTAATATATTAATAGTTGTATGTATGTTTATAATTTTGTATTGCATTCGATTTTAAAACTTTTTTTTAAACAAAATTATATTTTAGGCATTATATATTATATTTATTTTTTGGAATTTTACCCTACACTCAGCATGCACCAATAATAGTACTTAAAATCAGAAATTCATGCAAACTTATGAGAAGTAAAATAAGAATAATGTGACAATGCTAAATTCTACTATGATGATTTTTTTGTAATTATTATTTCTTCATTTTTCATTTAAAATGTTTTTTTATTTTTTTATTGATTTAGGCCCTAATTTTGTAAATCACGTCACCAAAGTGATATTTATATGGAAAGCAAAAACAAAATTTCAAAAATTTTAAAAATTTGTTTTTGTTTTATATATAAATTCTTAACAGAACAAACGCACCAAAATTCAAACGTTGATTTGCCTTTCATAATTTGAAAATTTTGTATATAAAACAAAAACAATTTTTTAAAATTTTTGAAAATTTGTTTTTGCTTTCCATATAAATATCACTTTGGTGACGTGGTTTACAAAATTAGGGCCTTATTGTGGTCTGTGCAAGAAATTGCTAATTTCGCATTGCTTTGTTAATATGTAACTTAAAAAAATAGCTAATTTTAAGTATATTATTTTTTTAAATAAAGCAGTTGTGTTTTATTTTTGTAATTTTATTTTTTTTACTGTTTTTTTATTTTTCTAATTAAAAAAATTAAAGTAACAAATTCTTGATGTAAATTATGGAATATTTTTTAAATAATAAGATCCTACTTTATATTTGCTTATGTTCTAGAAGAAACTATTTGGAAAATTATTCTGAGTCAGAGCTTTCCGAAATGTGGGTGTCTGGTAACTCATACTCATTTAAAAGAAGTTGCTTTACCTTATCATCTATTTCAATATGTTTTTTGAGTACCTTGAGGTACTTTTAGATTTAGATGCAATGAAAGGGTCTGAAGAAACCAACAATGCATGTATTAAGTCCTCCATAGTGTGTAGTCTTGAGGTTTTTCGTGTGTGGTTAAGCCTATAGCTATGGAAATCCTTATTTCTTGCCTCAAGTGCTTCTTCTGACATTATTCCTATTGGTAACGAAACATTTTTAATAATATCCGCGCCATGCAATAATATTTTATGAATGGATGGAGGCATGTAGAACCAGGGGTATTCACTTACAAATATATTTGCAGTTTCCAAAGCATATATGCGAAAAGCTTCTGTGTTTACTGTATACCCACAAGCCATTGCGCTCAAAATTATTCCAAATCTTTTAATTAATTCCATTTGTACGCCAATTGCTGTAGAGGCCAAAATCGGTTGCTTAAAAATATTCTGGCAGTATTTCCCGTGTTTGTGTTCCCTGAACCCGTCATTGGAATGTCCACCAGGATGCCCATTTGATTTCTTAGATCTAGTTGAATTTTTGTTTTTGTTTCTTGAACAATTTCTTTATTTTGTCCACGAACTTGCCAGGTTTTTATTGGTAGTCTGTAAGCGATATGAATTATACACTCAAAGCAGCGAATCCACGCATGGAGTGTTGATAATCCATACTCGTACAAATGTTCTTGTGGTTGTCTCAACTGAATCATATTCAGATTGTTAAACAATTTTGGAGTTGCTCCACAAATTCCGCAAGTCTGTGATGATGACTCCGCTATGGCGTTGAAAACTTGTCCGTCAATCATTGTCAAATGGAATTCATGTTGTATTTTCAAATGATTTAATGTTGTAGGTAAAATTTGAGCAATTTGCCTATTAACATTTTCAACCTCATCCCGAACTAAGTCTGCTGACTCTTTTCCAAAAATTAGTTTAATAGGTCTGCAGAACCTAGTTGAAGAAGGTCGATTATTTTCCCATAGTATTGACGATCCATTTTTTATTAGCAAAGGTACAATACATACAGCAAATAAATGCTGATCAATAGTTCCAGTTTCGGGAACATTAAAGCATTGCCTGTAAGTAGAGTGACCACTGCTGTAGTGAACATTTCTGTTACACATAATTTCAATATTATTAAACTTTTATTTTCATGTTTAGGTATATTTTTATATAAGTCATTTATTGTACGTATCTTATTATAATATTCTTATGAATAAAATTTTTATGAACTTAAACTAAATCTAGAATTATATAACTATATAAATAAATAATTATATAAATACCTACAAAATTACTAATAAATAAAACTAAAAAAAAAATAACAAATATTAAAATCTATAAAATGTTTAAAATATGAGTTGCAAATATAAACAATTTAAAGATAACGATCTGAACAAAAGTGGCTGTGTGAAAAATTTATATTTTATACAGTACCTAATAAAGTGGTTTGTATCCTGGCTTATTGCAGATATTTGTCATCACTTTTTTTTAGTTATGCCCATATGTATCTACGTTTGCATATACATACATATTACATTCCAATCTCTAATGAGAGGCTTATTGATTTTTAGGAACGTGTTGATTATTTCTTTTTCTTTTTTAACTCCAACGCATTAACAAGTCATTATAAACTTTGGTCGGACAATTATATTTTGCAAGATTGAAACATAAAAAAGTTATACAGTTATAATTGTTAAACTGTGAAACTTCTTCATAAGTATTTTTTTTATAAAATTTAACAAAACTCAATATTTGTTCTACATTTTGGCATACTAAGAGGTAAGATTTGAATAAAAATCAAATTAGTGAGACAAAATTAAATAAAATTTATCTAAAATTGTGTGCAATAACTAAATTATAATAATTTTGCACAGTGATCCGAGGAAATCTTGAACCATTCATCTTTGGAGTCTCATTGATCAAGAAATTGATGGTAAAAATAGTCCACAGGAATAATATTCTAAGTGTTTACCAACTCCATATAATAAGCCCAAAAATATTCGTAAAAAATCCGTTCAAGGTAAATTATAATGGTTACAAATTTTTCTTAATAAATTTTAATTTAAATTCCTCGAATAGATTTCCTATTTTTCTATTTCCAAACACTTTTGTCAATGCTATCTATTTCATCATCACTGCTTTTGTTATCGTGGAGAAGTTATACAATGAGACACGGGTAACCGTTAGCTTTTGTGACGTCACCTAACTGAAAGCTAAATTTGCTTAATATTGAAAAGTGATGAAGATGATAAAATGTATAATCATAAAACACTAACATGCAGAAATAAGAAAACGTAAAACTTAAAACGTAAAGAAACAATAATAACTTAAAGTAATGCTTCAATTATTAAAATTTTGCTCGAATGATAAAATAATATCCAGTTTAAATTAAAACTTAATAAATAAAAAAGGATAAAAACTTAAATTAATGCTTAAAAGCTAAAAAATTGCACATTTGTCCGAATCATAATAAATAATATCACAGTTGCTAAATAAATTTGTTCGTATCACGATTTAAATATTACATAAGCAAAATTAAAACTTAAAGATACCATAAAACTTAAATTAATCTTAGAATCTAAAAATTGTACATTTGTCCGAATCATAAAGTAAAATCACAGTTGCTAAATCCATTTGTTATCACAGTTTAAATATTGCATAATTTTCTAACCTTAATTAAGAATTTCTTTCTATAATTGTAAGTTTCTTTATTTCATAATACATATAAGTAAATAAGTATGGTATGTATAAAAATTAAAAACTCATTTAGTATTACCCTAATATTAATTTAACCAAAATTCCTTAATATACATAGGTATATATGCATGTAGTATGAAACATTTTTCGATTTAATAGAACAACAACCAACGAAACAACAAATACAAGACTCTACGTCATCCAAACACAACTTGTTATAAATGTTGAGTATTATCAGTTGGTGAGTGATCAAACTTTTCTCTTAATTCCTATTATATTCATACATACTTGCATATTTCTTATTAACAGAAGCAACAACCAAAAGCTTGAGTAATCAAACATGTTTGATTAAAAATTAAAATGTTGTGCTCTGGTTTTTGTTTCTATCTCTCTTGCTTATATATTTAAAAGTATCTTTTACCAGTTTTTTTTTTTCTTAATTTTGTTTTGGATTGTATAAAGAAAAAGGGACATATTCCCATATATCATTATTATGTTATTCTATATAGAAATAACTTTAAGAAAATTATATAAGTTTGTTAGGATTTCATTTATACTTTCTTGGCAACTTTTATTAATAGATTGTTTATTTTTTTCATAAAATATATTTTGCTTATATTTTTTTTTTTTGAAATGTAAATAAATACTGAAATTTAAAATGGATCTATAAGCAAAATATTTGATTTCTTACGAATGTGATATGGCTAAGGGATAGATTTTTTTTGGGATTTAGCATAATTCGCCTAGGCTAAATCATAGGAAGGGAGGGTTACGAGGCAATGACACTCAAAACATCTAAGGTGTCCCTAAATTTAGTTTCGCAGGAGTTCATAGGTTTTCAGGTTCTTTTTTTTCAGCTTTTTTTTAGTTTTTTCTTTGCACTGTTTGTTTAATTTCTTTTGTTAATTTCAAACCGAGGCAAGGGAGTCTATAAAATATTATGACATTTGGTACAAATTGATATGTGAGTATTATGATATGTGTAAGACACGAACCCACCCCAACAGACTGATAGCTAGCAGTACTAAGGCTCCCAAAAACGTCTATACTCATATCTAAAACAAATTGGCATTTTTATTTTCACAAAATGATCACATACCTTAAATTTCTTTCTGATACGTCGCTGAAATGGTTAGTCATATGTCCCCTGACAGAGAACGTGTTTTGTACATTACATAATTTGGCGCCCAACGTGGGGCCGATAGGATTTTACTTCCCATGGGATTTTACTGCCCATAGGATTTCACATCTTATAGGTTCCAATTCACTAGCTTATTTTCTATTTACATAATTTTTTCATGTGATTGCTTAAATATAATAGATTTATTGGTGTTAATAATAAAATAAATTTTAATATTTTTCTGGATTTTCGCCTATTTGAGTTTATTTAATCGAATATGACGACCGAAAATTTCCCTTAAAGTTCCTTTTTATTAATAATAGATATTAATCTATTAAATTTTTGCTTTGCTGGAAAGTTTACTATAGTGTTTGGTTTTGCTAGTATTATTCTTAGATATCGGTATCCTAATGAGTGTGGAATTATATAAATTTACATAGCTGCTGGCATTTTTATATCCCACTTGTTAGTTTAATTGAAACAATTTAAGACATAAAAATGTATACCGGTTTGATTTTAATAACAAAACCTAATATTTAAAGTAAACTCAATAGTTATTTTTTTATATCCCTTCGAACTTAGTAACATAGCAAAACTATATAGTATTCCCTTTTCCATTCACATAAATATCGTAAGAAATTGTAAATCTTAAATTGGTTGTTGCATAAAACATAAATTTTGTTTAAAAAAATATACAATTTTTTTTAAATTATAAAATTTTTTTGAAATATTAATTTTGAGTACACATATTCAATGAAAATTTAATATCTGCTTATATTTTTTTATCAGTTTTTTTAAATTTTATTTATTACTTAAAATGTCATTAGAACATACTCCTCCACCCCCTGGTCAAGCTCCAAACCCACTGGGAAATGTTCCAAGCATTTCTAAAGGGGCTACTAACCCAACAACAAATTGCATAGTTTGTAAAGAATTAATGTCAGAAACACAAGAATGTTTAATTCTGACTAACTGTAGTCACGTTTTTCACCGAATGTGTATTGAAAATTCTCTTTCCCAGACGGCAGAATGTCCGGAATGCCACAAACATTGCGATTTAGCGGATTTAAAAAAATTTCCATACATAATGTATCTAAACCAAACCCTAATTCTAAAGGCAATCCTAATGTTAGAGGCAAAGGTCGTGGTGCTTTGAGCAAAAGGTACAATACAAGAAATGTTACCAAAAATTTATTTCAAGACAATGCACAATTCGATTCTAGTAACTTTCCTTCACAAGAAGAAGAAACCCTTTCGGTTCTTTTTACACCCAATCACGTTCCTCAAAACACACAAAACCCTTTTCCCAACGTTCAGCAAATATCTCCTGATAGAAATATTAATCAAAATAATTTCAATATAGACCCTTCTCAACTTGCTCAACTTATTGAGACAAGTGTTGTCAGAATTCTACAAAATCTAAATATTACTCCAAACATTGTTCAAAATCAAAATTCAAATTCTCAAAGACGTAATAATCAACCAACACCAACTTTTCAACCACCTCCTAATGTTCAAAATAACATAAATCGAATACCATCTTCTTTTTCTCATAATAGAGATGATTTTAATGTTCGTGCCGATAAAGTAACGTCAATTATACAAAACTGGAATTTGAAATTTGACGGATCGACAAATGGATTAACTGTTGATGAGTTTCTATATAGAATTCGATCATTAGCAGCTGATAATTTCAATAATAATTTCTCCCTTATTTGCAAAAACCTACATATCCTGTTATCAGGAAAAGCTCGTGATTGGTATTGGCGCTACCACAAACAGGTAGAAAATATCCAATGGGATGAGTTTTGTGCGGCCATAAAATACCAATACAAGGATTTCAAATCAAATTTTGATTTACGCGAAGAATTAAGAAACAGAAAAATTAAATCTGGCGAATCTTTTGATACCTTTTTTGAAGCCATTTCTGTCATAATTGATCGCCTCGATCGACCCATTCCTTAAAGTGAATTAATAGAAATTTTAACTAAAAATTTGGGACCAGATATACGTCATGAGTTACTCTACGTCCCCATTTACTCCATTCCTCACTTAAGAAAGTTAGTGCAATTGAGGGAAAACTTAATGACAGACGAATATTTTCGAAAATCTGGTCTACAAAAGCCATTTAAACAACCTTACCATCAACGTAATGTTGCTGAATTGGATCTGACAGAAACCAATGAAAACTTTGAATACACTGATTCTGAACCACTTGTTGAATCGATACAGCAAACCACTAACAATAAGTGCTGGAATTGTGATGGCCTAGGTCATCATTGGCAAAATTGCCTGAGTGATAGAACGATTTTTTGCTACGGCTGTGGAGCCAAAAATACGTATAAACCTCAGTGCCAAAAATGCAATTTGAAAAATACAAAAACAAAAAACTTTCAACGCCCAATTCCACCCCCAAACAAACCTTAAACTTATCTCAACACCCAAATAAAACTTATAATTCTACATTAAATGGCATTGATATTAACGAAAATGTACAAATTATTAAAAACCCTATTTTACCTGAATTATCTCCAGAAAAAGTTTTATACCCAATACGTCCATACCATGAACGATGGAGACAATGTGTTTTAAAAAGAAATGAAATATTTAACATCTCTTCTATAACATCTCATCATAAGATGAAAAGCAAACGTTCCACAATTCGACTTAGACTGTATTACAAAATGCGTAGACTTACCTCTCACTACACAATTTCTACTGTAGTAAATAGTTGCGACGATAAGCGATTTTATGCCAGAGTTTCCTTTTTGAATTATTCCCAATTAGGCCTTTTAGATACTGGTGCCAATATTACCTGTATTGGTGGTGATTTTGCGCAAAAAGATTTTTCTGATTTGACACAGTTTAGTAAAATTAAATCCAATGTTAAAACCGCAGATGGCAAACTACAGAAAGTATTCGGATTACTTCAAGTTGATGTTTGCTTTAAAAATCAGATTAGGCCAATGAAGATATGGATTGTCCCATCACTGTACCATCCGCAATAATTAGCTGTCCGTCTGATTGGTCCGAATTTAATACATAGATAGATAGATTCTTTATTTTCATATTAATTATTGTTTACAATAAGTATTTTTATAAACATATTACATATTAAAATAAAGATTAAACAGCTGTAACTACAATTATTCAAAATTAGTAGTTAAATTCATTTATTAACATAGATCTATATTTCAGAGCATTTTTTATATAGTTATAAAGGCTTGTCCAAAAAATATCTTCACCATTAAGTGTTTGAATAATTTCTGCATCATTTAATATTATTTTACCAAAACAGTTTATTCGAATATTAAATATGGGACATCTTCCAATAAAATGTTGGGTTGTTTCTACTTCCTTCATATTACATAAAGAGCATAGCCTTGACGTCTCCTCTCTATACTGATTACCATTTAGCCACAACAGATCAGCTCTTGCCTTTATTATGTAGCTTATTTGATCCTGATTGTAGAATTCATTGCAATAGCTTTGACCTTTGTGAAAGTCCAAAAACTTATAAATCCTTCGTTGACTACTAGCTGCTTTTATTTCATGATCGTGATAAATTCTAGTCTTCATGGTCTCAATAATACTTATGCAGTTGTCGTTCCAGTTTATTTTGCTACTTTCAGAGATTAAAGTTTGAATATTTAATTCCTGCATTTTTTGTTTCATATCTTTAAACCAAAAGATATTTCTTGAAATAATTATATTTGATAATTTGTGAGGGAGTCTTTCATTTTTGTAATCAAACAGCGTTTTAGAAATATATTGCAGGTGAAGACTGTATGTATAAATATGGCCAGCTTGTTGTGCTGTTTCTAAAGATATCACATAGTTGGGTGTATTATTTGGAAGTTTTAGAATACGTTTCGTGAAGTAACGTTGCAATTTGTCAATCTCGTCAAAACAAGTGTTTCCCCATATCTGCGCCCCATAACTTTGTATCGATCTACACACCGCCAAGAAGAATTTCCATTTAGCTTTTACCGATATTTTTTATTTCCAACAAAATTTTTCCATGTTAAGTTTATACTAACTTTGGAAGCATCGTTTTTAGTGTTTATAAAAAACCGACTTTTTAAAAAACCGGTTTGTCGGTTAACCGAAAATTGGCCTTTTTTAAAAAACCGGTTTTTCGGTTAACCGACATCGAAAAAACCGGTTAAACCGGTTAACCGTCATATATGTGTAAAAACATAAAATGTCCTATAAAGTATACACAGCTTTAAAATTTGTAGTTTTTAGTTGTCAGGAATGGTTAATATAAATAACTATGAATATACAAAAGTGCTAAGTCCATTTTGTTTTGTAAAAATTTCAAAATTATTATCTCAGTCAAATGGAATTGAGTATAAATTTGTTACTAACTATATAAACTTGTTTTAATTATTGATTTTTTTCATTAAATTTTAACCAAAAAATATAAATCAATTTTTTAATTAAATATTTGATAATTTTGAAATTTATTATCACCTCGACTTTCTGATATGAAACAGAAAATGTTACAAGTCCCAAAAAAGGACCTATAATATTAAAACGCACTTCTTCTTACTGTTTATTTGTCATTATAAATCATACCAAATATGTAAGTAATAAAACTCCATTATCAGATCTCATAAATATTTCAAATCATGGATTTTTGAACGTTTTTTGTCTCTCCTGTAATATTTCTGAAAAGGACTTTGTACACTAAGCTAACGAAGATTTAGATTAACTTCTAGAATTATGCGGAATTTAATTTTTAATAGTTTCATTATGTGCAATTTATTCTGAAAAAGTTTTTAAGTAAACCCATCGTCCTCTACTATTTAGAATCATTGAAATTCTTAAAAATATCAATCTAAGGGCCATTATTACAACTTGCCGTTATAGTTAAAGTGACCTTTAAGGGTACCTGCTTAAAGTTACCTTTAACTATAACGGCAAGTTGTAATAATGGCTCTAAATAGGTTTGTATTGTAAGTCATTAGTTTAGGTTTCAAATCAGACCAATAATGTGTGTACAATGAATATAAAAAATGCACAAAACCATGAGATTACTTAAGTTTAGACCTAAATTTTAAAAACCGGTTAACCGAGTGATAAAAACCGGAGAAACCGGTTAACCGAAAATCAACATTTCAAATTAACCGGTTCGCAAAAAACCGAGATTTCGAAGAAACACCGGTTTTTCGGTTAACCGGTTTATAAACACTAATCGTTTTTCAGATTTATATGTTTGGAGTATGACATTTTTGGGGTCAAAACTATTCCCAAATATTTGTAATCGGCTACTATTTTCACAGGTTCACCATTAAATTTCCAAATTTCTTTAGCACTGGGTCTTCCACTTTTTCTGAAAATCATTATTTCTGATTTACTGAGGTTCACTTCCATTCCCCATATACGGCAATACTCTTCCAAATTTTTTATAATTTTTTGTAATACTTCTACGCTATCGGCCAATATTACTATGTCATCAGCATACATAAGTAGTCGAATATTTATGCTATCCACTGTTAAACCTCCATTGAGTGAGTCATGCATATCATTTAAGTATATAGCAAATAGAAGTGGTGATAACAGACATGTTTTACCCCTGTTTTTGTATCAAAGTAGTTGGATAGTTCTTCGCCATTCCAAACCGCAGATTTTGTATTTTGGTAGATTTGTTCAATACAATTTACCATTTTTGTGGACATTCCTATTTGATGAAGTTTGTATATTAATAATTTTCGTGGAACACGATCAAAAGCAGCTTTAAAATCCACAAAAAAAGCGTATACCTTTCTGTTTTCTGCAAATTTTATGTTAACAATTGCTGTAAGGTTATAAGTGTTATCAATTGTTGAATAATTTTTTCGAAAGCCAGCTTGATATTCATTTAATTTTGCATAAACTTCACACCATTTAGAAATTCTTTCGTGCATTATTCCCATCATTATTTTTGCGATAACATTCATAAAAGAAATACCTCTGTAATTGCTCGCTTGGTTCATATCTCCTTTTTTATGTATTGGGAATATAATGCTTTTTTTAAAAACGTCATAACTTGTTTGGCCTTCTAATATTTGGGTATATACTTTCGACAGGGCTTTTAAATAACTGTCACTAGCATTTTTAAAGAATTCGTAGGAAATTCTGTCTTCTACAGGAGCTTTATTTGGTTTAGCTTTTGCAAGTTGCCTTTTTATTTCAAATACGGTTACAGGTGAATCAAAAAACGCATCTTCTATATAATTGGCTGCGTAAAACATATCAACCGAACTGACTGTAGGGTTTAGCAAACATTTAAAATATTCATAAAAGTTTTCTACATTGACATGGCAACCAAAACTATTTTCTTCTTGTTTTATTTCTCTTGCCAAAGACCAAAACGTTTTACTGTCGTTTACAAAGCTTAATTGTATTTCAATTTCCTTATAGTATTCAAATCTCTTTCTTTTGCACAGGGCTTTGAAGCTATTTTGTTTTTCTGTGTATTTTCTCTTATCATTAACTTTTTCAGATTTTCGGAACAATTTCAATAAATTCATACACTTCTCTCTCGCTTTCCTACATTCATTGTCAAACCATTTGTTTTTGGCGGGTTTTGGTGTATATTTAGATTGATTTTCCGGCTTTTTATACGACTCTAACAGTAATTTACTTAGCTCTTGCAAATTAATAGAGGATGTTTGTGTTTCTAAAATACTAAGTTTTTCATCGACTTTACTGTTAAAAATGTCCTTATCTATCGGATTCCATTTTAGCTTTGGTAACAGATTTGCTTTTTTATTTTGATTTTGAGTACTATTTGTTTCCAAAAAAAGTGTTATTGGTTGGTGATCTGACCATATTTGGTTTCCAACTTCAAAACTCCTCACAAGTTTTAGTACATCCACTGAGACTCCGCATAAATCATTTACTGAGTTCCCAATGTTGCTTACAAAAGTAAAATCTCCATCCTCATCACCCAAAGTTCTACCATTTAAAATCAGTAAACCGTAGTTATTACAAAAAGTTAGAAACTTTCTGCCGTTTGCATTTAGAATTCTATCTTTTGATTTTCTTATTTCAGTATTAGAAGGAAATGACACAATATTTTTATCCAGTATTTGTTGTTGTTCTTGTATTCTTACATTAATGTCGCCCATTATAATTGAGTTTTGTAGTTGTATTTCATACCCATATCTATTAGATTTTTTCGCACTCCACAAACATAACCACCAATTGCTCTTCCAAATCTATTATTTCGTATGGCTGGTTTCCAAATGGTTTTATAAAGTTTGAATGTATTTTCATATTTACTTATATTCTTTTCCTCCACATGTGTTTCTAATAATATAAATATTTCATTTTGTTTTATGAAATCAAAAAAATCTTGATGAAGATATTTATTTTCTAGCTCATGAACATTATAAGACATGATTTTAAATTTTAGTTCCTTGTTTGTATTATTTAAAGCTACATTAACATTTCTACTTAAAGTTAAACTATTTTTATTGAATTTGTTTATTAGTTTTTTGGATTAATTGTTTCAAAAAATGCCTTATAGTTAAAATTTAAATCTCGCACTTTCTCACCATATAGCTGTCTTAAAACTTCTTCTCCAGTGTTTTGCCCAGACATCAGTATTTTATTTTTATTCCAGAAAAAACGTTTTTCATCCACCACAAGTTTATCGTCTTTAACGGTTACTTTTTTATTTTTGTCAGCTTTTAAAAGACATTGTTTTAACTGAAGCATTATTTTTTTATCGGTTTGTCTTTCTAAGCATAGATCACGCTCAATGTATATAGGTTTTCCTTTCAGATTTTTGACATGCTTAAAAATCTCCATTACCATTTCAACAGACTTCAATTCAACCATAACCGTCATCTTGTTATTTCTTTCAAATATTTTTTTGGTTTGTTCTATTTCCACTTTAGTTGATAGCTTGAGATCATCTTTAAACATGTTTTTGACTGCACTATAGCATGATTTTTGGGCTTCCAGACCTTTGATTATTAATTTCTTCCTTCCAAGGGCTTCTTCCAGTCGTCTCATTCTTTTTTGGTCCTCTTCTCTTTCTTTTTTAAGATTTTTTATTTCATCTTCCAGCACTTTATTTTCATCAGCTAATTTACGAACTTCTGATTTTACCTCCATTATATTTTCTTTAACTTCAAGAATATCGTTTTTTGTAGGCATATTCTTTAATTTGTCATCAAAAATCTTTGCCATTAGGTCTATTAATTCACTTGTCGACATTTTACCAACTTCATTTTGCGTTGCTGTTTTTTCTGGAGATATTTCATTTATTTTTCGTTTAGGTGTTTGCTGATTTATTTCGCTTTTAGATAATTTTGGCGTAAAGAAAAATTCATGGGGTTTGCTCATGTTTCTGTTGTTAAATGATAACGATTTACAAAACGGTTACGGTCACGGTTGCGCTAAAGTTACTTATATCAGTCGGTAATGCAGTGTATCCAAAATCCGATGGTATGGCAGCACTATCACCTGTGCATTAACAAAACCCATTTTTGGTAGAGTGAAACAGCTGTTTGAACTTTTTTTTGTTTTCGTGATTTTGAGTGTTTTTGATCTTTTATATTAAAATGAATATTTCCAGTGAATTTACGAACTTTTAATAAAAAACTTTGGCAAACTTTATTTAAAAACAACAATCCAGTTAAAGGACCACTGAAATAATTTATCTTTATAAGATGAGGGCGATGTAATATGTCTCCTTGCTGTGATTTAAGGTACCAAAACGTTCTTCCAAAACCTTTTTTTTTATATAAATGAGGAGCGTACGTAAAAACACGACCAAATCTTTGGTATATCGAAACAGATATGTCCGATATGTTGTCCGTAAATACAATTAAGTCCGACTTTAGTTCTGACGAACATAAGTACCCATTAACTCCTAGCCAAAATTCCCAATTAGAAGCTATTATTTTGAATTACAGGGTTTGGGCAGAACCTGCTTAATTAAGCATGATATAGACGTTGGCAATGCCACGCCTATAAAACAAAGGTTCTATCCAGTTTCTCCTGCTGTGGAGAAACTGATGTATAAAGAAATAGATAGAATGTTGGCTTTAGGTGTGATTGAGCAATCGTCATCACCTTGGAGTTCACCCATGCGCTTGGTTGTCAAGCCAAATAAAGTCCGCCTGTGCCTAGAAGCCAGGAAGGTCAATCTAGTGACCACAAAGGATGCATATCCTCTTCCGAGTATCGAGGGAATTTTTGCGAGACTTCCAAGGGCAAACCTAATGTCAAAATTAGATTTAAAAGATGCATATTGGCAGATCGGCCTAGCCGATCGTGCAAAACCTCTTACGGCGTTTACAGTTCCTGGTAGGCCTCTTTACCAGTTTAAAGTAATGCCTTTCGGGCTCTGTAACGCGCCGCAAACAATGTGTCGTCTGATGGACGAACTTATACCACCTGATCTAAAACAATGCGTCTTTGGCTATCTGGACGATCTTGTGATTGTCTCAGAAGATTTTCCCACACACCTCTCAGTTCTAGTAAGAATCGCTCAAGAATTTAGGAAGGCCAACTTAACACTAAATATTTCAAAATCTCGTTTTTGCGTTACTGAAACTAAATACTTGGGTTATGTCATTGGAAATGGGGGTATAAAAACAGACCCAGAAAAAGTTGATGCAATTCATGCATGGCCTGTCCCCAAGAATATAAAGCAGGTACGAGGATTCCTGGGCATAGCTGGCTGGTATAGACGGTTTGTCCCAAATTTTTCCTCAATAGTTTTCCCTATTACGGAAGTATTGTCCACTAAAAAGAAATTCTGTTGGACTGATGAGGCGCAAAAAGCATTTCAACACATAAAATCTCTCCTGATTTCTGCTCCAATTCTTTCAAATCCCGATTTTAGCAAAAAGTTCTACATACATTGCGATGCTAGTGATTTCGGTATTGGTGCTGTTTTGGTTCAGCTAGACAACGAAGGACACGAAAAACCAATCGCGTTTATGTCAAAAAGCTGAACACAGCACAACACAATTACAGTGTAACCGAAAGAGAGTGTCTGGCAGCAATAGAGGCAATAAAAAGATTCAGATGCTAGATCGAGATGCAAGAATTCGAGGTCATTACAGACCATTCTAGTCTCGTATGGCTAATGAGACAAAGTGATCTGTGTGGAAGACTTGCACGCTGGATGTTTAAGCTACAAGGCTACAAATTTACAATTAGCCACAGGAAAGGTAAAGACCATATTGTACCAGATGCCCTCTCTCGGATACACTGTAATGAAGTCTCTGGAGTTGAACTAGCTGATCCCGAAATAGATCTCGATTCTGAGCATTTCCTAGATCAAGATTATGTAGATCTTATTACTAAAATCAACGGAAATGCCACAAAATATCCGGATTTGAAAGTAATAGAAAAATTTGTGTATATTAGAACAGATCATTATACGGGAGAGGAAATGCAACAACAAGATGCCTGGAAGCTATGGGTTCCAAAACAATTACGGCGGTCCGTTATATCTAGAGCATATGACTCTGCAATATCTTCTCACAGTGGTATGGGTAAAACTCTAGAAGTTATTCGACGTCATTTCTACTGGCCAGGTATTGTACTTGACGTAAGAAGTTATATTCGTAAGAGTGAGGTTTGTAAAACCACGAAATTGCCCAATTTTATTACCAAACCTGAAATGGGAAAACCAGCAACAACTACTCGTCCCTTTCAACGCCTATATATAGACATTTTAGGTCCTAACCCGAGAAGTAAGAGAGGGAACATAGGTTTACTAATAGTATTGGATCATCTAACCAAATTCCATTGGTTATGTCCGATGAGAAAGTTTACATCCTCTATAATTAAACTGTTTTTACATGAACAAATTTTTAACGTATATGGTATTCCAGAGCATATAATAAGTGATAATGGTTCTCAGTTCAAGTCAAATGAACTAAACGCATTTTTCACAGAACTAGGTATCAACCACATTTATACTGCTGTGTACTCACCGCAATCCAACGCATCCGAACGTGTAAATCGGTCGTTGATAGCTGGTATTCGTGCATTCTTAAAAAAGGATCAAACTTTATGGGATGAAAATTTGAGTTCTATAAGTTGCGCTTTACGAAACACCGTACACCAAGCTATTAAAACTTCATCACCCATGGGCATTCATACAGACTTTTGAAAAATATTAGTATGCTTAATGAACCTGTATCACCACTTTTACGAGATGATAGTTTATCTATTATAAGAAATAAACTTCGGAAACACATTGCCGATGCCTACCAGATAAATAAAAAACAGTATAATCTTCGAACTCGTCCAATTTCATATTCTGTTGGTCAATTTGTATATCGAAAAAATTTCGCACAAAGCAATTTTGAAAGAAAATTTAACGCCAAACTAGCACCTTCATATATTAAAGCAAAAATTGAAGAGAAAGTGGGTCAAAACTACTACATCTTAGAAGATTTAGACGGCAAAGTCGTTGGTACTTTCCATGCAAAAGACATTAGAGAGTAATGTTCTTTTTCCTCATAATACTTTAGCATAAAATGCAAGTATTACGCGGTTTTGTAGTGAACATTTCTGTTACACATAATTTCAAATATTATTAAACTTTTATTTTCATGTTTAGGTATATTTTTATATCAGTCATTTATTGTACGTATCTTATTATAATATTCTTATGAATAAAATTTTTATGAACTTAAACTAAATCTAGAATTATATAACTGTATTTATAAATACCTACAAAATTACTAATAAATAAAACTAAAAAAAAAATAACAAATATTAAAATCTATAAAATGTTTAAAATATGAGATGCAAATATAAACAATTTAAAGATAACGATCTGAACAAAAGTGGCTGTGTGAAAAATTTATATTTTATACAGTACCTAATAAAGTGGTTTGTATCCTGGCTTATTGCAGATATTTGTCATCACTTTTTTTTAGTTATGCCCATATGTATCTACGTTTGTATATACATACATATTACATTCCAATCTCTAATGAGAGGCTTATTGATTTTTAGGAACGTGTTGATTATTTCTTTTTCTTTTTTAACTCCAACGCATTAACAAGTCATTATAAACTTTGGTCGGACAATTATATTTTGCAAGATTGAAACATAAAAAAATTATACAGTTATAATTGTTAAACTGTGAAACTTCTTCATAAGTATTTTTTTTATAAAATTTAACAAAACTCAATATTTGTTCTACATTTTGGCATACTAAGAGATAAGATTTGAATAAAAATCAAATTAGTGAGACAAAATTAAATAAAATTTATCTAAAATTGTGTGCAATAACTAAATTATAATAATTTTGCACAGTGATCCGAGGAAATCTTGAACCATTCATCTTTGGAGTCTCATTGATCAAGAAATTGATGGTAAAAATAGTCCACAGGAATAATATCCTAAGTGTTTACCAACTCCATATAATAAGCCCAAAAATATTCGTAAAAATCCGTTCAAGGTAAATTATAATGGTTACAAATTTTTCTTAATAAATTTTAATTTAAATTCCTCGAATAGATTTTCTATTTTTCTATTTCCAAACACTTTTGTCAATGCTATCTATTTCATCATCACTGCTTTTGTTATCGTGGAGAAGTTATACAATGAGACACGGGTAACCGTTAGCTTTTGTGACGTCACCTAACTGAAAGCTAAATTTGCCTAATATTGAAAAGTGATGAAGATGATAAAATGTATAATCATAAAACACTAACATGCAGAAATAAGAAAACGTAAAACTTAAAACGTAAAGAAACAATAATAACTTAAAGTAATGCTTCAATTATTAAAATTTTGCTCGAATGATAAAATAATATCCAGTTTAAATTAAAACTTAATAAATAAAAAAGGATAAAAACTTAAATTAATGCTTAAAAGCTAAAAAATTGCACATTTGTCCGAATCATAATAAATAATATCACAGTTGCTAAATAAATTTGTTCGTATCACGAACAAATTTATTTAAATTAATCTTAGAATCTAAAAATTGCACATTTGTCCGAATCATAAAGTAAAATCACAGTTGCTAAATCCATTTGTTATCACAGTTTAAATATTGCATAATTTTCTAACCTTAATTAAGAATTTCTTTCTATAATTGTAAGTTTCTTTATTTCATAATACATATAAGTAAATAAGTATGGTATGTATAAAAATTAAAAACTAATTTAGTATTACCCTAATATTAATTTAACCAAAATTCCTTAATATATGCATGTAGTATGAAACATTTTTCGATTTAATAGAACAACAACCAACGAAACAACAAATACAGATGTTCGAAGAGGCCTCTACGTCATCCAAACACAACTTGTTATAAATGTTGAGTATTATCAGTTGGTGAATGATCAAACTTTTCTCTTAATTCCTATTATATTCATACATACTTGCATATTTCTTATTAACAGAAGCAACAACCAAAAGCTTGAGTAATCAAACATGTTTGATTAAAAATTAAAATGTTGTGCTCTGGTTTTTGTTTCTATCTCTCTTGCTTATATATTTAAAAGTATCTTGTACCAGTTTTTTTTTTCTTAATTTTGTTTTGGATTGAGTTTTATACTGTATAAAGAAAAAGGGACATATTCCCATATATAATTATTATGTTATTCTATATAGAAATAACTTTAAGAAAATTAGATAAGTTTGTTAGGATTTCATTTATACTTTCTTGGCAACTTTTATTAATAGATTGTTTATTTTTTTCATAAAATATATTTTGCTTATATTTTTTTTTTGAAATGTAAATAAATACTGAAATTTAAAATGGATCTATAAACAAAATATTTGATTTCTTACGAATGTGATATGGCTAAGGGATAGATTTTTTTTGGGATTTAGCATAATTCGGCTAGGCTAAATCATAGGAAGGGAGGGTTACAAGCAAAGACACTCAAAACATCTAAGGTGTCCCTAAATTTAGTTTCGCAGGAGTTCATAGGTTTTCAGTTTATTTTCAGGTTCTTTTTTTCAGCTTTTTTTAGTTTTTTCTTAGCACTGTTTGTTTAATTTCTTTTGTTAACTTCAAACCGAGGCAAGGGAGTCTATAAAATATTATGACATTTGGTACAAATTGATATGTGAGTATTATGATATGTGTAAGACACGAACCCACCCCAACAGACTGATAGCTAGCAGTACTAAGGCTCCCAAAAACGTCTATACTCATATCTAAAACAAATTGGCATTTTTATTTTCACAAAATGATCACATACCTTAAATTTCTTTCTGATACGTCGCTGAAATGGTTAGTCATATGTCCCCTGACAGAGAACGTGTTTTGTACATTACACTGCTTCCATCACAACCCCATTTATAAATGGCTTTTATGCAATCGTTGTTATTGCATTCAACTCAAATGCTGCTGGAAAACCCTGTAATATACGTCCAACAGTATGGTTAATAAGAGACTGTAAATTTATTTCTGCTGAACGTTCAGTTACGCGTATGTCATTGGGGTAACACTCTTTTTTTAGTTTTAGCTAAAACATTGTAGCTTGGATAAATGTTACAATTTCGCTCTTTGGCACCATATTGCATTAATTTATATGTATTTTTTGAGTAGTCTCCATCTATATATAGGGCCAAAGCTTCCTCAGGTGTATATGGAATAGGTGCTTTTGGCTCAGCATTTACAGTTTTAATCATTTTTGAAGCTATTGTGAGCTCAATTTCGAAACAACTTGTGAAGCATTCCTTTTTCCAAATTTGAAAAGACTAATGCGCGTTGCTAACATTAACTCTTATGTTGGCGTCTTATCAACTAGAGGAAACCTTTTTTATTTGAGTTTTAGTTGAGCACTCTGAAAAATTTGTATATTTACGACGATCAATGGCTGGTTCTGGAAAAATAAGATCTCCTTCTAACCATTCTTTATTTCGATCTGCGAATTTTGTCATGATTCTGTGACTAGTTGTCCACTTGTACCGCAGTTTATTAACAAAATTTCTTAATTGTTGACGAATTTGTTGACATTGCTCTTCGTTATATTTTGATGGATCAATAACATTAGAAAAAACATGATTTTCCACCGCCAAAAACGTTTTTGCTAGTACTGGTTCAGAGTGCCAAATTAAAAAAAGGGTGCGTTTAGACTCTGACATTGCATCTAAAAAACGTAAAAAATCATAAAGTTGCAGCTAATTTTTCACATGGACATAGAAAACAGAACATAGAAACAAATAAACCAAACATTGGAGCGGAATTCGTCGAATACTCCCAACTTTTATTCCACAGAAGTTTAAGTTACATATAATAAAACACTATTTTACACAGGTCATTTGTTTACCACATTTAAGAACAAAAACATATAAGCACAAATCACAAACATATTTTTTTATTTAATACATACCTAATAATTTCAATTTAAACACTAATTAAAAAAAATATATATAAAGTAATGATTTTGTTGTGTAAACAAACTTTAACTTTAAAAAAGTGCGAAAAGTATTAATGCACTTGCTAAAACATATGACAAGTTTGAAAGCTCACAGGTGGGCGATCGTTGGTTTCTTAGTTACCAAAAAAATAAAAAGAATTCTAAAATTTTAAATTTCCTGAAAGCGCCACTAGATTGGCCATTTCTCCCACTGTGCGAGAATACAAGTGTACGTAATGAAAAGCAAACACATAACGTTTTCAATTAGTAGAGGAAATTGTCCACCAGTGATACTAAACAGTGTGAACATCCCACAATCTGGCCACGTTACATAGCTTGGCATTCGTTTAGATAGACGTCTTACTTGGCGTCGGCACATGGAAGCCAAGCAGCTCCACATGAAACTAAAAGCTTCTAATTTACACTGGCTAATCCACCACCAATCGAAATTAAGCCTTAACTGCAAAGTCATCCTGTATAAGACAGTCTTAAAACCAATTTGGACATACGGAATCCAATTATGGGGAACAGCAAGCAATACCAGTATAGATCTTATACAGAGGGCACAATCCAAAATTCTTAGAACCATGATGGGAGCTCCATGGTACATAAGAAACGAGAACATCCACAGAGACTTAGATGTACCCTTGGTCAAAGATGAATTCAGAAAAACTCGTGAAGCTTATTTATCAAAATTACATCATCATCCGAAACCGCTCGCAAGGCTACTTACAGTAACTTAAGACAGCTCAGGGCTGCGTAGAGCTGATTTACCACTCATCTAATTTTCCAAATATGATTCTGCACTGAGAGAACAATAATTGTTTAGTTTTAAGATTTAATTACATATTGTAAGGCCTAGAAATTAAAGGCAGGAATAATATAAAAATCGTAAAAAAAAAACTTTTTTGATTAATCAAAATAAATATTTTGTAACTCAAGACATAAAAATTTTGACTGTTGTTTGCAAAATCGAACTTTTTTTTTCCAAAATGGGCACTTTTTTTAATTTTTTTTTCTTGAAGACCTTTTTGGTCAATTCGTGGAATGCGAGTGGGATATTTATAAAACTAAATATTTTGTAACTCAAGACATAAGATTTTTGACTATTTTTTGCAAAATCTAACTTTTCTAAAAGAAAGCTTAGTTGTTTTCCTTTAAAGGCGCCATTAGTCTTTGCGTTCTGTAACGTTTCTGTTCTGTGCCGTTCTGAATGCTGTTATATTGTAGTTAGTTTTTCCGTAAGATCGTATCAGCTGTTTTTAAAATAATAACCAACAAACCAACTTCGTGATTTTGTTACTATTTTTAGTGTTTTTTGTATTTAGATCGTCAACATATTATTGTGAACATTTTTATAAATACATACATATGTTGCTTGTTAATGATTTAATTTAAACAAATTCATCCGCAACAGAACGGCAACGTTACAGAAAGACTAACGACATACACAACTTCCCCTAAGCTAAAAACAAAACAGCTGATTCGTTACGGAACGGAACGTACAAACTAATTAGGCCTTAAGACTTATTTGGTCGCTTAGTGGGACAGTACCGAGCATAAAAAATAAACGCTATTTTATGTGATTTTCAATAGGACTGATTTTGCTCAAAAAGGTATCCAATTGTCCACATCTGCTGTTTTTATATTCTTATTGATCATAGGCAATAATTGTAAATTTTTAACTGTAAAAATAAACGCTATTTTATGTGATTTTCAACAGGACTGATTTTGCTCAAAAAGGTATCCAATTGTCCACATCTGCTGTTTTTATATTCTTATTGATCATAGGCAATAATTGTATGACCAATAATAATAAATAACAATAATTTTTTAACGTAAGGATAATTATAAAGTTATTAGTAAAGACAGTTATTAGTAGATTGTGCAAGCAAAAATAATATACATAACTCTAAGAAAATTGGCTTGATTTTTAAAATTTTGAAAAAAATAATTATAAAAAAATTGGTAAAAAACTATAACAATGTTGCATTACCATCATTTACTATTAATACAAACAAATTAAAGGACATTAAAATTTAAAAGGAAAAACATATCCAGAAAACGCCATTCTCCTATTCCGTTATAAAAATTTAGATATAATAAAGAATTTTTTTTTATTGGGATATATATCAAAATAAATGTTTTGTAACTCAAGACATTTAGTTTGATATATATCCCAATCGCATTCCACTAAGAGACCAAAAAACTCTTAAAGGAATAGGTCTAATCTTTCTTTTGAGCAAAAACAAAATTTTAAAAAAGGATTGATTAGATAGATTTTCCAACAAAAAAATCAATAATTGTATGTCTTAGTTACAAAATATTTATTTTGATAGATATCCCACTAAGCGACCAAAAATGTCTTAAAGGAAAAGACCTAAGCTTTTGAGTAAAAATAAAAAAGGGTCCATTTTGAAAAAAAAGTCAACAAAGTTTTTGATTTGCAAAAAAAAGTCAAAAATTTTACGTTTTGAGTTACAAAACAATTATTTTGATAGATATCCAACTCACATCTCAATGAGGGACCAAATAGTTCTTCAAGGAAAATACCTAAGCTTTCTTTTGAAAGAAAAAATGCCCATTTTGAAAGAAAAGTCAAAAATGTTGATTTCGGAAAAAAATGTCAAATAAGTAGGGATTAAAGTTTCCTAGCTCTGGCACGTTCTATTGTTAATCGGCATAAGAAACCACGTGATCTTTACATTTTGGTATAAAATGTGTTAGGCAAATTTATGTAAAATGATACGGAGAACATTTTTGTAGAATATGTTAACCCTCTAAATCCTCAAGGCATTGGTCTTTTTTGTCCTTCTTTTAAAAAGAGCAAAAAACATCATTAAAACAAGGATTTAAGGCGTTAAAATGTTCCGCAAAAATATTATCCGTGAAATTTTACTATAAGTCCCTGAATACACCATAACGGAAAATTCAAGCAGAAAGTCAGAATTAAGACACAACAAAAGAGAGCTTAGGGTTAATTTCGCATTTTATTTTAAAATACCCCAAAAATTTAGCATTTTTTAAATTTTTTTGAAAGAAAGAAGAAATAGCTATCAAAACTATTTGGAACACATTTTGCTAATAGGTAATAAGTTACATGGATGAGAAAAAATACATGCTTTGGTGCAAATTTTATCCCGATCGGAAAACATCGATTTCAAAAGTTGGTTCATTTGACATGAAATCCCCCATATACATAACTAATTTACTTACCTATAAATAGGTGTGCCTTTATCTTCTCGATACCATAAAATTAAAACCACTTCGTCGCCATCATAAGTACTAACGTTACAAGGAAGATATATCGTTTCTCCGCTTAAAGCTTCCACTCTTTGTGAGGGAACTGAAAAAAAAAACAAAAAATCAATTAAATATTGGATACATTCAAGCCTTTCACAAAATTAATTCCGTATTTTGCTTCTCCAGAAAAAGTAAAACGAAAAATTATTTCGGCATGAAACCACTTTTCGTTTTCAAAGTGGAATTTATATTTTTCTTTGTAATTTTTTTTTAAATGTTTTATCAATTTCTGTTAAATTAAAGTCAGAAATACATAATTATTAAATATTTTTGGAATTACTAAATCACACGGAATCTGAAGAACCTGAAACAAAAAAAACCAAATCAATCGGAATCGGGTATCCCTGGAATTTTTTTCAACTGGAAAAATAAGTAAAAAAGAAAATTATTTTATAAAATTGAGTCATTTCATTAAAGAAAAAAGAAAAGCAAACATTACAATTCAATTCAATTGTACTAACATAAAACACAATAAATTGTTTAAAATATTTGGAGATGATTTATTACTATAAAACTAGGTATTATTTCATAGAAACAATGTTAAATGTTCGTCATAGAACAAATTTTTTTAAATGAGTTTTCAAAATAACTAATGGTGTTTGCTTAAATGAATGTGTAATATTATCATCATGTTACACACACCCTTACAAAGTGAAACATTTTTTTCTATTAGAATGCACTATAGTTCAAAGTATCACTTTTTTCGTGCGAAATTCAAATTTCGAAGTTGTTATTATTCATTATTTTTTGTTGTCAACCTGATACTAAAACTCCAATGCAATCAAATTTGCAATTGGTTTTTATAAAATACAAAATACTGCTTGACAGCACGCCTTCAAAGTCAAAGTTCCGATACATTTTTTAAAAATTTGTGAATAGTATCAATATTGTATCGTAACTTTTAACCATAAATTGTGGAAAGTGTGTGAATAATTTAAACAATGTTTAAAATAGAAAACAACGAGACGTCTAAGTACTTAATTTATCTTTCCTAGATATTTGGAAACTATTTCCCTTTATATTAAAAATTACAATTTTTAAAAATAACCTTAAAGTAATTTCTTTTGATTACAAAACTTTAACTTTATAGAAGCTTTTAAAAAAATGTTAACGTTGTTAAACTTGAAATAAAAAGAAATAAATATATTGAAATATTGTGAATTCATTTCACTATATTTCATACTGCGCATTTTTGCGCTTTCTGAGTAATTTAATTTTTTCTAGGTTACTGAGCTAAAAAAAATTAACTTTTTTAAATTTGGCTAAAAGAACGCCCAAAAGACACAAAGTATGATTATTAAATATATTGTGAAGAAAATTAGTGCTCCTATTATTCCTAAGGGCTGTAAGAAGAAAAGGTCCGCCATTTTGTCTACAATTACTTAAAAGTAAAATGTCAAAAATGCTGAAGAAAGGAAGATAATTTTCGAAATGAAAACACTATATGGCTTAATGGTGATATATGCTTTCAGATTTGTATCTTTGGTTACCAATGACATCCACAGTACACAAGGAATTAATACATTCGAAGCAGATGATATAAAACACAGACGAAGAAATAGGATCGTTTTAAAAATTGAACATAACCGAGGTGTCCTACTATGGAAACCCCTATCCACACCCCTGGTGGGCCCATGCGGTCAGAATTAAAAATTTAAACTCGTCAACACTTCTTCTTTGCGCATGTAAAATTTTTTTCAATTCTAACTAAGGCCTAAGGATTTAGAAATTACAGATTTATTTCCCTCTTTTTTTTCTATACCACTGTGCGAAATTTTATCTGATACTTCAATTAATATTTTGAATCAAATGTGTTTGCAAAATGAATTACTGATTCAACTAATTTGACTGAAAACTAATATGAAATAAATTTTTTCTAATCAAAAGCAATGAATTTACTTTATTTTTTTTCTGAGGGGTTAATGGTCGACAAAGGGTTAATTTTTTCTTAAATTTGTTGAAAATATAAGTATTTCTACCTATGGTCCAAGTTTGATATCAAACAGTAGAATACTTTAATAGTTACTAATTTCGCACGGAAAAAGTGATACTTTGAACTATAGTGGAATGGAACAAAACAATTTCTTGATTTTACACTTAACACTAATGTATATTTAGCGTGTAAAAATTGAATGTATTTTGTATTAAAAAGCGATATTTAACACTGTTAAAGCTACTTTCGACATTCAATTGTGTGTGTTTGCCAACAGCATTAACAACGCTGATTTTCAATAATATACTTAATGCAAAAAAAATTAATGCATATCTCACCCTGAAATATAATTGAGGGTGAAATATGTAACATATTTACCAATTATTTATGCAACATATTTAGAAAGGAAATCGACAACTTTTCACATGTTTGCTTACATTTTAAGAATGGAACATACCTCTGCGCCAATGGTAACATAAATGGAACATTTTTCTCAGAAAAGAATACACCATAATGCTTTCAATAAGTCATTTCACATCCGATATCTTAATTTAGTGGAAAAGTTTTCAACCAGCTTTCCACAGATGTTGGTTTTATCGTCATATTTAGAAAGGAAATCGACAACTTTTCACATGTTTGCTTACATTTTAAGAATGGAACATACCTCTGCGCCAATGGTAACATAAATGGAACATTTTTCTCAGAAAAGAATACACCATAATGCTTTCAATAAGTCATTTCACATCCGATATCTTAATTTAGTGGAAAAGTTTTCAACCAGCTTTCCAAAGATGTTGGTTTTGTCGTCAGTGAAATTATAAAGACAATCTAAATTTTTTGACCGATTGCCGTTTGCTTCAAATAAAGCTAATTCCCGCTTAAACAACTTTCAGCATTTGATATTAAATGTTTAGAGTTTTCTTTTTCAATATTGGTAGAATATTCTAATTCGTTTTTAAATTTTGCTCCATTTGTATTTCCATTTTTATTTCGTTTTGCAATTCTTGACAATCAAGAAAGTGAAAAAACACCCGCAAAGGCTGGAAGAGACCATAAGCCACCTCCCCTATATTTGCACAAACTCTCTACAAATGTTTTGGTGAACAAATTGTCCCAACTTGTAGGTATGGAGAATTTCCATGTGGTCTCTCTATACAAACCTACTCGGAAAAAAATTTCAGAATAGTAGTAGATAATTTCGATTCCGAGAAAAGAAACTACTATACATATCAACTGAAAAGTGCAAAAGGTTTGACAGTAGTCATCAAAGGCATAGATAGTTCTGAGCCTACTGATGATATAAAAAAGGCGCTAGAGTCTGAAGGCTTTGAAGTGAAGTCCATTCACAATATAATAAATAAGCACAAAATTCCTCAACGAATTTTTAGAGTTGAAATTACATTCAACTGCAACTGAAATGCATACGTTACAGTTAATGTAGATGAAAAAAATATAAACAAAACAAACAGAAGAATAGATGACAACTTGTTTTTAACCGCCAAGCCTGTTAACCGTGCTCGTTCTTGTTCCCCCGAATTTTCAACAACTAATGATTGTCAAACAAATGAAAACCCAACAGCTGTTAATCTGGAGTTACCAAAAAATACAAATATTTATTTACGCCTGAAAGTATGCTAGCAATATCAGCTTTAGAAACGAAATCCACCACACCGACAACAATTAAAATTAACCCATTAAGCGGCGCTATACCCAAGATTACTCAACCATTAAATAAAGATAATAAATCCCAAATACAGGTTGGAATGGACCGATATGTTACAATATTAAAACGGGCACGAAGTCCCAAGTCTTCGAAAGCGGCACCCTTGGCTAAATTATATAAGGATAATGAACCTGCTAGTCTAAACAATGAAAATCGTTTTTCTATTCTGGAATGTGAAACAGATGAACCAGTAAATAAAATTACCTCTACAAAACCACCCCCCATTTACTTGAGAGAAAATAATTCAAATTCACTGGTTCAGAGCCTGATCTCATTAATAGGAGAGAACTTTTTTTACGTTATCCCAATCAAGAAAGGCACGATTCATGAAACTAAAATACAGGTCAATAGTGAAAACGATTATAGAATGGTTGTAACATATTTTGAAACTCAAAAGAAAAGTTTTTACACTTATCCGCTGAAAGGAAGCAAGGGTCTACAAGTTGTAATAAAGGGTATTGACTGTAATGTTGAACCACTCGAAATAAAGCAAAGCTTAGAAGATAAACGCTTTAAGACAAAAACTGTGATAAATATTAGAAATCGCGAAAAAAAACCCCAACCACTCTTCCGTGTTAAACTTGAACCCGGTGAAATAAACCTGAAAAAAAATGAAACACATCCCATATATAACCTGAAGTTCTTATTGCATCGTAAAATTACGGTAGATGAACCACACAAACGATTTGGCCCCGTCCAATGTATGAATTGCCAAGAATATGGACACACCAAGGCATATTGCAAATTGCCACCAGTATGTGTTATTTGCGGGGAGTTGCATAACACATCCCAATGTAACAAATCCAAAGATGATCCTAAAATAAAAAATGCAGCAATTGCGGAGGTAACCACACAGCAAACTACAGGGGTTGTCCTGTCTATTCAATTGTTAAAAAATCACAAAGCCAGAAACCAAAGATTTTCCCCGCTCAGCCATGCAACAGACATATGGCAACAAAGTAACATCCAGAGGTAAGAGAGCAAACGCCAATTTTCAATTTTACCCGACTAGAATCTACAATAGAAACTCTTGTGCAATCGGTAAATAACTTTACAAACTCAATGAGTAACATGATGCAAGAAATGCTTAAGATGCAATCAATGTTATTACATGCAGTGCTTAACAGACCATGAACTGCCTAAGAATATGTTTTTGGAATGCAAACGGCATACGCCAACACAAAAACGAACTCGAATATTTTTTAAGAAACCAACAAATTGATGTAATGCTGGTTTCTGAAACTCATTTGACGTCCAGAAGTTCATTTCGAATAAATGGATATGTAATATATGACACCAAAGATCCCAGAGGTAGAGCATGCGGAGGCTCTGCAATTTTAATAAAAACTCGAATCAAATACTACTTAATGTGTGATTTTTGCGAAGATTATCTTCAAGCTACTACAATCTGTCTTGAAGATTTTCATCGAAACTTAGTGATTTCATCGATATACTCACCCCCAAGATTCTCAATTACAGAAAGTCAATATAATAGATTTTTTAAATCACTAGGCCCCCGTTTCCTGGCTGCTGGCGATTATAATGCTAAACACACCTTCTGGGGATCACGACTGATTACCCCTAAAGGTCGTGTTTTGTTCGATACAATTTCTAAAATGAATTTGAATGTGCTTTCGAGCGGCTAACCTACTTACTGGCCTACTGACCCACGAAAAATGCCGGATGTTATAGATTTTAGCGTGATGGAAAATATCCCTAGAGAAATGATTCAAATTGAATCCTCGCTGGAACTATCTTCAGATCACTCACCCACTATTGTTACTTTATTGAGCCCCCTAGAAATTGTATCCCCGACTGGTAATTTAGCGATGGCAGGCACAAGAATAAATTGGCTCAAATATAAAAAATACCTCAGTACACATTGCTCGGAAAACATACCGCTAAGAACACCAGAAAACATCGATCACTCTCTTATCAATTTCGATAAAAATCTCAAACTGGCTGCTCAACATGCTACCCAAACCCCCCGACAAATCAGATATAATAGAATTAATTCTGCAGATGTCGAACGGCTCTTAAATGAAAAAAGATTTCGCAGAGAGTGGCAATTGCACAGATTAAAATCGAAGCTTAAAGATTGTATAAAAAGACTTAAAAAGCTCTTGGAATTTCGAAAAATGGAATCATTGAACAAATATTTAGAAAGCCTAGACGCAACCCCGCAATCGGATTACTCATTATGGCGAGCAACAAAAAGCCTTAAAAGACCCGTTATATGTAAGTCCCCCTTGCGAAATTCAAGTGGTGGTTGGGCAAGAAATGATACTGAAAAAGGGAATCTGTTTGTTAATCATTTAAAAAAAAGTATTTACACCGAACACATCAAACGAAGCAATTGAGCTGCCACCTGTTGCACCCCATTTTGGAGCAGCCGTACCCCTACGTTTTGAGATTCGAGAGATCGAAAATGCTATTGTTGATTTAAATCCAAAGAAAGCGCGTGGTATGGACAAGATCAGCAACAAGATGCTTATGGAGCTACCCCGGATAGCAATAAAAATAATTCTTTTTATTTTTAATGCTATATTACGACTTGAATATTATCCTCCAGAATGGAAGGTTTCACTGAGGTGGAATCACACAAAGGTGGAATCATACAGACCCATCAGCCTATTGTCTAATATATCAAAGCTATTTGAGAAGATACTTATGAACAAGTTGTAGCCGATGTTAACTGAAAACAATTGTATTCCGAATCATCAATTTGGATTTAGAAGAAAACACAGTACTATCGAACAAACCCATAGACTTGTAAATATGGTGAGAAAAGCGTTTGAAGAAAAGAAATACTGTTCCGCACTCTTCATCGACATCTCTCAAGCGTTTGATAAGGTATGGCATGCTGGATTAATATACAAACTGAGTCAAAATTTACCGGCAAACACACATAAGCTGTTGGAAAGCTATTTAACTGGTCGAACTTTTAAGGTTAAAGAGGGAAACTTTTTAAGTACTGCACAACCCATTGAAGCTGGAGTCCCCCAAGGCAGTATCCTGGGACCTTTTTTATATTTGATATATTCGTCTGGTATGCCAACTAACAATCGCACTCATACATTAACATTTGCTGATGATACTGCTATTCTAAGCATTCATGAAAACCCTCAACAAGCGTCTCTTTACTTACAAAACCACATATTTGAATTAGAAAAATGGTTAAAACAATGGAAAATTAAAGTCAACGAGCAAAAATGTACACACATAACATTTACATTGCGTAGAGAATCATGCCCCCCTATTCATATCAATAACCAAACAATAATTCAACAATCGGAAGTGAAATACCTCGGAATACATCTCGATCGTCGCTTACATGGAAAAGTCATATAGATGCAAAGTTGACTCAAATAAAATTGAAATCAATTCAAATTAATTGGCTTATTGGCAGAAACTCTACGCTTAGTTTAGATTGTAAACTTCTACTTTATAACATGATCATAAAACCGATATGGTGTTATGGCCTCAGCGTCAAATGTAGAAAAGATCCAAAGACGCCAAAACAAGTTTCTAAGAATGATTACAGTTGCCCCCTGGTATATCAAAAACGCGAATATACACAAAGATCTAAACGTGCCCATTGTAAAAACTGAAATCTCGAAAAATGTACAAAAATATTTAAAAAACTTGAAGTTCACCCAAACCCGCTGCCCCGCAAAATATTAGATAATCGTGGCCACACTCGATTAAGAAGGAGGGACACTGCAGACCTAATCTAGAAGGAAGAATGCCAATTTAACCAAAACAACCATGAATACAAAATTTTTTCGTCCGGCACTGGCTGGATTAATTAAATAATAATTATTAGCAGGGAAACCAAAATATGCAAATGCATGTTTTTTTTCTGGTGAGTCTAATGGGCACATGAATAAAATATTTACACGTTTCAGAACTATTTAAGAATTTTGGCATCGATTTGTTAGTGCATATTTTTGCATATTTGACCCTTAAATGCATATTTTTGCATATATTTGTTTGAGGAGCATATTTATGTCATATTTTTGCGTTTTAGAGCATATTTTACTGTTTAATAGCATATTTTGACTTTATCAAAAACAAATTTTGTCTTACTTATTTTTCGCTGTTGTGTTACAGGTTTTTACTTCCTTTGTTTAAAATTCAAAATTGAAAAATATATTTTTTTAATATAAAATGAGCACTACTTTAATAATAGCGCCATCTAAATATCAAATTTTAGTTCTAATTCAAACTCAACCGTTCTAAGTGTTAAAGAATTATTATCTTTTAAATTTGCTCCTATAACGTCAATTGATGTCAAAAGAACATTTTCTATGTATAAAAATGTTTTCAGATCCAATAGACAACGATTTTTATTTTAAAATTTAAGTCAACATTTTGTAATTGCAATAATAACCTTAATTGAAGAAGTGACTTTATATTTATATAAAATATCATCAAAAAATACGTCTCGAGGACTTTTCATAACTTAAGTTCCTATTTTTTTTACGTTGTATTTATTTTTTGTTATACTTTTTAGTTCTTGTTATTTTTGTTTATTTTATGTTACTTTACCTTTTTAGAAATGAATTGTATTGATTTTTTTAAATAAAAGTATATTTTTTGGTTAAAAATTATGTAAAAGTTTGTTTTTGAAGACCATATTTTTTAAATTTTAAGAGCATATTTTAAAGTTTTTACTGCATATTTAAAGCGCTTAAAACGTTTATTTTAGAGCATATTTCCGGTTTCCCTGATTATTAGATATAAGATTTGAACCACTTATTGTTAGTTCATTAAATAATGAAGGTACAATAAACAAATGATGAAAAAAATAAATAAAAAAATACGACAAATGACGGTTCAGTTACCCAAATGAAAAGAACTAATGGAAATAATGCCCCATTGTTTTCATATGCACATTAGGGTGGCCCTTAATAAACGAAAGTTGGATTTTGGCCATTCTCACCCACCAGTTTGGTGAACATTAGTAAAAAAATCATCCTGAAAAAATTTTAGGTAAATCGGTAGGGATTAAGACGTGCCCGCAAGCCTTCTGAAATTTTGAGATGCATTTACAAGGGGAAAATGCATTTTTCAGTTTTTGTAAAAATTTTGCCATTAAAAAATTACTTTTGCAATTAAACCTTTAACTTATGACGTGAAAATTTTTGACATAGTCACAGATGTGGTGTAAATTTTACACCTTATAATTTTTGCAAAAAATTTTACTTTAAAAAACATTTTTTCATTAATATTTGCTTTTCAAAAATAAGATACAACAATTTTAATTTAAAAAAATAAAGCAAAATGTTAATTGAAACAAAAATCCAGGCACTTTATTTCGCATGCCTTTTTGATAAAACTTTAAAAAAATGAAAAGAGGGTGTAAAATTTACCGCCACCTCATAAGTTAAAGGTTAATTTGAAAGAATCGAGATGTGTACGTAATTGTCGTTCTAATGATACATAAAAAACAGAAATTGGTCAAAAAATGTTAAAGTTATTAGAAATTCGCCAATCCATTAACGTGTCTCAGGCCACTAGAACAAGAAATGTAGGAACAAAATTAACATATTTAGAGAAATATTAAAATAAAAGCTCATTTTTACTTAAAATATGTCCATATTTACTTTTATATGAGTTTTTGTCTTCGTAGGATACCGTTAACCTATTCTTAGGTATGAACAAAAAAATAAAAATTTTTTAACGGCAGTTTCAAAACTCCATTTTCAAATTTTTAAAAATTTTGTTAAACAAATTTCAGAATTTTTTGATCATCTCATTGGGATTTATTATGAAAATATCTCTTATAGTTTTTCCGTACCTGCGAATTAAATTTTGAAATTTTCGAGAAAAACCAATTATTTGGCAATTTTTAGGCCAATGAGCTCTATTTCCTTACTCTTACAAATTTTAAGTAAAACCTATTGAGAATATTATAGTCCAGATAATTCTAAATATACTCTGAAACTTTTACTAAGATCGGAAAACGTTAACCCTTAAATCGTGAAGGTCAAATGTCATATTATTCAATATTTGGAATTTCTCTTGGAAAGATTTCGAAATGTTGTATATTTTAGGGCCGATTTTGATGAAATTTAACACAAATATAACACAAAGCCTAGTATTTACAAAAACAGTAGAAAAATTAAAATTAACCCTGTATACCACTTGGTGTTAAAATGACCCCAAACTTCTAAAACCATAAAAAAAATATGATTTTAAAAGTTTGTGGTCATTTTAACCCCAAGTGCCATTAAACGTTAATTTCCATTCTTGTGCTGTTATTATAAAACCTAGAGATTATGTTATATGTTTGTTAAATTTCATCAAAATCGGCCCAAAAATATACAACATTTCGAAATCTTTCCAAGAGAAATTCCAAAAATATAGGCCCATAATCATAGTCAGATATAAAGAATACTTTAAGAGAATTAAACTCGACTTTACTCAAGAGTGGACTTTAGGTCTATCATAGACAAGTTAAAGTATACTTCTGACGTTGAAGTCAACTTTAAATATAAAACTAGCTGAAGCTGTTATTAACTCGTTTAACAAATGTTTAAGTTACAAGATATTGGTAGAGATTTTGCAATTATTGAACAGTTATCAATAAAATTAGTACCAAAATATTCTAATTATGATATTCATCTTATATATTTCATTTTTCCACTGCAAACATCTTTTTTTCTGTAGTTGTCCCGGTTACTTTTATTGTTTATGTTTTTTGGATTTTTTTTAATTTTGTATGTCAGCTGTTCAGCGTTGCCACTTGTCTGTTTTTTGTTGTATATTGTATGAAAACATTTTCTACATTTGCGGTGGCACCCAGTTAAAGTCGGTTCAATTTAAAACATACTTTAATTTTGACTATAGTTGCAAAATAATTAAAAGCAGGTTTTTATTTTAAAGCTGTTTCTAAAAAGAACCGACTTTAGTGTTTGACTATGATTATGGGCCATAGAATATAACGTTGCGAACAATAAAGTACCAAAGTGTACCAGCACTGTCAGCTAAGCGGCCCCAGTGGCATCTCTAAAACTACAGCCAACTTCAGCAACATCAAAACAAACAGAAACAAAAATCCCGCAACAGCGATAGATATCACCCGAGTGTTTAACTATTAATATAAAATATTAAAAGTTTAAAATTCAAAAAACAATTAAATAAACAAACAAAAATCTAAAACAACAAAAAACATAAACCAGTTTTTTACAAAACAACACAACACTCGACATTACACAAATATAACAAAACAAGAGACAGTGAAACAAAA
Source organism: Calliphora vicina (assembly GCF_958450345.1). NCBI lineage: Eukaryota > Metazoa > Arthropoda > Insecta > Diptera > Calliphoridae > Calliphora > Calliphora vicina. The sequence goes on from NC_088780.1 coordinate 69,587,915, forward strand.
AATTGATTTACTACACAAAATTTGTTTGTTTAAAAATTAATGCTGTCTATTATTTACTTTTTTTTAAAATAATAAATTATTTTTATATAAATAACCCACCCATCCCAACTAACGTTTAATTAAACATACAATTTAAATTTAAAATACATAGTTATTAATAAATAAAATTACCCACAAATAATATTAATAACAAAATATACACACAATTTCGTACACACTGTATTTGAAAAATAATAATATTACAAAAATTACAAATTAATATTTACTTATTAAATATACCCAAAATAACAAATAATTTGTTCTTTAACTATCTACTAACATAAATAACAACAATAACACAGTACTTGTCGATCAACTCAAAGCGGGAAGATTAGCACAAAGAGGAATCGACAAGGAAAAAATACACACACACCCATATATATTAGAGTGACAGCCGATTTTTTTTTAGATTTCAAAGACTGCCGGGTGGAATATTGTGACACTAGGCCTAAATGTTAAGTGCTGAAAATTTGAGCCAAATCGGTCAAGGATTTCTGGACGCGCATCGAGGTCAAAGTTCAGATATATGCAAAATTTTACTATTTATATGGAATAAATAGGTGAAACTCGTTAAATTTCTGCATTGTTTTCTAGAAATGTATTGATTTATTTATATTAATGAATATTACATTAAAAATTTTTTTTTGGATGTTAACCCTGCATCTCCTTTGGGTCAAAATAACCCAAAAACTGTATTATCGCCAAAATTCGGAAAAAATGCAAATTTTTCACATATTTTAAAAATTTTGCTACTAAAAAAATACTTTTGCAATTGAATGCAAAAGCATCGAAATGTGTACGTAATTATCGTTGTAATGAGATATAAATGACAAAATTTGGTTGAAAAATGTTAAAGTTATTACAAATTCGCCAGACCATTAACGTGTTTCAGGCCAATTGAACAAAAAATTTAGGAAAAAAATTTACATATTTCGAGAAAAATTAAAATAAAAGCAAATTTTTATTTAAAATATATCAGTATTTACTTGTGTATGAGTTTTTGTCTTCGTAGGATACCGTTAACCTATTCGCAGGTATGGCCAAAAAAAATATTTTTTTTAACGGCTGTTTCAAATCTCCATTTTCAAATTTTTAACAATTTTGTTAAACAATTTTCAGAATTTTTTGATCATCACATTGGGATTTATTGAGATCAAAATAGGGAATAAAAATATGAAAAAATTATGTCAATACCTCTTACAGTTTTTCCGTACCTGCGATTTAAATTTTGCGATTTTGAAGAAAAAAATTTTTTTGTCCATATTTAGGCGAATGAGCCCAATTTCCTTAATGTTATAAATTTTAAGTAAAACCTATTAATAATATTATAGTCCTTGTAATTTTAAATATGGTCTGAAAGTTTTACTAAAATCGGAAAACGATAACCTTAAATCGTGAAGGTCAAAGGTCAAATTTTTCAATATTTGGAATTTCTAATGAAAAGATAGCGAAATGTTATATATTTTTGGGCCGATTTTAATGAAACTTGAGGAAAGTATAACACAAAGTCCAGAATTTAAAATAACAGCACAAAAATAGAAATTAACTCTTAGCAGCACTTGGGGTCCAAATTACCCTCAACATTTAAAATTACGAAAAACACAGTCATTTCGACCCCAAGTGCTCTTAAAGGATCAAATCCATTTTTGCACTGTTTTTGTAAATGTTAGACCCTAATGTATATTTTGCTCATGTTTCATTAAAATCGGCGCAAAAATGTATAACATTTCGCCATCTTTTCTTTAGAAAATCCAAATATTAAAAAATTTGACCTTTGACCTTCACGATTTAAGGTTATCGTTTTCCGATTTTAGTAAAACTTTCAGACCATATTTAAAATTACAAGGACTATAATATTATGAATAGGTTTTACTTAAAATTTATAACATTAGGGAAATTGGGCTCATTCGCCTAAATATGGACAAAAAATTTTTTTTCTTGAAAATCGCAAAATTTAAATCGCAGGTACGGAAAAACTGTATGAGGTATTGACATAGTTTTTTCATATTTTTATTCCCTATTTTGATCTCAATAAATCCCAATGTGATGATCAGGGAAACCAAAATATGCAAATGCATGTTTTTTCTGGTGAGTCTAATGAACACATGGATAAGATAATTACACGTTTTAGAACTATTTAAGAATTTTGGTATTGATTTGTTAGTGCATATTTTTGCATATTTTACCCTTAAATACATATTTTTGCATATATTTGTTTTAGGAGCATATTTATGTCATATTTTGCGTTTTTAGAGCATATTTTACTGTTTAATAGCATATTTTGAGTTTATCAAAAACAAATTTTGTCTTACTTATTTTTCGCTGTTGTGTTACAGGTTTTTACTTCCTTTGTTTAAAATTCAAAATTGAAAACAGAATTTTTTTTTTAAATTTAAAATAACAATTCGAAAAATTTTTTTATCCAAAAAATGAAAAAACTGAAAAAAAATGTTGTTCACCTAAAAATAATTAAATTTTTTATTTTGAAGTATAATTAGGTAAATATAGCTCTCTTACTTGTTTTAATATAAAATAAGCACTATTTTAATAATAGCTCCATCTAAATATCAAATTTTAGTTCCAATTCAAACTTAACCGTTCTAAGTGTTAAAGAAATATTGTCTTTTAAATTTGCTCCTGTAACATTAGTTGATGTCGAAAGAACATTTTCTATGTTTAAAAATGTTTTCAGATCCAATAGACAACGATTTTTATTTGAAAATTTAAGTAAATTTTTTTTGGTTAAAAATTATGTAAAAGTTTGTTTTTTTAAGAGCATATTTTTTAAATTTTAAGAGCATATTTTAAAGTTTTTACTGCATATTTAAAGCGCCTAAAACGCTTTTTTTAGAGCATATTTCCGGTTTCCCTGGTGATGATCAAAAAATTCTGAAATTTGTTTAACAAAATTGTTAAAAATTTGAAAATGGAGATTTGAAACAGCCGTTAAAAAAAATAATTTTTTTTGGCCATACCTGCAAATAGGTTAACGGTATCCTACGAAGACAAAAACTCATACACAAGTAAATACTGATATATTTTAAATAAAAATTAGCTTTTATTTTAATTTTTCTCGAAATATGTAAATTTTTTTTCCTAAATTTTTTGTTCAATTGGCCTGAAACACGTTAATGGTCTGGCGAATTTGTAATAACTTTAACATTTTTCAACCAAATTTTCTCATTTATATCTCATTACAACGATAATCACGTACACATTTCGATGCTTTTGCATTCAATTGCAAAAGTATTTTTTTAGTAGCAAAATTTTTAAAATATGTGAAAAATTTGCATTTTTTCCGAATTTTGGCGATAATACAGTTTTTGGGTTATTTTGACCCAAAGGAGATGCAGGGTTAACATCCAAAAAAAAATTTTTAATGTAATATTCATTAATATAAATAAATCAATACATTTCTAGAAAACAATGCAGAAATTTAACGAGTTTCACCTATTTATTCCATATAAATAGTAAAATTTTGCATATATCTGAACTTTGACCTCGATGCGCGTCCAGAAATCCTTGACCGATTTGGCTAAAATTTTCAGCACTTAACATTTATGCCTAGTGTCACAATATTCCACCCGGCACTTTTCAAAATTTTAACAAAAAAAATTTTCCATACAACTGATTGTCACTCTAATATATATACACAACATAACGTTAGTACTCTAAAAATCGGCGCAAAAATGTATAACATTTCGCCATCTTTTCTTTAGAAATTCCAAATATTGAAAAATTTGACCATTGACCTTCACGATTTAAGGTTATCGTTTTCCGATTTTAGTAAAACTTTCAGACCATATTTAAAATTACAAGGACTATAATATTATGAATAGGTTTTACTTAAAATTTATAACATTAGGGAAATTGGGCTCATTCGCCTAAATATGGACAAAAAATTTTTTTTCTTGAAAATCGCAAAATTTAAATCGCAGGTACGGAAAAACTGTAAGAGGTATTGACATAGTTTTTTCATATTTTTATTCCCTATTTTGATCTCAATAAATCCCAATGTGATGATCAAAAAATTCTGAAATTTGTTTAACAAAATTGTTAAAAATTTGAAAATGGAGATTTGAAACAGCCGTTAAAAAAATAATTTTTTTGGCCATACCTGCGAATAGGTTAACGGTATCCTACGAAGACAAAAACTCATACACAAGTAAATACTGATATATTTTAAATAAAAATTAGCTTTTATTTTAATTTTTCTCGAAATATGTAAATTTTTTTCCTAAATTTTTTGTTCAATTGGCCTGAAACACGTTAATGGTCTGGCGAATTTGTAATAACTTTAACATTTTTCAACCAAATTTTGTCATTTATATCTCATTACAACGATAATTACGTACACATTTCGATGCTTTTGCATTCAATTGCAAAAGTATTTTTTTAGTAGCAAAATTTTTAAAATATGTGAAAAATTTGCATTTTTTCCGAATTTTGGCGATAATACAGTTTTTGGGTCATTTTGACCCAAAGGAGATGCAGGGTTAACATCCAAAAAAAAATTTTTAATGTAATATTCATTAATATAAATAAATCAATACATTTCTAGAAAACAATGCAGAAATTTAACGAGTTTCACCTATTTATTCCATATAAATAGTAAAATTTTGCATATATCTGAACTTTGACCTCGATGCGCGTCCAGAAATCCTTGACCGATTTGGCTAAAATTTTCAGCACTTAACATTTATGCCTAGTGTCACAATATTCCACCCGGCACTTTTCAAAATTTTAACAAAAAATTTTTTCCATACAACTGATTGTCAAACTGATTGTCACTATACACAACATAACGTTAGTACTCTACACCCCAGCAGAGTCGGTAAGTTGAATTGTTTGCAACTTACATAAATTTCCTTATATACAATTTTTATTTAAAATTATTAATTTTTACACCATTTTTCAACACATTTAAGTAGAAAAACCCACCCACCCCTTTCATAGAATTTTACTAGGTATTTTTCTAAAGTGTTGAAAAACCCAATATTGACGTTTTCTGTAACGCAATATAAAATCTTATGTAAAAATCACCCACCCAATAGGAAATTTAATTGCTGGTACACATTACCCATATCAACAATTTCTCTAAAATTTCACCCTTGTACCCTAATTATTTCAGTTGAAAACATTTTATATTAAAATGCCCTCATTAAAATCAATGGCCGCTGGTTTCATGCGCTATATCCAATTGGATTTAGCTTCATTCGAAGACGAATATAAGAAAACTGTCGACGAATATCTCACCCTATCTGCAATCCAATACCAAAAACGCGAATTAGAAGAAGTATGGAATAAAATTAGCACCCGGTACGAATGGATTCGAGAATCTGAACTGATGGATGACCCTGAGAAAGCTGCTACCATCAACATAGATAAACTCACCCGAGAATACACCAAAGCCAAGTCTCTCTTCAGATCTCGAATTATTTCCATTGACGCAGCACTAGCAGATGCAACCCGACGGGAAGCCATAAAAAATTCTCCTCCTACCCCTTCTACTCCCACAACCCACCCTATAGCTAACTCTTCATTTAGCGTTCCACCCTGCGATATGCAATAATTTGATGGCGAGTATAAATGTTGGACGTCTTTTAGAGACATGTTCAAAGCCATTTACTTAAAACAAAAGACGCGGGGGGAGGCTAAAGAAATAGTTGATAGTGCACCCCTAACAAACGATGGCTTTGTTATCGCTTGGACACAGCTAACTTCTCAATATGAGAATAAACGTTTGCAGGTCAATGCTCAACTGAAAACTCTATTCAGTCTACCCTTAGTTGATGTTCAATGCGGTTATGCCATACGAAAATTGCAAAGAATGGTTAATACTTGTATTTCCAATCTGAATACCCTGGACATAGATACGGATAATTGGGATCCAATATTCGTTTATCTCTGTTCGTGCAAATTACCCAAAGAAACCCTGGAAGATTTCGAAAGAACCCTAAGAGACAGTTCCAATATACCCTCTTGGACTGAAATGAATATATTTTTAACAAATAAATACAAAGGTCTTGAATTCGTTAGTGATATCAAAGATTCTAACCCATACCCAAAGATTAAACATAGATCAGAGAATACAAATCAGAATAATACAAATGACTATGTCAGTAGTGTTACTCATGAAAACGATACCCGTGACAAGAGAAAGCCTCAACCAAAACAAAATCTCTCCTACCCTACCCAAACCCTACACACTAATAAGCCTAATGGCTCAATATGTACGCTTTGTAATGCTACACACACTTTGAGAGATTGTCCATCATTTACTTCAATGGAAATAAATGACCGGATAAATTTTGTTAAAAACAATGGATGTTGTTATAATTGTTTGGCTATATCTCATGGTGTCAAGGAATGCACCAGTTCATTCACTTGTAGATTCTGTGGAGGTAAACATAACACATTCCTTCACAGACCCAATCAAAACACGAGTTCGAACCCTAACCCTACAGATGAACAGCCTTCGGTGTCTCAGAACTCTGCACAATCGTTTTCTACCCTAACCCATCAAATTGAAACATTATTGGACGATAGAAAGAAACTACTGGGAACAGCAGTTTTAAATATTGAATTTGATGGTTCTCTATTTCCAGCACGAGCACTTATAGACCCAGCCTCAGATTTCTAGTTTATTTCTGATCAGTTTAGACGTAGATTACGGTTACCCACCAAACCCATAAAAGCTGAAATATCAGGTTTGAACGAAGTTGTATCAGCTCGTTCAAACCAAATGTGTGAAGTTACTCTTAGGTCCAATACCCAAAAAGAGTTTAATTTAGAAATCCAAGCGATAGTGATCGAAACGCTAACTAGAACGTTACCCACCCAAAGCATAAACCCAAATATCATTAAAGATTTAAGAAGTATTCAGTTAGCAGATCCAAGGTTTTACGAAAGTAGACCTATCGACCTTATAATAGGATGTGATTTCTACCCACAGATCATAAAATCTGGTGTTAAGAATAATATTCTTAACACACTTTTAGCTCAAGATACCAAATTTGGTTGGATCTTGACAGGACCTGTTGAAGAGACTCACCACACTCGAACCCAACCCAAAACCCAAAGAGTAGTTTCATATTTCAGCTCAGTTACCCAAAATAAAAGTTCAACTCAAGAACTTAGTAAGTCTGTTGAAGAAACTAAATGTGAAGATATTTTCAAAAACACTACCCAAAATATACCCGATGTGCATTATCAAGAAGACCTTCGTACCCGTAAATTAAAATTTAAAGTCTGTCGCCATAAGGCAAGGTCAGAATACATACGACAAGAGAAGAATGTCATGAAGAACCCACAAACAAAAGCTGATAACGTGCTTCAAGAATGTGTTGATCTATGTCACACGAAACCCACCCAATTTAACAAAGATGATTCTTCAACGACTTCGAACGTTCTACCCCATCATGCTGTTGCCATACCCGATCGTTTTACGACAAATGTTCGAGTTAATGCTTTTAGCGAAATTTCGAACTGCAATAGCTTAATTGATGCTACATTGAATAATGAATACCCAAGACAGTTACGTAAAGGATGTAAGTGGAAATACCCTACGCAAAATATTCAAGTAAATGATTTAGTTGCCACTGCCGAAGACAACCCACAGCCGAAAGAATGGATATCGGATTCTCTTGATAATATCATTCCTGGTGCTGAAGAACGCAACAGTTTAACGCATGTGATAAAACCCAATCTCTTAACGTTAACTTCATTTACTCACCCATTATTAACCCGTACCCATAACCCTTCAACTAACATCTTGTAACTCTTAATTAACCCTTACCCTAACACTCTATCTAACTCAATCATGACAGACTTAAATAATTTGCTTTTTCTTCATACAGAAAATGAACCAGCAGAATATAGTAACTAACCCAATGTCAAAGACAAAATCATTTCAGGTGCACTAGTCCAGAGAAATGAGATCTGATGATTGATATCCTAAACCCAAATGTTACTTATTCAGGCCTACAACCTTAAAACCCTAAGTATTCTGTTTAACTCACAAAATACCCACACATATTCCCCTTTAATTTGGATAAAAATTAAAGTCTATTTTAATTCCAGGTCTGTCATGGCGGGGAGAATGTTCACACGGTGAACAAAAAGTACCAACATGCACCAACACTGGCGCCCCAACATCATCACAGCATGCAAACAACTGCAGCTAACTTCACAAGAAGAAAACAAAGCAGACAAAACAATAAAAATCATCAATCTAAGTGAAGAAGTGAGCCAGAGCGACAACTAAAGAAGCAGCGAAAGCCCCAAAAACCCAACAACCCAAGTCTAAATCTAAAAATATTTCAAAAAAGTTATAAAAACTATAAAATTGTGTTATTTGTGCTAACAGTTAAAACCAATAAAACTTAAAACTCTTTAAAAACAATAAAATAAATAAAACCCTTAACCGAAAATCAATATACATTCAATAAACACATACGATTTATAACGTAAAAGAAAATAAAAATAATTGTGTTTTTATTTACCGAAATATTGGCAAAACCCCATAACCCGAATAAACAGGTATAATATTAATCGAGAGCAGTTTCTCGAATATTTTAGGACTCTAGGTCCAAGATTTATAGCACCTGGTGATTACAATGCAAAACATACATTTTGAGGCTCTCGCCTTATTACTCCTAGAGGGAGGCAACTGTTAGAAGCAATATCGTATAACAGACTAGATGCCATATCTAGTGGCCAACCTACTTATTGGCATACAGACCTCAATAAGATTCCCGATCTAATTGACTTCGCTGTAATCAAGAATATAAAACAAGAATTTATTTCAGTGATCCCTTCGCTGGACCTCTCGTCAGACCACTCGCCTACAGTATTAACGTTATTAGAAGTTCCAAGTAAATTGGAAAACTCTTACTCTTGTTTCCCTAACAAGAAAACGAACTGGTTAAAGTATAAAATGTATGTTAGCTCAAACTTGCCACAGAACAGCTCATTGAAAAATGAATATGAAATACAATCCGATGTCGATATATTTACAGATATTTTAACAAACGCCGTTAAAGTGTCCACGCCCCCAGTCACCCTGGGGAATTACAGACATTCAAAATGTCCTAAAAACATTGAGGGTCTGATCAAAGAAAAGAGAACACTCAGACGTCAATGACAACAATCGCGATCTCCGAACGTAAAGGCTTAACTTAATCAGTTCCAAAGAAGACTTCACGTCGCCTGAAAGATTAATAAAGAATCTAACCTGAGCACTGAGAATTATTTTGTTCATATTTAACTCAATACAACGTATTGGATATTTCCCATCCTCATGGAAAATATCTGATATAGTTATGATAACAACACCGGGAAAAGATGTCACTCAAGTGACATCATATAGTCCCATTAACCTATTGTCAATATTCTCAAAACTTTTTGAAAAGTTTTTACTTGAGAGACTTGACGAAAATTGCATTATTCCTGACCATCAATTTGGTTTCAGAAGGAAACATAGTACTATCGAACAGGTACATCGGATAACTACACTTATTCGGAAAACCTTCGAGAGCATGCAGTATTGCTCCGCATTATTTATTGACATATCTCAAGCCTTCGATAAAGTCTGGCACGATAGACTAATACACAAAATTACTAGATTACTACCTGCGAACGTACATAAACTGCTTAAAAATTTGTTTAAAAGGGTTTTGTTTATTTTCTTTTTTCAAATTTCGTTAAATTATTGTGAGCATATGAATTCTCATAATGAGAGTTGGCTCAGTTTAAACGGCAGAAATGCCAACATATATTTAAACGGGAGGGTGAAAATAGAAGCGCTAACAAAAATATAAGAGATCCAGACTATAACGTTTTTGTTCCCCCGTGATACAAATACATGAGAACCATAAAGAAATAAACACAGATCATAAAGTAATAAACACAGATGGCGACATGGCTCTCTTAAAAAAATTCTCTTAAGCTCAGTGACGTCAACAGTGACCCAAACTGATTGTATTATATGAAAATCGTATGTGATTTAGAATGGAAAAGTCAATAATTATGTTTAAAATTATTTATGTTTAATAAAATAAAATGTATTTTAGATTTTATGTTATTACACATATTTTACTTTATTGATTTTCAATATTTTTGCTATATTTTAGTTCACGATTTTGATTTTTTATATTATCTTATACATAAAACGTTTTTTTGTGGTACACTTTTAGGCGTTCATATTGTTCAGGTTACGATGAGTTTCGTCAAACAACCCGAACAGTGATGTTAACCGTACGGTAATTACCGTATTGTACGGTAATTTAGTCCTCCGTACGGTAGGCAGGTAATTTCTACATTTGTACGGTAATTTTAAAAAGTTTAAATTTTTAAGAATTATATCGCAAAAGTTATATTTCCATAATGTGTCTACATATGATATACATATTTTGAGGATGATGATAACCAACTACCTACCGCAAGTCTTTCAAGTATGGATACAAATACAAACAAATTAGTATTAAAAACTGATTGCAAACATTTTTTTGAATCAAATCAAATGCAATCATTAAAAACATTGACGTAATAAATCCCCAATTGTTCGATACCAATATTTCTGTAATATTAAAATATCCTTTAGTTTTCCATTTCCCAGAAAATGTGCAAATGGATGAATTTAATGAAATTGATAAGGAATTTAGCTTATAAGGCAAATAAAATATGTTGATAAAAATGGCATTCTGCTGTTTTACAAACTTGGTCCTATATTCAAAACCATCTATCTTTGATATTCATGAAAATTAGTTTTTGATGGTAAAATGTTCAGTAAAACAGCCCTCATCTATGATGTGAATTTCTTACAAGCATATTGTTTTTTGCTATTTTATTTGCATTTTTGTTATTTCTCTATGTTATACAATTAATTTTTTCCGAATGCAAAAGTCTCTATCTTTTCAAATAATTAATTTTCAAATATTTTTTTTTGGAATAATTTCTTCTTGCAATTCATGTGTTCTTACTAATTTTTGAACGCTGAACATGAATTTTACATTTTTCAATCATTTAAAAAAATGAATTACCATGGAAATATTTTACCTTTTTTGTTTTTGGAAAATATAATTTCCATGGCATAACAATTAATGGTTGAAGTTGGAGTTTGCTTAAAAAGTGTCTACTTTTAAAGTGTTTTTTATCTTATGTTGTATTATTAGCCGTTATCTAAATAAATCACGTTATAAACTAACAGATGGCATAAATGAAATCAAAATAATTTAATTCTATTAAAATGCAAAATCCTCTATCTTATCATTTTTATACATACACATTCTTTTGAGAAGAAAATATAAATAATGCAAAATTTTAAAAACTAATTATATGTGAGATTCAGTAGTTGCTTTAAAATAATAATTGTAGCATACCGAATTTTAATAACTCAAGTAATACGCGAAAAAACATTTTTGGCTTTCCTGCAAAGTTGTGTTTTTTAAGATAGAGAGTTTTGAATATAGGCATTCGATATATTGAATTATAAAAATAAACCTGTTTCAATAAGAAAATATTATTATTTTTGTACAACGGCAATTTTTTTAGGGCTGTACGGTAATCGAAATTAAAATGTTAACATCACTGAACCCGAATGTGAACAAAAGAGCGTAATAGAGCGTAAAAATACACACAATTCATTCAGTTTCTTGATGTTGTTGTGGATATTTTATTTTTTACCCAAAAGAGCACACAAATTAAATGCCTCTTTTTGCCTACCAATGCTTTTAAGTATGTTATTGTCCACCAATATTGATGAAACATATATGGTTTAAAACAGGGAAAGGCAACCTATACTATTGCATTTTACGACTGTATTAGTTATACACTCTCTCCGCTCTCACCACGAGTCGGTGTTGCCAGTAAACTTTCGTCTCTTTTCCCCAATTAAAAATGTAAAATCTCATATTGTTCATCATACATCTTCAAAAGTTGGGACATTTTTTTTCCACTGGCAACGCTGATTCTTAAATTGTGCGATAAAAAAACGATACACAACCTGCTTGTTTGAGTTCTCAAGCTAGACTGATTAAAAGTTGTTTACAGCGTTGCCGCTTTGGTCCAATTGGACCAAAATTGGTAGTTTCTGTAGGTGAATAAAAATACTTTGTGTTTTTATATATCAAAAATATTAAGTTTTCATTTTCTTAATTAATTTTATTAATCATATTAGTTTTCAATAATTTTCATTATAATTTTCAATATTCTACAACAAACAATAAAATTTTGTAATTTTGAAATAAAACCAGAATATTGTATTTTATTTTAAAATAATATAAATATAATCTCTACAAATTTTGGCGATCCTGCATTTTACACGTGAAGAAATAAAACGAATAATATTCCGTGTAATTAAGAAAATATTAATTTTTCGAAACAATTACCTGCAATTTGAAATTAATGCAAAAATAAATACCATCTAATCTCAACAAATAAATATCATCTAATCTCTACAACGCCTGTCTTTATCATCTATAAATTTCAAAGACGACAAATCCAATTTGTATTATCAACTATAAAGTAATTCATCTGAAGATTCACATCAGTTTCAGTTCAAGTCACAGCAAGTCACTATTATTATAATCAAGATAAAACTTGTTCAAGATAAGTTGACCATCAGTTTTAAATTTCCGAGAAAAGAAGTCAGTATAAGTGTTTATTTCTTGTTCCATATTCAAATATTTCTTGCCTATTATTGTTTACTTTTAAAAATACTAAATATCTACATACATATCTAATCACGATTATTATCATAACTAAATTAACGAATAATTAATTTAATTTAAACTTTAATTTCGATTTTATTTGTAAACTTTCCCTCTTAAAATGACCACTCGCTCTCCAACACGTACTAATACACATACACAAAATTCAACACATTCACAATCTAATTCAATAACTACAAATAACAATTTAAACTCAAATTTGACTAGTAATCATCCGATCGATAGAATACCCCAAATTGATTTAGACATATGTGCTTCCTCTGTTAAACTCCCTCAATTCTGGACCAATTGTCCAGATGCATGGTTTGTTCACGCCGAAATGCAATTTGCAACCAAAGGCATTACTACAGACCAAACCAAATATGAATATATTATAACTGCTTTACCACAAGAAGTTATAATAAAAGTGTTAGACATAATTCAAAATCCAACTACAAATGATCGGTATCTTAATCTTAAAAAGGTGTTAATTGAACGTCACTCCCTAAGTGAAACTTCTAAATTAGACAAAATACTCTCTGATAGTGATATGGGAGATAGAAAACCATCGGAATATTATAGATCGTTAGCCCTTCTTGCTGGTTCTAATTTTAGCCCAGATGTTTTAACAAAACTTTGGCTACGTAAACTTCCAAAGTCTCTAAATGTTGCTTTAACTGGATCTAATATTAATGATCATAACGAATTAATTCAATTAGCTGATAGATTGTGGGAAGTTATTTACAACGGAGAAATATGTAGTGTTAGACAATCTTCTAGATCTTCCAATATTGAACAAATCGTACAAAATTTAACTGCTTCTTTATGTGAAAATATAAGTAAATTGACACTAGAAGTTAGTTCTCTTAAAAGAGAAATAGGAACCCGGGCTTCACGTCCTTTTTATAGAAGATATAGCAGAAGTTCTTCACGCTCTCGTGGTCGTTCACCAAATAGGAACTGGTTATGTCGTTTTCACTACAAGTTTGGTAATCAAGCTAGAAAGTGCGAACAACCATGTTCATTTTCTAATGAAAGTTCAACAAACTAAAATCATCCACTGTTGCAGCGACGAACAGTGGAAATGTTGATTATTCTTCCAGTCGCCTTTTTATTTTTGATAAAAATAATAACTTAAAATTTTTGATTGATAGTGGGGCAGAAATTTCTGTTTTGCCATCTTCAAAATTCAGAAATAATAATAAGAGATCTGATATAATTTTAAGCGCAGCCAATGGCTCAAATATTGCAACATTTGGAAAGAAATTACTTAATGTAGATTTAGGTCTTCGCCGCGAATTTCCTTTTATTTTTCTGATTGCAGATATTTCTAAACCTATTATTGGTGCTGATTTTCTTTGTAAATATGGTCTTTTGATAGATATTAAACATAAACGTCTAATAGATCCACTTACTAATTTATCAGTTAGTACATTTTCATGTTGCTGCAATGTGACTCTTCCAAAGTTATTTTCTGTAGATAATCAATACACACAACTTCTTAAGAAATATCCTTCACTAATAGCAGAACCTGATTATACGAGACCAATCAAACATTCTACCGTTCATAGATTAGTAACAAACGGTCCTTTACCTTTTACCAAACCCAGGCGTTTGGATCCCGTTAAATACAAGGCAGCAAAAACAGAATTCGAGTATCTTGTAAAAGCAGGTATATGTAGACCATCGAACTCAAGTGTAGCATCAGCTTTACATTTAGTCCCAAAAAAAGATCCAAACGACTGGCGTCCATGCGGTGATTTTAGACGTTTGAACATTGTGACTGTTCCTGATAGATATCCCTTACCTCACATTCACGATTTAAATATGAATATAAGAAATAAGAAAATATTTTCTAAGATCGATTTAGTACGTGCTTATCATCAAATTCCAATGGCAGAAGAGGATATATTCAAAACAGCTATAACAACACCATTCGGTATGTTTGAGTTTCAACGAATGCCATTTGGCCTACGAAATTCTGCGCAAACGTTTCAAAGATTTATCAACGAAGTATTTACTGGTTTCGATTTCGTATTTGTGTATATCGATGATATACTTATATATAGCGAAAATGATGAGGAACATTTATATCACTTAGAGAAAGTTTTTGAACGATTAGATGAATATGGGTTAAATATTAAACCAGGCAAATGTACATTTGGTGTTTCAAATATAGACTTCCTAGGTCATAATATATCGAATATTGGCATTAAACCTTCTGAAGAAAAAATATTAGCAATTCGAAACTTTGAACACCCGAAAAGAAATTTGTAGGAATGGTAAATTATTACCACAAGTATATTCCTAAGTTAGCCGAATTTACTAACCCCATTCATGCTATAATTACCAATGCATTAAAAAAGAAATGTAAGATTTTAGAATGGACTAAGGAAGCCCTCAATTCATTTGACCGTATCAAGGAATCATTTGCATCACGTGTTTTATTGAATCATTTCAATAATGAAGCAAAATTGACCTTAACGGTAGATGCTTCAAATGTGGCCATTGGGGGCGTTTTACAACAATGTTATAATGGTATTTCGGAACCATTAGCATTTTTCTCTAAAAAATTAACCTCTTCCGAATCTAAATATAGTACATTTGATCGCGAATTGTTAGCAATATATTTAAATATTAAACATTTTAGGTATTTGTTAGAAGGCAGATCATTTGTTGTGTATACAGATCATAAACCTTTGGTTTTTGCTTTGGAATCAAAAACCGAAAGAAGTCCAAGACAGACTAGGCACTTAGAATATATTTCCCAATTTACAAGTGATATTCGACATATAAGCGGTGAAGCTAATGTTGTAGCTGATACCTTATCTAGAACATTTGAAATCGAAGCATACAAATATTCCGATATTAATCTTAAAAATTTATTTGATGAACAACAGAAAGATAAAGATCTTTTAGAACTTCTTGCTGATAAAAACAAACATCTTAATCTAAAATTCTTAAAAATTCCAGTCCTAAACTTAGATATTTGGTTTGAATGTACATTAAGTACACCTAGACCTTACGTTCCATTTAATTTGCGAAAAATTGTATTTGAAAAATTCCATAATATTTCACATCCAGGTATCAGAGCTACACGCAAATTAATAACAGAACGCTATTTTTGGCCAAATATGAAAAAGGAACTTAACGTCTGGTCAAAAGAATGTCTTAACTGTCAAAAATCAAAAATAATTAGACACACTAAATCACCAGTGGTCAAAATTGAGATACCTAAAGGAAGATTCGAACATATACATTTAGATATTGTTGGACCTTTACCTATATCCCGGGAACATCGTTACATATTAACAATAATTGACCGACATTCTCGTTGGCCAGAAGCATACCCACTAAAAGACATCACAACATCTAATATAATTGATACAATAATAAGAAATTATATTTCTCGGTTCGGTGTTCCTTTGAAAATAACAACCGACCAAGGTGGACAATTTACCTCTAAAATGTTTTCAGAACTAACACAAATGTTAGGATGTTTTAAAATAACAACTTCTCCATATCACCCTCAATCTAATGGCATGGTTGAACGATTTCATAGACAGCTTAAAGCAACATTAATGGCTAAAGGTAAATCAGCAACTTGGTATGACGAGCTTCCGATTGCTTTACTAGGTATTCGTTCAGTATTTAAAGAAGATCTACAAGCTACTCCTGCAGAAATGGTTTATGGTCAAAGTTTACGTTTACCTGGAGAAATATTAACACCTACAGGAGATTTTGATGCATCTGACATTTTATATAAATTAAAAACCCATTTCAAAAACGTAAGATCTAATTTAAATCATCACAACAATTCAAATACAGGTATTCATGTACCAAAAGACCTAAAAGACTGCAAATATGTATTTGTGCGTGTAATTCATAAGAGATCTTTGCAACAACCATATGAGGGTCCTTATAGAGTAATTGAAAAGAACAAGAAATATTTCAAAATTGATATAAATAACAAGTCAGTAGTTATACCTATCGATCGATTGAAACCAGCATTAACTGAAAACACTTACATTAATTCAAACATACATTCCAGTAATACTAAATCAACAACAAAGAGAGTTTCTTTTAATTTATTGGGAATAAATTTTTTGGAGGGGGAGTAGTTGTAGGTGAATAAAAATACTTTGTGTTTTTATATATCAAAAATATTAAGTTTTCATTTTCTTAATTAATTTTATTAATCATATTAGTTTTCAATAATTTTCATTATAATTTTCAATATTCTACAACAAACAATAAAATTTTGTAATTTTGAAATAAAACCAGAATATTGTATTTTATTTTAAAATAATATAAATATAATCTCTACAGTTTCAAGTTAACAAATTGACTGTTGGTAGTTTGGTTGGTTTGTTCCGATATTTGTCGTATTTTGGTAGGCTACGATATTTCTGAATACAAAAGTTCAAAAAATGTTCAAAAAATGACAAAGGGCTCTCAAAACTTTTATTTTCTAATAATATGTGTTAAACTCTGCTTCAATATTTCAGTTTCATCTGACACTTTAAATATCCAATTATGGAAATTAGAACGCGTAATTTATTTCTATATGAAACTTGTTTGTGTTGAATTTTTTCGGGATACCAACACTTTTAGGAGTTTTATGCTCGTTTAAGTAATTTTCGGAAGAGGGCCTTATATGGGAGCTATGGTCAATTATGAATTGAATTTTTGGGTTAATTTATTTGTAAAAATGTTATTTAATATCTATATAAATCAAGCATTTATGACGGATAATGTCTTATTTCTGGAGGACATTTATATGGGGGCTATGTGAAATACATGGACAACCAGCTAGACAGACGCATGGAAGGACATCGTTAAATCGACTCAAAAATAAAATCTCGAAAACTGAACGATTTTAACATATGATTGTAGTGTTATTAAATAACTTTCTTAATCTGGGTAATTTTATAGCAGCAATAATATAATTTTTAGTTAACTATTAATTTTGAAACGAATCAATATAGCATTTCTTAAATATTTTAAATTTGGTAGGTTTTGGTAGTTTTTAATTAGAAATTTGGTAGGAAAAATATTTTATGAGTGGCAACGCTGGTTGTTTATTTCTCTACAATGCGTGTGCACACGTACGTAAAGGTAGGATCACACGATTGCCGCAATGAACCAATTTAATACAATTTTTATTGTGCTGAATTGGGGCCCAATAAAGAAATTGTCCCAATCAAATTCTCTGCAGTCACATGATTGCTTCATTTTATATAAATTTGATTGTCGTAAATTGGCGCAAAGCGATTTAGTGGCAATAATTGTCGCATTTCAGTCACACGATTGTTCTAGTTTACGGCAACTCAGAGAAACAGCTGTTGTGCTAGATGTTAAATTTTGTTTTGTTTACATAAATGTAAAACCAATCTGTTTTTGAAAAAAATATTTGTTAAATAAAAAAAGAAAATTGCGTCGGCCTTAATTATCATATAAAAAAATTAATAAAGAAATGTTAAAAGATGTATGTTGGTCATAGAGTGGCTCACAAAAACAATATTTCATTTACAAAAATTAATATTGGCGCTAATTGTCTTCTTTGATTGCCGCACTAGAACACAATAAATATTGGTGTATTTTTAACTTTTTTATTGGTGCATGTTGCCTATCAAGCATTCACATGATTGCCGTACCAGGGTTGCATTTGATTGGGCCAAATAAGCACAATATTGTTGTGGTTTGACATATGAGCCAATAAGTTGTGAAATCACACGATTGACGTATAAAATAGACCAATAATTGGTGCATTGCGGCAATCGTGTGATCCTACCTTAAGAGAAGAGTAAATGAAAAACGCGGCGCCCATGTTTTGCACAAGGCGAATTTATACAAGGTGGAGCAAGGCGTATTTAACAAGGTGACAGCAGTGGCGAATTGAAATAAATACAGGCGAATTCACTTATTTTTTATATATAGAGTTTGACATACGGGCGAATATTTTTTATATATGTAGTTTGACATTTGTGCGTGCTATTTCTATAATCAGCTGTGTTGCCGATGGCACCTTATTAAATGCACCTTGAGGTGGAGTCAGTGAAACAGCTGATAATTTTTTTTTTCGCTTTTTGGTTCTAACAACTGTCAAACCTTGTTTTTATATTTAAGTATCTACATATACTAAGCTTATTAACAAAAAATTTAATATTTACATAAATAATTAAAGCCCTCACTATTCAATTATCTACACTATATTAAGTTTAAATACTTATTTATTTAATTTTTCATTTTGGTTTTTTGACATTTGTTAAGACCAATCGTTGTTTTTGTAGAACTGACACCACCTTATATGAATTCGCCTTAGTTTTGCCTTTCCCTGGTTTAAAAGGTATATTTGCAGCTCTCAAATGAGCTCTCTTGTTTTTGTTTTCACATGTACGCAAGCAAGGCGAATTTATACAAGGTGGAGTCAGTCAATCAGCTGATTACTCTTTTTTCGCTTGTTTGGTTCTAACAACTGTCAAAGCTTGTTTTTATACTTCAATATCTACATATTCTAAGCTAATTAACAAAATATTTATATTTTTCATAAATAAGTAAAGCCCTCACTATTCAACTATCTACACTATATTTAGTTTTAATACATATTTGTTTAATTTTTAATTTCTGACATTTGTTAAGACCAATTGTTGTTTTTGTAGAACTACCACCAGCTTGTATAAATTCGCCTTGTACGCAAGCACACACATTGTATAAAAACAGTCAGTCTTGCATGAGCATTGATAGAAGCAGGTCGTGTTACACTTTTATGCTTGCTTATTTAATTATTTCAGCTATTTGTTTTTGCCAGAGAATAATACTCATACAACTACAATATCTACAAACTGTAGTGGTGCGAGTTTGCATTTCGCTGATGTATATATAATGCAGGGAAAAGGCCCAACTATAATATGCATACACTAGCTTAAGTCAGCTTAAGCAACTGTGCGAATACATATAAAATGTATGTGACAAACTATAATGTACTTAAGAGAGTTTCGTCAAATTTTATTTGCTTAAGCAAAGTGCGAAGCTGGTCGCACATTCCGTACGGAATCAGCTGTTTGTTTATTTTATACAAAGAAAATAGAGGAATAAATGAAAAGGATGAAGACAATTAATTTATTTTGATAAAATAATAAGAAATACGTTTTTTTTTAATTGCATGTGCACATAAATGTGCAAATGGAGCTAAATTGTTTTAAATGCACGTAAGTATATTATGGTCATCTAAAAGTTTCTTCGGATTTCCTTAAGCATTTGACAGACTTTTCGTTCGGTTATGACATTACCTTAAGCTAGCTCAAGGCGTATTTAACAAGGTGACAGCAGTGGCGAATTGAAATAAATACAGGCGAATTCACTTATTTTTTATATATAGAGTTTGACATACGGGCGTACGAACGAATATTATTTATATATGTAGTTTGACATTTGTGCGTGCTATTTCAATAATCAGCTGTGCTGCCGATGGCACCTTATTTAATGCACCTTGAGCTAGCTTATGCATATTATAGTTCGGCCTAAAGGCAAAACATGGGCGCCGCGTTTTTCATTTACTCTTCTCTTACGTACGTGTGCACACGCATTGTAGAGAAATAAACAACTTTTAATCAGTCTAGCTTGAGAACAGGGCTGTCAGATGTGGCGATTTCTCGCCAAACGTGGCGATTTTTCATTGACTTTGGCGACCAAAATTTCCAATTGGCGACATGGCGATTTTTTGATTTACAGACTAGTTGGCGATTTATTTGGCGATTTTTAACAAATTATTTGTTTTTCTTGAAATAATTTCTTTGATATTTATTAACCCAATAATTTATAATTAAAATTAATGACGTTTTATCTGATCATATGGATGCAGGTAGCATACACGATCAAATAGTTTGAACAATATTAATTTTTTCTTCTAAAATATTTAAGCCGTCATTTTTAAATAATAATGGAAATATTGATAACTTAATTACTCATTAAAATTGGCTATTGGTTCGCCGGATTCTTTTCTGCCATTGGAATCTATCGATTTTGGCACAGAATTTGGAACGAAATTACAAAATATAAAAATGGAGGAATATGATGTAGAAATTTTAAAAGAAAATTGTTTTTTGTATTTAAAAAACTTTTAAAAGAAATGCTTAAACAGTTACCAGAAAATATAACTCTTTTTCAAGTATATAATGAATTTTCAATACTAAAATGTGGAAATTTTCGGTAGTTCAAAATTCATTCATTAACTTTATTTAAATCCAAAAGTATCTGCAGGGGAATATGAATTGTAATGTTCAAAATTAGCATATATCAATTAAACTTATATCTTTAAAGGTGAAATTTCAACAAATTTGTTAGATTTTTGGCCACAAGTTTACAATTATTGCGATGCAGCTGGAATTGTTAAAGGCTTAGCATTGGCCGTTCTAAACATGTTAATTTTACCAACCAGCAACGCTTAAGAATAATAAGTTATAGGTATGAACGTTAATAAATTGTGTTGCAATTGATTTCAGCCTCCAGATAAAATGCAGTGATAATGAAACTGCAATTAATTTAAAAAAAAAAAACTTTTGATATCAATTTAATATAAATCACTAATGCACTAGATTTAAACCGAAATAAATTGACTTTATAATTCATAAAATATGTATGTAGAATTCCAAAAAAATTATTTTGGCGACTTTTGGCGATTTTTCATTTAGCTTTTGGCGATGGAGGTAAAACAAATCTGACAACCCTGCTTGAGAACTCAAACAAGCACAAGGCGAATTTATACAGGGTGGAGTCAGTCAAACAGCTGATAATTTTTTTTTCGCTTTTTGGTTCTAACAACTGTCAAAGCTTGTTTTTATATTTAAATATCTACATATTCTAAGCTTATTAAGAAAATATTTATTGTTTATATAAATAAGTAAAGCCCTCACTATTCAATTATCTACACTATATTAAGTTTAAATACTTATTTCTTAAATTTTTCATTTTGGTTTTATGACATTTGTTAAGACCAATCGTTGTTTTTGTAGAACTGACACCACCTTGTATGAATTCGCCTTGAACAAGCAGGTTGTGTATCGTTTTTTATCGCACAATTTAAGAATCAGCGTTGCCAGTGAAAAAAAATATGTCCCAACATTTAAAGATGTATGATGAACAATATGAGATTTTACATTTTTAATTGGGTTTTACTGGCAACACCGATTCGTGGTGAGAGCAGAGAGAGTGTATAACTAATACAATCGTAAAATGCATTAGTATAGGTTGCCTTTCCCTGATATAACCCAGCGGGAAAAAATGATAGGACTTCAATTTGTAGGCCTTCTAAAGGGCATACTTACACATTCTAAAAGATCCGATACTCATTCCACCCTGCCTGCTCTTAGAAGGTGTTCAAGAAGCCCTATGAATCCCCTTCTAATAACAAGTGAGCTTGTTGGCTGCCAACAGCCCATCATAAGTAGGCCTTCTCTCAGCCCTCTAACAGCAGCGAGTATGCAAGGCCTTGGCTCGCAATGACACGCCGTGTAAAATTGAAATGATTTTGCAATGCGGCAAAATGATTTTGCAAGTCCTTGTGTCTGCAAAATGAGGCATTTAGGAAGGCCTCTTTACTGCATCTTTTTCCCGCTGGGAATGTAAGGCAAGATTGTATACTTTCATGTAATTCTATAAACATTTTTCTTCATTTCCTCATTATTTTTTTTTTTTAAGCAAAAATCTCAATTTTGATCATTTTAGTTTTCTATGGTAAATGTTTATTATTAATCATCTCTTTTCAATTATTTTTTTACTTTTAGTGTAAACAAAATAGCTTACAGTAGCTCGTTTCTGTATTTCTCGCATCGGAAAATGTCTCACATGAAGTGTGAAACAAAAAGTTCCATCGTTTCTCGATGCGAAAACAGATAACACAGATTCTGTGCTTACTGGAATATTTTCAGTAATTAAGTGTCAAATGCAAGACAAACGTCAACGAAAGAATGAAATTGTAATAAAACCAAAACAGTGAAATGCTAAAAAAAATTAAAATGCTAAAATGTAACAATTGTGTTTTATTGATTGTCATCATTTAAATATAAAACAAAAAGTAAAGTATGGAGCTTATAACTGCTGAATTTAAAAAAATAATTTTGAAACACGTTTTTGTGTACTTACATGTGTATATATTATTATTTTATTGAACTCGTGTTACTTACATTTTCGGCTGATTTGGGTTCCATATTTATACATACGAAGTTAAAAATATCTATATTTTTTAAAATTTAGTTTTTCTCACACCAATTTCAAATGTGACTTGTTTTGACAGTTCTTGTGAGAAACTTTTCGCAAAATATTGTTACAGAAACACTTTTTCTCACATCCAATAATTGCTGGCAATTTAAATGACAGCAAACTCAAGATACAGAAACACTTGTGCGAGAAAAAACATATTTTGTTTCATTTTACACTGTTTTTGTTGCAATTCAATCGTTTCATACGGAAAGTTTTTCGATTCGAGAAATACAGAAACGGGCTACAGATTTGTTTGTAACAATATACCTTAATAATCGACAAAAATACTTCTTAGTTCCCAGCAGTTCTAGGAGACAGTACCGAACTAGTGATTTTACCCATCGTTTTGGGTGGGAGCTAGTTACTTCAATAGCCACGTGACTAGTCATTTTAACACGGTCATGTCCTAAGCAGGGGGTCGATTGTCTCTTTGATTACAATAGGACTTTCTAATAGCTGGTCCAAAGTAGGCAGCGCATTGGATTCACATACTGGTTACATAACGTCAGTTACCTTAATAGCTTTGTAACTGGTTACTTGATCAGCTACGTGACTAGTTATTTTAACACGTGCATGTCCTAAGCAGGGGGTCAATTGACCCTTTTGATTACAATTTGACTATCTGATAGCTGATTGAAAGTAGTCAACACTTCTGGTGGGTAAAATAAAGTGCAGTACAAAAAAAGTTTGAAGTGACTTCACCATAGGTTACTAAGAGACACTAAAGTGACTATTGACTTCATGCTATGTTACATGGGATATCAGTATATTTAAGCAAAAATAAAAATAAACTGTATGAGAATTATATCAACACAATTTGTATAAAACCAGTTTGTACGAATTACTCACAAAACGTTTAAAGTGACACTCCAGATTACTTAGAGACACTTAAGTGTCAATTGTCTTCACTCTAGTTTACTTGGGATGTATAAAGTAACCAATTGTCTTCTCTATGCACTACAAAGTGCACACATGTGTCAAATGGACAAAATATATAAATTGGATTAAGCCAAGTGATAAGACATTTGTGACAATTATTGTCTTTAAGGGATACATTGACTACTTGCTTAACTGCTGGGTTGTGTTTCTACGCATACATACACAAAACTGTTGTAAACATTCTCACAACAAAATGTTGTATGTTAAAGTATGTTTTAAATTGAGTATGTATGTATATTTTAAATTGAACCGACTTTAACTGGGTGCCACCGCAAATGTAGAAAATGTTTTCATACAATATACAACAAAAAACAGACAAGTGGCAACGCTGAACAGCTGACATACAAAATAAAAAAAAAATCCAAAAAACGTAAACAATAAAAGTAACCGGGACATCTAAAGAAGAAAGTGGTTTGTTGTGGAAAAATGGAAAAGATAAGATTAATATCATAATTAGGATATTTTGGTAATAATTTTATTGATAACTGTTCAATAATTGCAAAATCTCTACCAATATCTTGTAACTTAAACATTTTTTACTTTGTGACGAACTTTTTTACTCTGCGAAGATCAGCTGATGCTGTTGTTAAACGAGTTAAAAACAACTTCAGCTAGTTTTATATTTAGAGTCGACTTCAGCGTCAGAAGTATACTTTAACTTGTCTATGATAGACCTAAAGTCCACTCTTAAGTAAAGCCGAGTTTAATTCTCTTAAAATGTACTTTATTTTTGACTATGATTATGGGCCATTGTTTTAAACAAAAGAAAAACAACTGCATATTAATAGCTTGTTATATTTTGTTTATGATTAAAATAACTAAATATTACTTTTAAACAAATACAATTAGAGTAGATATTTATAATAATAACACTGGGATATTTCTTTAAATTAAAACCGACATTAAGTTAATTGTTTTTTATTAATTTTTAATGATATTATTTTAAGTGCAATTACTTATTTCAAGTTGGAATATCTTTAAATCAGGACAAATGAAAAATTGCATATAATGACTATTCCACAGTCCATTGCATCTTGTATGTGACAAATTGTACTTGATATGTTAACTTGTCTTCGTTAAAAAAAAATATGATTACAAAAAAAGGTGTCAATAATTTTTTTATGACATTTCATATAATAGAGTTGTTAATAGATATTTTTTGCTATGAACAACTCCTTTTCCGGTTTGCTTTAATCACTTACACTTTCAAATCTACAAAAATTTATTAATTGCATTGTGGAGGTATTTCTTAAAAGTAAAATTTCAATAAAATTAAGGTAAACAATCTAGTTTTTGTATAATCCATTTTAAACCGAAAATCTTGGAACTTGTTTCCGTAGAAAAAATTCTCATTACAAGGTGATTGAATAATCGCTATAAAACTTATAATCTTTAAACGACGGCAACCCTGCTAGAGTTCGGTCGTGAATTTATTGTGTTGTGATTTCTTAAACATTTAATTCATTTATATCATCTATAAAATTATGCACCTGATAATATTTCATACAGATAAGTACTTCCTGAAAAATTCTATATAAGTGAATATTCAAGTGGTGCAGTTTTATTTCAAAATAAAGCCTTATTTTGTTTATTTTTACTTATATTTATTGTTTCTAAACAACAACTATAATAAAACATTTAAGTTTTATTACTCCGTACAATTTGTTCTTGTATTTTTCATTTACATTTTGTTCCTTTTTATTTGTCAAATTGACAAAGCTACCAAACCACATAAAGTTGTTCGATTGATTTGTCCACAACATTGCCACTCTGTTCAAATTGTAATATTTAGAACAGGGAAAGGCAAAACATGGGCGCCGCGTTTTTCATTTACTCTTCTCTTACGTACGTGTGCACACGCATTGTAGAGAAATAAACAACTTTTAATCAGTCTAGCTTGAGAACTCAAACAAGCAGGTTGTGTATCGTGATTTATCGCACAAGAAGATCAGCGTTGCCAGTGAAAAAAAATATGTCCCAACATTTAAAGATGTATGATGAACAATATGAGATTTTACATTTTTAATTGGGGAAAAGCTACGAAAGTTTACTGGCAACACCGATTCGTGGTGAGAGCGGATAGAGTGTATAACTAATACAATCGTAAAATGCAGTAGTATAGGTTGCCTTTCCCTGATTTAGAACTAAACTTTGGTTTGTGTCTATACTAACTATTCGCAACATTGCCAATATTCCTTAATCCTATAATCCTGTGGTGTGTGTATTGAATAATATTTGATATGGACTGTATAAATAAAAATTGCAGTATCTCCAGTGATGAACGTATGGTTTTCTGTTGTCTGTGTTTGGGAAATGACCATTTAAAATGTAGTGGACTCAAAGCACGTGATGCAGATGCCTTATCCGATAAAACTAAAAACATTCAATGGACATGTCCAAGCTGCAGAATAATTGGTATCGAATTCTACAATTTCTTTAAAAGTTACAAAGCAGAGTTTGATGGAATTAAGAAGGATTTCTCAGCTTTACAAGATAAATTGACTAAATATGGTGAACTTTTCTCTAAATTCACAAATTTAGACACTTTTGCTGCCTCACCAAAACCCAAACGTAAAAGAACTGCTAAGTCATCATCAACACCTCCTATGAACTCGAATGTTGTTGCTCCCAATCAGTTTTCTACTACTCAATCTTACACACAAAATCAAACTCCAAATAGGGGTCAAATTCCAATGGCAGTTTCTCCAAATCAAATTGTTGTTACTCCATCCTCAGATATCGCAACTTACGCGAATGTTGTTCTTGATCAAAATTCAAACATGGCTCCTGCTAATTTGATAATGGTTCCTCCGAAATCGATTACAGTCAATCCTTTTGCTACTGATCAAACTACAAATATTCATCCTCCTGAACTAATACTAACTCCTTTACCGTCTACTTCCTCTAACGTCACAACAAACTCGAATGTTAATAATCAGTCTATAAATCCATTTACTGCAGTTGTAACACCCAAGCCTTTAAAAATTATTCATCCTAGGAAAACTATATTTGCCACACGTTTTGCTCAAGATATATCCGTAAATGATGTGGATTTCCATATAAGGAAATCCACATACAATGATATCCAAATATATAAGATTAACGCCCGTAATAGAGCATCATTTAAGATTATTGTTCCTGAGAGTATTTTTGACCGATTAGTACTTCCAAATTTTTGGCCAAAAAATACAATTGTTCGTCAATTTATTTGTCGTGAAGACAACAATGTTACTCTTCCTAAGGCTGCTGATTACAATCCAAAAAACTAATTGAATCGAGTAAACCGCTAAATGCTAAAGTAGACTTGACCAATCTATTAATCTTAAATTAATCTCTATCGGTTATCAGAATGTTCGTGGCATGAATACAAAATTAAAGTCATTTTATCTTCAAAGCTTTGACATTGAACGTAACATCATAGTTCTAACTTAAACATGGCTCCGTGAGAAACCTGAGAAGAGGATCCACAATTCCGAAATAAGTGCAGTAAATTCCAACTTTATAGACGCGATAGAGTTGGAAAGGAAGGTGGCGGAGTTTTGATTGCCGTCTCAACTCTTTTTCCTTCAGAAGAAATAATCCTTAATGATGTCCAAGATATCGAATTCATCGCTACATGTGTCAAAACTAAATTTAGGACTGTATTTATCACATGCTCTTATATTCCTCCTACGTCAAGTATCCACATATATGAACTACACGCTACAGCGATATAGCTCGTAGTAAAACTATCCAAACGTGATGACATGATTATTGTTATAGGAGACTTTAATATGCCGAACATAATGGTGTGTAGAACACCTGATTCTTGTTTTTTAAGTCCATCAATAAATTCCGAATCAAATGTAGACCTATTCGATTCCATTGCAGATTTGGCACTTTTTCAAATAAATAGCATACCGAATTCATTAGGAAAACTACTGGATTTAGTGTTTATAGATCAACCTGATGAATTTAATGTACAACGCATTAATCCTTTATCTACACCAGAAGATGCTTATCACCCTACTCTTGAAATTAGTGCATATTTAAAAACTCAAGTATCGGCAAAACCTGCTCTAAATGAGGAAAAAGTGTTTGACTTTAAGAAAGCTGATTATTCCAAATTAAGTCACCTACTCTCAACGGAAAATTGGTTCGAAATTAATCCTAATAACAATTTAAGTCCCCATAACATTGATCTAATTCTAAATCAATTTTATGATGGCTTATTTAAATGTTTTAAATCATCTATTCCAATGATGAAGAAAACAATTCCGAATGATCCTCCTTGGAACACCACGCAGCTTACAAGTTTAAAAAATTTGAAAAATAAACATTATAAAAAATACAGGAAATCTGGTCTATCAACTGATTACGCGAGATACTCAGTATCCAGATCAGCTTACAATTTAGCAAATATCCAATGTTACAATAAATATATTTTTAAAGTAAAGAGAAATTTCAAAAATAATCCTAAATCATTCTATCAGTTCGTCAATTCGAAACGTCGAGTATCTGGATATCCATCTATGATGAAATTTGGTGACATAGAATCTTCAAATGATTCGAAGATTTGAGACATGTTTGCTGACTTCTTTTCCTCTTCGTATTCTAATAAGAGCTTGAATCAATTATCTAACTATCCGTATCCTATATTTGAAGCGACTCAAATAAATTGTCCAGCAATACATACATCAACTGTTATGACAGCTATACGGAAATTAAAATTTTCAGATAAATATGGTCCCGATGGTGTGCCGTGTTGTGTTCTTCTGAAGTGTTTATATCCGTTTGTATTGCCCTTAACATACTTATTTAACGCATCACTTTCCAATGGTTATTTTCCTGATTTCTGGAAAAAATCATATATTATTCCTTTGTTCAAATCCGGAAGCAGATCCAATATTTCTAATTATAGAGGTATAGCTAAAGTGAGTGTTATTTCCAAACTTTTTGAGAAAATAGTAACTGAAACATTATCACATCAAGTTGCATCATTTCTATCTCCATTCCAGCACGGATTTAGAAAAGGTTGTTCAGCTACCACTAATTTATTGGAATTTACAACTTCAGTGATAACATCTTTTTATTCCGGCTTACAAACTGACACTATCTATACGGATTTCAGTAAGGCATTAGATAAAGTGAATCACTTGGACTTTCACCTGTATTTCTCAAATGGATTTCCACATATTTGAAAACCAGACATCAATGTGTATTGTTCAGAGACTATAAATCAAAAAATATTCCAGTTATATCTGGTGTTCCTCAAGGTAGTCATTTGGGTCCAGTATTATTTCTAATATTCATTAATGATCTACCATCCTGTATTAAGAATTCCAAAATGTTAATGTATGCCGATGACGTTAAGCTCTTCCTTAGCTTAAATCAATCTAACCAATGTTCCTTACTTCAATCTGATCTGGATAATTCTAACCAATGGTGTAATAAGAATTTAATGGATCTGAATTTGACAAAATGTAAACAAATGACATTCTACAGACGAAGTCCAGTAATCTGTAGATACTCGATCAATGATTATCAACTTGATAAAGTTGAGATATTCCTTGATCTTGGCGTATTACTTGATAATAAATTATGTTTTAATTCTCACATTTCAGAAACTATTAACAAAGCCAAAGGGGTATTAGGTTTCATCAAACGCTGAGGAAAAGAGTATGTCACAAAACAAATGTTTACGTCACTTGTGAGACCAATTTTAGAATATGCTAGTGTTGTCTGGAATCCGCGATACGATATAAGGAAAATTGAATCCGTCCAAAAACAATTTTTTTTATTTTGCCTTCGCAAACTCCCATGGAATTCAAACATTAATCTACCATCATACGAAAGTCGATTAGCACTCATAAAACTCCCTACTCTAAAAAGTAGAAGAATATATATGAATATCTCATTCATGATTAATTTACTGAATGGGACAACTAATTCGGAATTCCTACTTCGTAAAATCGAATTCATTGTTCCAAATCGACCAACAAGGAATTATATCCCACTTAAGATCCAATATTTCCGTTCTAATTATGCAAACTTTGATCCAATGCGTAGAGTTAGTGCTCAATTCAACAACTTCTATCATCTTATTGACTATTCGACTGATCCTAATGTCATCAAACGGAGTATTCATTTATTAAACTGATGACATTTAAACTTTGTATTTTTTAAATTATACTATAGTAAATAGATTTTAATTAAGATTTAAGAATTATGCTAGCCTGTAAGAAAGTGTAATTTCATTGGCGAATTAAATAAATAAATTGTTGAACCTCTTAGTTTTTCTTGTGCATAAAGAAATATACATATATATATTTTTATTACATTTATATCTATTCAATTTGTGATGGACTCATATAGTGAGCCACCACTGTTCCTTTTTATCATAGTCTGTTTGTATATAAGTCTGTTAAGCTTTTGCTCATGTTAACAGCAAGCGGTGACCAATAGCTATGTATGTATGTCGATATGTGCATTTAAAATTCCTAATGAATTATTACGTAAATGGGATAGAAGTAAGAGTTGATAACCGCTCCAGCGCATATCATTTTTTGTACCCCGAAGAGACGAACATTTTTCTTTTACGCATAATCTATATATATAAAAGAGTAACGTTACTGACTGACTGAATGACTGACTGATTCATCATCGCACAGCTGAAGTTAGAATCACGAAATTTTAATGGAAATTCGAACGTTTAGGAGGTAAAAAAGGGTAAATTCAGTAACCTTATATCTTCCAAACTAATAAATATACAAAACAACTTAAAATAGCATGTAACTCCATTTAAAAAATAAGCTGACAGGTGTTTCGTACTTTTTGGAAATTCGAAACTTTAATATTTTGAGACATGTCTGTAGCATAAACAATTTTAGCAAAATTTAATATTTTTAAAGTTCGAACTTGATTGTTTCAAGGAAGAAAAGGGAAATTGGTACTTTTCTCCTAATGGTACTTTTTTTTAAATATTTTAAATTATTTCACTTATCGACATTAAATTTAGCTGATATGTATCTGAGTGAAGTTTGTGTTAGGAATAGGGTTCAATTAGGGTTTTTAATTTCCCGACCTTTTTTGATTCCCGGGAATCGGGAAATATTTTTCTACATTCCCGGGTACCCGCCTATTCCCGAAATATATAATGATACTGTAAATTAGGAATATTATGGCCAAATTGCAACTTACGGCCATTTTCACAATGTACGATTATTTCATTTTAACCGGAAAATTAACTAACTGTCGGTTTGTTTAACGGGGACCATTTAACCAACGGTTACCGATTTAAGTTTCACCATCATTTGATTACTTAACCAAAGCATTCAGTAGAAAGTAGGGCAATAATGCATACATTTGTTTATGAAAAATAGTGTAATGAAAGATTGAAATATAAAAAAATTGTCTAAAAGACGGCATAAAAAATAATAGTTTGTGTTTTCTTAGTGGTATAATAAAAAAAAACGTATAAAACTCAAAAATATTAGGGTTCCTAACTGTAAAATTTACAGAACAAACTGAACAACAATTACTGAAAACCAACAAGCAAAAGTGCACATTTGTTGTTTGGTTTGTAAGTGCAATATCCGGGTGGTATATGGATCACCCCGTGCAAAATTTACTTTTCATCGCTTTACACTTTTAAAAATTATAAATATTACAAAAATATAAATGTTTTTCCATGTTCTTTTATTATATTTCTTACAATTAAGATGCTAACCGGCGAAATTTGTTGTTAAATAGTGTCAATTACGAATTAATCGTACATTGTGAAATTCAAATTAGCCTAACTTGCGGTTAAAGTTCACGTTAACTTTTAATCATACATTGTGAGAATGACCGTTAGTGTTATAATTATTAAATATCAGAGCTTCGAATTAATTAATAAAATTTGAGTTTAATTCACTAAAATCTTAATCCGTAATTGAAGAATGTCAGCCTTTCATTCCATAAATCCATTCCTAATATTTAATTTTTTAGATTCATTCCAAAGCCTTTGTTTAAACTGAATTAAATTTAAAGTTAATTAATAACATAATTTATTCAAACTTTGAATGATTAAATTTTTGTTAAATCAAATCATTTACAAAATTAATTGAAAAAATTGTCTTAAGCCTTTTTGTACTAGATTTGAGTTGAAGAAAAATTAATCAATTATTAAATTTGTGAAGCTATTTTGTTATGGATTTGAAGAAGAAATTTAAAGAAATTTTAATGATTCAATAAGAAATAAATTCTATAAATAATGAATTCACTTTTTAAATTTTCATACGAAAAACCTCAAATGAATAATAATAGTAAGCGGTCTATTATTGCCGCTATATAAGCAAAAAACTGTAAAAAACTTTTCACTGATTTTTGGTAAAAAAAAAATGGAGTTCTTAGTTATTTTCTATGTATTTTCGACAGTTTTTAATTCCCGGGATTCCCGACTAAATAATTCCCGGGATAAAAACGCTAGGTACAATATTTAGGTACCAAAATGTGAGAACTGAACTATAGGTACTTTTTTATTCATCTAATGGTACTTTTTGAATTTTATATGACAATGGACTTAGAAACATGAAATTAAGCATATATGGTCCTAAGTGATTGTGAATTTTAGGGGTAGACTTTTTGGTACTTTTTCTTTAATCGAATGGTACTTTTTGTAATTTCTTCACCAATGAACCTAGAAACATGAAATAAAGCTTACATGGGCAGAGTGGGTGGGAATCCACAAGTGTCTGCTTTTTGGTACTTTTTATATATTCTAATGGTACTTTTTGAATTTTCTGCAATAATGGACATAGAAATATGAAATTAGGCGTCTATGGTCCCAAGTGAGTGAAAATTAAGGCCATACTTCTTGGTACTTTTTCTTTGTTCTCATAGGTACTTTTTTGAATTTACTATAATAACGGACCTAGAGTTTCCAAAAAACCGAAGAATTTCAAAACCGCGGTTTCGTTTTTTTTCGGTTTTGTGATAACTTTTAAATATTAATTGTTATAGAAACAAAATTAGTTGATAATATAGGAAAGGCTATACAAATTTAAAATTCAAACTTGACGGGTTATGGTTTAGTGAGTGTGAATTCAAAAGTGATAATCAATGGTACTATTTGTTTATTGCAATGGTACTTTTTGAATATTTTATAATAATAAACCTAAAAATTTAAAATTAGGCACACATGATTCTAAATGAATTTGAATTTACAAAAGGTGACTTTAGTGGTAACTTTCTTTTGCATTTTCTATAATAATGGACCCAGAAATATGAAATTAGACATTTACAATCAGATTCACAAAGGGAGACTTAATAGTATTATTTCACTTACTAAAATTTGGAACTTTGAAAAAACAAAAATTTTTATTAAACATTAGTAGAAAATATTAAAATAAAGATCTGGAAATTCAATTGAGAAAAAGATCTATTGTGTTAATATTAATAATCTTCCACACTACCCACAACATCTAATGGGTTTGCTCCTGGAGAGAAATTTAACCTAACATCATTTAGAAGCATTAAGATGATAGTGTTTTTACATACTTACGCGTATGTAACTATAGTGTTAATTAAATTTAAGAACAAGTACGAGTACTATATTCGGCCGTGCCGAATCTTAAATACCCTCCACCTAAATATGATGGTATAACAACTGAAATATTATACTTAACAATTGTTAGAAAGACTAGTTTACGCAGAAAATATTTTATTTCAAAAGTACATAAAAATTGTATTTAATTCAGCAATATATACTTAATAATTAGTTAATACGTTTGAATCAACATTTTTCCTTTTTAACCTCAAGTGCAGAAACAGAGTATAGAAAAGGGTATACAAATATATTTAGACAAATTTAAAAATATTGGGTTGTGGGATTTTTATGGGAGGTATGATTATATATTATGATTCGATTGTCATAAAATATTTTAACGTGATTTTTATGTATTTATATGGGAGCTGTTGTCAATTATGGACCGATATTCATAAAATTTGGTACATCGATTTTTGTATATATTGAACAAATTTGTTTGGAATTGCAACCTGATAACTAAATTTGTAAGAAATTTTTGAGGATTTTAGTGATTTTCGGGAGTGGACCTTATATGGGAGCTATGGTTAAATATGGACCGATATTCACAAAATTCAGTAGTATGATTGCTGGATAAAACTTACTGATCTGTGCGTAATTTCATTTTATTATCAATTTGTTTTAAATATTTATTAAGGTTAATATCTTTTTCGGAAATGGGTCTTATAGGGGAGCTATGGCCAATTATCGGCCAATCTGCGTAAAATTTGGTACAGTGATTTCTTTGTATATGAGTATTATTTGGGTCGAATTTTAGCATGGTTTATGAGTACTTAACTGATTTTCGGAAGTGGGCCTTATATAAGAGCTATTGTCAAATATGGACCGATATTCAAAAAACCCTGTAGTATGATTTCAAAAATTAGAGATTTGTGTAAAATTTTGTACTGATATTTTTTAGATATTTATTTATGTTAATGTGTTTTTCGGAAGTGGTCCTTATATAGGAGCTATAACCAATTATTGGCCGATCTTCATAGAATTAGGTATAGCGATTTTGGTATATTTAAACTTAATAGCGACATTTATGCTTATTTAAGTGATTTTCGGAAGTGAACTTTATATGGGGGCTATGGTCAAATATGGGCTGATCCACAAAAAATTTGGTGTTGTCATTTTTTTAAGCACGAAACTTAGTTTTCCTGAATTTGGTGTGGATACAGACCATAGAACCATATTTCGGGAAGAAATTTGTATGGGGGCTAGGTGAAATCATGGACCGATTCTTATAATTTTGACCAGACTTAGTCCTTTTAACATAAAAATAACGTATGTAAAATTTGATGGTATTATCTGCAATATATTTGCACAAATAACAAAAACTATTTTAAAATTATCAAGTTTTTTTTAGGTTGTCTCACAATTTGGTTCATAACTCTGGTTCAACTGAATCGATTTTACTAATTTTCAATACTAAACTGCTTAGGAGAACAATAAACATTTTTCTTGCAAGTTTTCCAATTTTGTTTGTCTAATTTAGACGTGAGCGTGTTTTACACAGACAGACAGACGGACATAGCTCAAACGACTTAGAATTTCATAAGAATCAATAATATATATACTTTGTTGGGTCTCAGATGAATATTTCTCAATGTTACACACGGAATGACAATCTTATATATACCCACATTCACCACTTATGGTGGTGGAGTGGGTGACGTGAAATAAAGCCATAGGTAATAAGGTCATATGGCCTTATTACACATTGTGTTGAGAAATGAGACCATATGACTTTAGTACCACCGTGGGAGTGAAATAAAGTCATAATCAATTATTGGCCAAAGTGGAAATAAAGCCATATCAGTGTAAAATTGCTTGTTATAATTACATAAATATGTATAGTTATTTTAGAGTGACAGGCAGTGCCGGGACAAAAAAATATTTTATAATCATTTGCAAGAAATGTTTCATATAGCGAAGCCGCCTGCCACGTTCCATGGAGGAGAAAGTCCCTAAGAGCGGCCACAGGCCGCCAATAAAAAAAAAACCTTTTCCTACGAAACCGAATAGTTGCTGGCCATACTACTGAGTGCAAAACAACTCTTAGAGACTTTCTCCTCCATGGAAAGCGGCTGGCGGATTCGCTAAATAAAGCCTTTCTTGTAAATAAATTATTAAAAAATACTTTTTTTTTGGAGTGGATGTTCTTTAATTTTTGATTGAACTTTCTTTTCTTGGCATATTAATAAATCATTTAAGCAAACAAAAAATTGCCTAAGATGCAATAATGCCATAATGGCTTTATTTCACTTCTTCCATGGAAATAAGGTCATATGGTCTTATTTCTCAACACAATGTGTAATAAGGCCATATGACCTTATTGCCTATGGCCTTATTTCACTGCACCGGTGGAGGGTATAAAAAGAAGAAAAAATACTACTTAAAAATAAATTTTCGTGCATATTTCTCTAAAAATTATAAAAAAGCCTTAAACTTAAATAAATGAATATGTGGAAGTTAAATCCGAAAGCAATAAACACGATAAATTCACAAAATAAAAGTTCTATAAAGAAAAAGAATATAAAAATTTAACAATTTACCTAGCCTAAATATAATAAAATACTATAAAATTAAAATATTGCACATGAAAATTTCTGTTTAAATAAGATTAAGTAATTTAAATATAATTAAAATTTGTCTATAGCCTAAGTATCACAAAATAATTGTCTGCAGCGAATACCATTAATAATACCAGCGTGTCACATTGTTGTACATTCCTACATACATATTTTTTTCTCCAGTACAAGCAGTTGCAGAGGCCTTTACAAACGCTGTATACATATCAACTAGAGATGCTAATCGGGACTGAACTTTAAAAATCCCGGGATCGGGATTTGGTAAAGAATCCCGACCCGGGGAAAGTAAATTTTTTATTTGCAATTAATTTTTATTATACACTAAAAAGCATACTATTGCATCTATGGTTTCTCTGCTATTCTGGAACGAATTTTGTTTCCGACATATGCTGCTGCCGAAAAACATCTTTCATATTGGCAATACCGTTTACAAATACTTATAACAAATCTGCAAGCATTTTCCTCTTGTTCATTCAGAAATAAAGTGATCTATTTCTTTTGCAAGTTGCAAATCTACATTATAACTTGGTTTCGTTATTGTTATTTGGGTTTTTTACATTTATTAATAATAAGGGTACTCATTTAAACGCTTAAGTTTCCCATTTGTGCAAATGGGCAAATTTGCGCGACATGTTTCATGAACCCACCTTTTCAATTTTGTGCAAGTTTATACAGAAAATTTATATTTGTCAAATAAAAATACATAAATTCAACAAAAGCTTTAATAATTTTTTTTTCAAATTGTATAAATTTTAATTTTAAAATGTTGAATGAAAGTTAAATCTTTGGAACAAACGGTGGTATACATAGTTTGGAGGACTTTGTTTATGTTCTAGCTGTAGGTTAATGTTTTCATACACAATGTCATTTAATACAATCATTCTGTTCCAAAGTTACACAATTTTCACATGCACACAATTTTTATATTTTATTTGATTTTTATTTCTTATAAATAAAAGTAAACAAAAGCAGCTGATTCATCAAATGCAAAATAAATTCAAGTTTGCGAGTCTAAATTGTCGCGCAAACTTATCGGAGTTGTGCAAACGAATTTCCATACATTTTTTGACATTTCATTTGCGAGAGTGTAAAAATGCACAGATTGCTCAGTTTGCGAGGCTTTTAAGCGTTTACATGAGGACCCTTAATATCTTTTAGCCTTTGAGCAATCGAAATATTTTCATTTTGTTCGAGCTCCTCATATGAGATAAAATCAATTTCGTTTGAAGAGGATTTAAATTGAGTTTTGTTAGGTAACTTACAAAAAAATGTGAAGAATTGATTTTCCAGAGCCCCACTCTAGGACAACCAAAAATACCGCTTTCCTTTATTAACTATGTTGTAGCAGGAGTTTCGTTAACAATTTTGCTGAACATCACTTTGCGATATTCGGGCATGTAGAATGAATGTCAAAATGCATAAAAAGGCACACAAAAATGACAATTTCCCCTATTTATTTATGAAAAACGGGATTTGGAAAATCCCGAAAATCCAGGGATTTAAAATTAAAAAATCCCGGGTTTCGGGGTTTAAGAAATCCCGAAAACCCCGGGATTTTCGGGAACGGGATTCCCCGTTTGGCATCTCTAATATCAACATTTCAATTTCGGTGAGTGTGTGAAAAAAATGCAATTATTGTTAATCTATGTATGTACGTATGTTTAGCTAATAATGTTAACAAAACAACATTTCATTTATTTAAGAACAGAGATCATTGTTATTTATTATTTATTATGAAAATAGTAGTAGTAAAACTATCCAAACGTGATGACATGATTATTGTTATAGGAGACTTTAATATGCCGAACATAATGGTGTGTAGAACACCTGATTCTTGTTTTTTAAGTCCATCAATAAATTCCGAATCAAATGTAGACCTATTCGATTCCATTGCAGATTTGGCACTTTTTCAAATAAATAGCATACCGAATTCATTAGGAAAACTACTGGATTTAGTGTTTATAGATCAACCTGATGAATTTAATGTACAACGCATTAATCCTTTATCTACACCAGAAGATGCTTATCACCCTACTCTTGAAATTAGTGCATATTTAAAAACTCAAGTATCGGCAAAACCTGCTCTAAATGAGGAAAAAGTGTTTGACTTTAAGAAAGCTGATTATTCCAAATTAAGTCACCTACTCTCAACGGAAAATTGGTTCGAAATTAATCCTAATAACAATTTAAGTCCCCATAACATTGATCTAATTCTAAATCAATTTTATGATGGCTTATTTAAATGTTTTAAATCATCTATTCCAATGATGAAGAAAACAATTCCGAATGATCCTCCTTGGAACACCACGCAGCTTACAAGTTTAAAAAATTTGAAAAATAAACATTATAAAAAATACAGGAAATCTGGTCTATCAACTGATTACGCGAGATACTCAGTATCCAGATCAGCTTACAATTTAGCAAATATCCAATGTTACAATAAATATATTTTTAAAGTAAAGAGAAATTTCAAAAATAATCCTAAATCATTCTATCAGTTCGTCAATTCGAAACGTCGAGTATCTGGATATCCATCTATGATGAAATTTGGTGACATAGAATCTTCAAATGATTCGAAGATTTGAGACATGTTTGCTGACTTCTTTTCCTCTTCGTATTCTAATAAGAGCTTGAATCAATTATCTAACTATCCGTATCCTATATTTGAAGCGACTCAAATAAATTGTCCAGCAATACATACATCAACTGTTATGACAGCTATACGGAAATTAAAATTTTCAGATAAATATGGTCCCGATGGTGTGCCGTGTTGTGTTCTTCTGAAGTGTTTATATCCGTTTGTATTGCCCTTAACATACTTATTTAACGCATCACTTTCCAATGGTTATTTTCCTGATTTCTGGAAAAAATCATATATTATTCCTTTGTTCAAATCCGGAAGCAGATCCAATATTTCTAATTATAGAGGTATAGCTAAAGTGAGTGTTATTTCCAAACTTTTTGAGAAAATAGTAACTGAAACATTATCACATCAAGTTGCATCATTTCTATCTCCATTCCAGCACGGATTTAGAAAAGGTTGTTCAGCTACCACTAATTTATTGGAATTTACAACTTCAGTGATAACATCTTTTTATTCCGGCTTACAAACTGACACTATCTATACGGATTTCAGTAAGGCATTAGATAAAGTGAATCACTTGGACTTTCACCTGTATTTCTCAAATGGATTTCCACATATTTGAAAACCAGACATCAATGTGTATTGTTCAGAGACTATAAATCAAAAAATATTCCAGTTATATCTGGTGTTCCTCAAGGTAGTCATTTGGGTCCAGTATTATTTCTAATATTCATTAATGATCTACCATCCTGTATTAAGAATTCCAAAATGTTAATGTATGCCGATGACGTTAAGCTCTTCCTTAGCTTAAATCAATCTAACCAATGTTCCTTACTTCAATCTGATCTGGATAATTCTAACCAATGGTGTAATAAGAATTTAATGGATCTGAATTTGACAAAATGTAAACAAATGACATTCTACAGACGAAGTCCAGTAATCTGTAGATACTCGATCAATGATTATCAACTTGATAAAGTTGAGATATTCCTTGATCTTGGCGTATTACTTGATAATAAATTATGTTTTAATTCTCACATTTCAGAAACTATTAACAAAGCCAAAGGGGTATTAGGTTTCATCAAACGCTGAGGAAAAGAGTATGTCACAAAACAAATGTTTACGTCACTTGTGAGACCAATTTTAGAATATGCTAGTGTTGTCTGGAATCCGCGATACGATATAAGGAAAATTGAATCCGTCCAAAAACAATTTTTTTTATTTTGCCTTCGCAAACTCCCATGGAATTCAAACATTAATCTACCATCATACGAAAGTCGATTAGCACTCATAAAACTCCCTACTCTAAAAAGTAGAAGAATATATATGAATATCTCATTCATGATTAATTTACTGAATGGGACAACTAATTCGGAATTCCTACTTCGTAAAATCGAATTCATTGTTCCAAATCGACCAACAAGGAATTATATCCCACTTAAGATCCAATATTTCCGTTCTAATTATGCAAACTTTGATCCAATGCGTAGAGTTAGTGCTCAATTCAACAACTTCTATCATCTTATTGACTATTCGACTGATCCTAATGTCATCAAACGGAGTATTCATTTATTAAACTGATGACATTTAAACTTTGTATTTTTTAAATTATACTATAGTAAATAGATTTTAATTAAGATTTAAGAATTATGCTAGCCTGTAAGAAAGTGTAATTTCA
The DNA here is from genome assembly GCF_958450345.1 of Calliphora vicina. Classification (NCBI taxonomy): domain Eukaryota; kingdom Metazoa; phylum Arthropoda; class Insecta; order Diptera; family Calliphoridae; genus Calliphora; species Calliphora vicina. The sequence goes on from NC_088780.1 coordinate 69,628,266, forward strand.
TTGGCGAATTAAATAAATAAATTGTTGAACCTCTTAGTTTTTCTTGTGCATAAAGAAATATACATATATATATTTTTATTACATTTATATCTATTCAATTTGTGATGGACTCATATAGTGAGCCACCACTGTTCCTTTTTATCATAGTCTGTTTGTATATAAGTCTGTTAAGCTTTTGCTCATGTTAACAGCAAGCGGTGACCAATAGCTATGTATGTATGTCGATATGTGCATTTAAAATTCCTAATGAATTATTACGTAAATGGGATAGAAGTAAGAGTTGATAACCGCTCCAGCGCATATCATTTTTTGTACCCCGAAGAGACGAACATTTTTCTTTTACGCATAATCTATATATATAAAAGAGTAACGTTACTGACTGACTGAATGACTGACTGATTCATCATCGCACAGCTGAAGTTAGAATCACGAAATTTTAATGGAAATTCGAACGTTTAGGAGGTAAAAAAGGGTAAATTCAGTAACCTTATATCTTCCAAACTAATAAATATACAAAACAACTTAAAATAGCATGTAACTCCATTTAAAAAATAAGCTGACAGGTGTTTCGTACTTTTTGGAAATTCGAAACTTTAATATTTTGAGACATGTCTGTAGCATAAACAATTTTAGCAAAATTTAATATTTTTAAAGTTCGAACTTGATTGTTTCAAGGAAGAAAAGGGAAATTGGTACTTTTCTCCTAATGGTACTTTTTTTTAAATATTTTAAATTATTTCACTTATCGACATTAAATTTAGCTGATATGTATCTGAGTGAAGTTTGTGTTAGGAATAGGGTTCAATTAGGGTTTTTAATTTCCCGACCTTTTTTGATTCCCGGGAATCGGGAAATATTTTTCTACATTCCCGGGTACCCGCCTATTCCCGAAATATATAATGATACTGTAAATTAGGAATATTATGGCCAAATTGCAACTTACGGCCATTTTCACAATGTACGATTATTTCATTTTAACCGGAAAATTAACTAACTGTCGGTTTGTTTAACGGGGACCATTTAACCAACGGTTACCGATTTAAGTTTCACCATCATTTGATTACTTAACCAAAGCATTCAGTAGAAAGTAGGGCAATAATGCATACATTTGTTTATGAAAAATAGTGTAATGAAAGATTGAAATATAAAAAAATTGTCTAAAAGACGGCATAAAAAATAATAGTTTGTGTTTTCTTAGTGGTATAATAAAAAAAAACGTATAAAACTCAAAAATATTAGGGTTCCTAACTGTAAAATTTACAGAACAAACTGAACAACAATTACTGAAAACCAACAAGCAAAAGTGCACATTTGTTGTTTGGTTTGTAAGTGCAATATCCGGGTGGTATATGGATCACCCCGTGCAAAATTTACTTTTCATCGCTTTACACTTTTAAAAATTATAAATATTACAAAAATATAAATGTTTTTCCATGTTCTTTTATTATATTTCTTACAATTAAGATGCTAACCGGCGAAATTTGTTGTTAAATAGTGTCAATTACGAATTAATCGTACATTGTGAAATTCAAATTAGCCTAACTTGCGGTTAAAGTTCACGTTAACTTTTAATCATACATTGTGAGAATGACCGTTAGTGTTATAATTATTAAATATCAGAGCTTCGAATTAATTAATAAAATTTGAGTTTAATTCACTAAAATCTTAATCCGTAATTGAAGAATGTCAGCCTTTCATTCCATAAATCCATTCCTAATATTTAATTTTTTAGATTCATTCCAAAGCCTTTGTTTAAACTGAATTAAATTTAAAGTTAATTAATAACATAATTTATTCAAACTTTGAATGATTAAATTTTTGTTAAATCAAATCATTTACAAAATTAATTGAAAAAATTGTCTTAAGCCTTTTTGTACTAGATTTGAGTTGAAGAAAAATTAATCAATTATTAAATTTGTGAAGCTATTTTGTTATGGATTTGAAGAAGAAATTTAAAGAAATTTTAATGATTCAATAAGAAATAAATTCTATAAATAATGAATTCACTTTTTAAATTTTCATACGAAAAACCTCAAATGAATAATAATAGTAAGCGGTCTATTATTGCCGCTATATAAGCAAAAAACTGTAAAAAACTTTTCACTGATTTTTGGTAAAAAAAAAATGGAGTTCTTAGTTATTTTCTATGTATTTTCGACAGTTTTTAATTCCCGGGATTCCCGACTAAATAATTCCCGGGATAAAAACGCTAGGTACAATATTTAGGTACCAAAATGTGAGAACTGAACTATAGGTACTTTTTTATTCATCTAATGGTACTTTTTGAATTTTATATGACAATGGACTTAGAAACATGAAATTAAGCATATATGGTCCTAAGTGATTGTGAATTTTAGGGGTAGACTTTTTGGTACTTTTTCTTTAATCGAATGGTACTTTTTGTAATTTCTTCACCAATGAACCTAGAAACATGAAATAAAGCTTACATGGGCAGAGTGGGTGGGAATCCACAAGTGTCTGCTTTTTGGTACTTTTTATATATTCTAATGGTACTTTTTGAATTTTCTGCAATAATGGACATAGAAATATGAAATTAGGCGTCTATGGTCCCAAGTGAGTGAAAATTAAGGCCATACTTCTTGGTACTTTTTCTTTGTTCTCATAGGTACTTTTTTGAATTTACTATAATAACGGACCTAGAGTTTCCAAAAAACCGAAGAATTTCAAAACCGCGGTTTCGTTTTTTTTCGGTTTTGTGATAACTTTTAAATATTAATTGTTATAGAAACAAAATTAGTTGATAATATAGGAAAGGCTATACAAATTTAAAATTCAAACTTGACGGGTTATGGTTTAGTGAGTGTGAATTCAAAAGTGATAATCAATGGTACTATTTGTTTATTGCAATGGTACTTTTTGAATATTTTATAATAATAAACCTAAAAATTTAAAATTAGGCACACATGATTCTAAATGAATTTGAATTTACAAAAGGTGACTTTAGTGGTAACTTTCTTTTGCATTTTCTATAATAATGGACCCAGAAATATGAAATTAGACATTTACAATCAGATTCACAAAGGGAGACTTAATAGTATTATTTCACTTACTAAAATTTGGAACTTTGAAAAAACAAAAATTTTTATTAAACATTAGTAGAAAATATTAAAATAAAGATCTGGAAATTCAATTGAGAAAAAGATCTATTGTGTTAATATTAATAATCTTCCACACTACCCACAACATCTAATGGGTTTGCTCCTGGAGAGAAATTTAACCTAACATCATTTAGAAGCATTAAGATGATAGTGTTTTTACATACTTACGCGTATGTAACTATAGTGTTAATTAAATTTAAGAACAAGTACGAGTACTATATTCGGCCGTGCCGAATCTTAAATACCCTCCACCTAAATATGATGGTATAACAACTGAAATATTATACTTAACAATTGTTAGAAAGACTAGTTTACGCAGAAAATATTTTATTTCAAAAGTACATAAAAATTGTATTTAATTCAGCAATATATACTTAATAATTAGTTAATACGTTTGAATCAACATTTTTCCTTTTTAACCTCAAGTGCAGAAACAGAGTATAGAAAAGGGTATACAAATATATTTAGACAAATTTAAAAATATTGGGTTGTGGGATTTTTATGGGAGGTATGATTATATATTATGATTCGATTGTCATAAAATATTTTAACGTGATTTTTATGTATTTATATGGGAGCTGTTGTCAATTATGGACCGATATTCATAAAATTTGGTACATCGATTTTTGTATATATTGAACAAATTTGTTTGGAATTGCAACCTGATAACTAAATTTGTAAGAAATTTTTGAGGATTTTAGTGATTTTCGGGAGTGGACCTTATATGGGAGCTATGGTTAAATATGGACCGATATTCACAAAATTCAGTAGTATGATTGCTGGATAAAACTTACTGATCTGTGCGTAATTTCATTTTATTATCAATTTGTTTTAAATATTTATTAAGGTTAATATCTTTTTCGGAAATGGGTCTTATAGGGGAGCTATGGCCAATTATCGGCCAATCTGCGTAAAATTTGGTACAGTGATTTCTTTGTATATGAGTATTATTTGGGTCGAATTTTAGCATGGTTTATGAGTACTTAACTGATTTTCGGAAGTGGGCCTTATATAAGAGCTATTGTCAAATATGGACCGATATTCAAAAAACCCTGTAGTATGATTTCAAAAATTAGAGATTTGTGTAAAATTTTGTACTGATATTTTTTAGATATTTATTTATGTTAATGTGTTTTTCGGAAGTGGTCCTTATATAGGAGCTATAACCAATTATTGGCCGATCTTCATAGAATTAGGTATAGCGATTTTGGTATATTTAAACTTAATAGCGACATTTATGCTTATTTAAGTGATTTTCGGAAGTGAACTTTATATGGGGGCTATGGTCAAATATGGGCTGATCCACAAAAAATTTGGTGTTGTCATTTTTTTAAGCACGAAACTTAGTTTTCCTGAATTTGGTGTGGATACAGACCATAGAACCATATTTCGGGAAGAAATTTGTATGGGGGCTAGGTGAAATCATGGACCGATTCTTATAATTTTGACCAGACTTAGTCCTTTTAACATAAAAATAACGTATGTAAAATTTGATGGTATTATCTGCAATATATTTGCACAAATAACAAAAACTATTTTAAAATTATCAAGTTTTTTTTAGGTTGTCTCACAATTTGGTTCATAACTCTGGTTCAACTGAATCGATTTTACTAATTTTCAATACTAAACTGCTTAGGAGAACAATAAACATTTTTCTTGCAAGTTTTCCAATTTTGTTTGTCTAATTTAGACGTGAGCGTGTTTTACACAGACAGACAGACGGACATAGCTCAAACGACTTAGAATTTCATAAGAATCAATAATATATATACTTTGTTGGGTCTCAGATGAATATTTCTCAATGTTACACACGGAATGACAATCTTATATATACCCACATTCACCACTTATGGTGGTGGAGTGGGTGACGTGAAATAAAGCCATAGGTAATAAGGTCATATGGCCTTATTACACATTGTGTTGAGAAATGAGACCATATGACTTTAGTACCACCGTGGGAGTGAAATAAAGTCATAATCAATTATTGGCCAAAGTGGAAATAAAGCCATATCAGTGTAAAATTGCTTGTTATAATTACATAAATATGTATAGTTATTTTAGAGTGACAGGCAGTGCCGGGACAAAAAAATATTTTATAATCATTTGCAAGAAATGTTTCATATAGCGAAGCCGCCTGCCACGTTCCATGGAGGAGAAAGTCCCTAAGAGCGGCCACAGGCCGCCAATAAAAAAAAAACCTTTTCCTACGAAACCGAATAGTTGCTGGCCATACTACTGAGTGCAAAACAACTCTTAGAGACTTTCTCCTCCATGGAAAGCGGCTGGCGGATTCGCTAAATAAAGCCTTTCTTGTAAATAAATTATTAAAAAATACTTTTTTTTGGAGTGGATGTTCTTTAATTTTTGATTGAACTTTCTTTTCTTGGCATATTAATAAATCATTTAAGCAAACAAAAAATTGCCTAAGATGCAATAATGCCATAATGGCTTTATTTCACTTCTTCCATGGAAATAAGGTCATATGGTCTTATTTCTCAACACAATGTGTAATAAGGCCATATGACCTTATTGCCTATGGCCTTATTTCACTGCACCGGTGGAGGGTATAAAAAGAAGAAAAAATACTACTTAAAAATAAATTTTCGTGCATATTTCTCTAAAAATTATAAAAAAAGCCTTAAACTTAAATAAATGAATATGTGGAAGTTAAATCCGAAAGCAATAAACACGATAAATTCACAAAATAAAAGTTCTATAAAGAAAAAGAATATAAAAATTTAACAATTTACCTAGCCTAAATATAATAAAATACTATAAAATTAAAATATTGCACATGAAAATTTCTGTTTAAATAAGATTAAGTAATTTAAATATAATTAAAATTTGTCTATAGCCTAAGTATCACAAAATAATTGTCTGCAGCGAATACCATTAATAATACCAGCGTGTCACATTGTTGTACATTCCTACATACATATTTTTTTCTCCAGTACAAGCAGTTGCAGAGGCCTTTACAAACGCTGTATACATATCAACTAGAGATGCTAATCGGGACTGAACTTTAAAAATCCCGGGATCGGGATTTGGTAAAGAATCCCGACCCGGGGAAAGTAAATTTTTTATTTGCAATTAATTTTTATTATACACTAAAAAGCATACTATTGCATCTATGGTTTCTCTGCTATTCTGGAACGAATTTTGTTTCCGACATATGCTGCTGCCGAAAAACATCTTTCATATTGGCAATACCGTTTACAAATACTTATAACAAATCTGCAAGCATTTTCCTCTTGTTCATTCAGAAATAAAGTGATCTATTTCTTTTGCAAGTTGCAAATCTACATTATAACTTGGTTTCGTTATTGTTATTTGGGTTTTTTACATTTATTAATAATAAGGGTACTCATTTAAACGCTTAAGTTTCCCATTTGTGCAAATGGGCAAATTTGCGCGACATGTTTCATGAACCCACCTTTTCAATTTTGTGCAAGTTTATACAGAAAATTTATATTTGTCAAATAAAAATACATAAATTCAACAAAAGCTTTAATAATTTTTTTTTCAAATTGTATAAATTTTAATTTTAAAATGTTGAATGAAAGTTAAATCTTTGGAACAAACGGTGGTATACATAGTTTGGAGGACTTTGTTTATGTTCTAGCTGTAGGTTAATGTTTTCATACACAATGTCATTTAATACAATCATTCTGTTCCAAAGTTACACAATTTTCACATGCACACAATTTTTATATTTTATTTGATTTTTATTTCTTATAAATAAAAGTAAACAAAAGCAGCTGATTCATCAAATGCAAAATAAATTCAAGTTTGCGAGTCTAAATTGTCGCGCAAACTTATCGGAGTTGTGCAAACGAATTTCCATACATTTTTTGACATTTCATTTGCGAGAGTGTAAAAATGCACAGATTGCTCAGTTTGCGAGGCTTTTAAGCGTTTACATGAGGACCCTTAATATCTTTTAGCCTTTGAGCAATCGAAATATTTTCATTTTGTTCGAGCTCCTCATATGAGATAAAATCAATTTCGTTTGAAGAGGATTTAAATTGAGTTTTGTTAGGTAACTTACAAAAAAATGTGAAGAATTGATTTTCCAGAGCCCCACTCTAGGACAACCAAAAATACCGCTTTCCTTTATTAACTATGTTGTAGCAGGAGTTTCGTTAACAATTTTGCTGAACATCACTTTGCGATATTCGGGCATGTAGAATGAATGTCAAAATGCATAAAAAGGCACACAAAAATGACAATTTCCCCTATTTATTTATGAAAAACGGGATTTGGAAAATCCCGAAAATCCAGGGATTTAAAATTAAAAAATCCCGGGTTTCGGGGTTTAAGAAATCCCGAAAACCCCGGGATTTTCGGGAACGGGATTCCCCGTTTGGCATCTCTAATATCAACATTTCAATTTCGGTGAGTGTGTGAAAAAAATGCAATTATTGTTAATCTATGTATGTACGTATGTTTAGCTAATAATGTTAACAAAACAACATTTCATTTATTTAAGAACAGAGATCATTGTTATTTATTATTTATTATGAAAACAATTTAAACATTCAGATCCAATTCTTTTTTCTTAACCTGAATGTTGTTTTATTATCATTTAATTGAATTTAATGCAGAGGTTTATTTGCTATGATTATTTGCCAAAATATTTAAAAGATCAACGAATAATATTTGAAGTTTAATTATATACATTAGGGTGGTCCTTAATAAACGAAAGTTGGATTTTGGCCATTCTCACCCCCAGTTTGGTGAACATTAGTAAAAAAATCATCGTGAAAAAATTTTAGGTAAATTGGTTGGGGTTAAGACGTGCCGCAAGCCCTCTGAAGTTTTGAGATGCATTTACAAGGGAAAAAAATGCATTTTTTTCAGTTTTTGTAAAAATTTTGCCATTAAAAAATTACTTTTGCAATTTAATTTAAAAGAATAGAAATGTGTACGCAATTGTCGTTCTAATGAGACATAAAAAACAGAAATTGGTCAAAAAATTTTAAAGTTCTTAAAAATTCGCCAGGCCATTAACGTGTCTCAGGCAACTAGAACAAGAAAAGCAGGAATAAAATTAACATATTTTGATAAATATTAAAACTAAAAAAATTGGCAAATAAATGGGTTTTCTCGAAAATTTCAAAATTTAATTCGCAGGTACGGAAAAACTATAAGAGATATTTTCATAACTTTTCCACATTTTTATTCCCTATTATATTCTTAATAAATCCCAATGAGATGATCAAAAAATTCTGAAATTTGTTTAACAAAATTTTTAAAAATTTGAAAATGGTGTTTTGATACTGCCGTTAAAAAATTTTTATTTTTTTGTTCATACCTAAGAATAGGTTAACGGTATCCTACGAAGACAAAAACTCATATACAAGTAAATATGGACATATTTTAAATAAAAATGAGCTTTTATTTTAATATTTATCAAAATATGTTCATTTTGTTCATACCTTTCTTGTTCTAGTTGCCTGAGACATATTTTTAATAACTTTAAGATTTTTTGACCAATTTCAGTTTTTTATGTCTCATTAGAACGATAATTGCGTACACATTTCTATTCTTTTAAATTAAAGTGCAAAAGTAATTTTTTAATGGCAACATTTTTGTAAATGCATCTCAAAACTTCAGAGGGCTTGCGGCACGTCTTAACCCCAACCGATTTACCTAAAATTTTTTCTGGATGATTTTTTACTAATGTTCATCAAACTGGAGGGTGAGAATGGCCAAAATCCAACTTTTGTTTATTAAGGGCCACCGTAATATACATATACCGAAAAAAGTAAAGATTCATTTTCTATTTTTTTGAATTTTCTAATTTCACTATTTGAATATTATTAAATATTAAAGGAAATGTATTGTAAATGTATTTAACTCTAAATACTTGTTCGGTATTTTCTAGTTTAATTATTAATTAATTTTTTGTTAGAGATTTATAAAGAATTGTTTACCGGATTGTATGTTTACAATTGTAATGTAGTTTTCTTTAAGAATTTAATTGGGTTTTATCAACTCAGGAAAACTAATATCAAAGACAGGGAGTTTGTTTTTTACGGAAATTTCAAAATCAATACATGGAAATCTGAAAATAAAAATAATGAGTGAATCTTTCAATGTTTTCTTATAGATATATTATAGTAAGTGTACAGAAAATGTTTACCTTTTTCCACCAGTGTTGTCAGAAAATGAATTTCAAAATATGCTAAAACATGAAAAACTAAGTGCTAAAATGTTGTACAGAAGAAAAAAAAAGTGCTAAGTTTTTTCAATGTAACAATACAATTTTTATTTCAAATGTTACAAATATAAATTTAAATTTTTTTCTAATTTTGTTCATAACAATTGTTGACTTGTTTTAATAGATTACATTTCATATCGCTACCTTAATATAGAAAGGCCCTAACTAACATTTTCATTAATGTACAGGAGAAGAAAACAACTTAATAAAACTTAAATTTCTGTAGCTATGATTTTTTTTAACACAAAATTTTATGAAGGTCTTCATCCAATTTAATGTTGTCACATTTTATTTTATTATCTATCGAAGTATGCAAAAAACTAAATTTTGGAAAAAAAACGAGTTAGGGCGTTTCTATATTAAGGTAACGAATTATTAATTCAAAAATTTTTCTGAAAATAAATTGGGAATAAGAAATTGTAGGTTATTTTATAAAATGTAGTACAAAAATATTTAAATAAATATTTTAATTTTTAAAAAATATATTATATTCAGAATTGAATATTCTTTTATATATGTATTTCACATTAAATATACATATATAGTTTTTTTTAAATATACTTTTATATTGAATTTCTGTTTTTGTTTTAAAGAATAAAATAACAAATATTTTTTATAACTTCCATGTTTTAATGAACTAAGATTTTTAATTTATTAATACATTTATCAATATTATTCTATACAAAAGCTATTAGAATACCTACTGATTATACAAAATAATTAATTGAATGATGATCTTATTTTATTTGCAATATCATTAGTTATATTGTAAGTGTAACAACATGCATTTTCGAATTTTAATCCTTCTCGAATTTGTATTATTGAACTTAACAATTCTGGTTTAATTCGATTACGAATTTTATTTTTAATTAAAGCCACTAAACTAAAAAGTCTTTCAACTTCGGCATTAGAAAATGGTGAAATGAGTAATGACAATAGAAAAATAGACAATTCTTTAAGTACATTTTCACCGACAGAATTTTTAAAATTATATACTTGAATCCAAAAAATCATTGTATCAGATTTTTCATCCCAATCTTTTTTTGAGATATAAGAACACTGATTTTGAATAATATTTATATCAGTTAAACTATACTTGAACTCTTCTAAAATGTTTCTTATTGGGCTCTTTACATGATTTAGGGTATTTTGTATAGAAAACATGGAAATATTTTTTAATATATTAAGGCAAAAGATTTCTTAGTTAATTAACAAGTTCTTTTAAAAATAAAATTCAAATATTTCGAATTTTCTTCTAATATTCAATTGAATTTTTTTTTAAGCTAATCGCTTGCTTTATTAAATTTTCAAATTCATATCCTAAATACGGCGATGGAAGTAAAAATTCATCAAAAAAATCTTACTATTAATGTTTCAAAAAAAATAACTGTTATTATTTTCCCTTTTGTTTTTAATTTCTTTAAACTACTGATATAAAACAGTTGTAAAAATGCGTAACACATTACATAGTTATAAAAAAAGAAAGTAAATTTGTGCGTTCTGTTCATTTACTTACCACACCGAAAGAAATTTAGTTGAAATATTAATAAAAGTTATTTTTTATTTCTCCAAAAACATTTTATGGAGTTAAATATTTTTTGGAAGTAAAAATTTTTTCGAGAAAAAATTTTTTTTTATCAAGCAAATTATGCTAAAAAGCATTTAGCATAATTTTTAAAAATTTCAATGCATTTTCAAGAAACAAAATGCTAAATCTAGCACTGAAAGTGCTAAAACTGTTTTCCACAGCAAAATTTTGGCCGCCACTTTTTAAAATGAACAGCTAGAAAGTTACCAAAACCAATACCACAAAAAATAGCACTGTTAATTGAAGTAGCCCAAGCTCCAGATTCCAATAGATTATTAACATCAGATAAATTTTTAAATATTGTATAAATACATATGTATATGTTTTATTTAAGAATGTTTGATTACAATATAAGTGGTGTTGAAATTCCTACAAACAATTACAAAATTAATACAAATATCTTCAAAACAAACAATAGATTTACAAACTTTTTTAGTTTGGACTCGGAGCAAGATTTTGGGTTTAAATAATTTATCGTTAAACTTCAAAAAATAATTTTAGCTTTGATATGCCTCAAGAATCTTTAATTTTTCTTTATGTATATACAAGCTTGCATTTGCCGCTTGGAATATTATTTTTGACAATCATAAGAGTTGCCACCTAATACAAATTTTAACAGTAATACATAAAAATATAGCATTTACGATAGCGCGTAGGCAGTGGCGGTAACGAGCACAACTACAAAATAAAACCTTATTTAACAACATTTATTTAGTCTAATTTGCAAAAAATTATTTGTAGAAAATTTTATTTGATTTGAATTTTATTCTTTATTTTGACAATTTACACTTTTCGAATTGTATTTTTTTTTGATAACATACAAAAATGTGTTCTACTGAGAAACTATTTTTTTTATTTAAATTATGATATCACAATAATTTTTTATAAATAAAAATGACTGAAAATATTTACTTATCGAAAAACAATTTTTTATTGTAGGTTGTTTGTGAACAACGTATCACAGTGGGGCAGAATAAAAATTTTTTGGAAATAAATCTGGCATTTCTAAACGGCTGGTCGGGATAAAAATTGACGTGGGTGTAGCCAAGGAGTATTCGAGTTTAAGATATTAAAATGGGCCATACAAATGAACCAGGGGCGGCGATATGGGGCTCAAAGTAGGGTACCTTCGACATGGTACCCTTAAACACGTGCAATTTTTTGTTTCCTATCCGAAACATGCTTGCGTGTGCTATTTATCTCTTACATTTTTCGAGTTATAGGCTTTTCAAATTTTAAAATTTTGGCATACCTTGGAACGCTTTTTTAAAAATATGGGTCGTACTTTTGGACCGAATGGACTCGAATTTTTTTTAATAGATTGACAACTAAATTATGAATAACATACAAAAGATTTCAGAGCAATATCTATTATGGATCCAAAAATAAACGATTTTCATTTTAAATATTCAAAAAATAGTTGATTTTTGCTGTTTTTTGAGCGAAAAGGTGACTTAACACTTTTAAAAAAAACAACACAATTATAGCGCCAATTTGGAAGTACGGCGTAGAAATATGGTGTACAGCTAGCACAACAAACTTAAAAATTATTCAACGAGTTCAATCTAAAATATTGTGAACTATTGTCAACGCAGAATGGTTTATTAGAGATGAAGACATACATCGAGATCTAAACGTCAAAACAGTAAAAGAAATTATCCGTATCAGAAGCATTAAACATACAACTCGTTTAACACAACATTCCAACATGGAACTCAGGCAGTTGCCGGCAAACGAAACCCTGGCACCCAGAAGACTTAAACGGTATACACCTTCAGAACTAGCTGAGCGATACTAAGGAAGACAAATGCTGTGTATAATAAAAAAATTTATAAATTACTTATCATTCTAAAATTCGATTTAAGTTATCTTAGGTACTGATTTAAGATAATTAACACCCCACCTCTGTAAATTATATTACTTATTGTCATTTTGTTGACAGGTGTAATAATAAAGGGAACTTAAAAAAAACTCTTTAATTAAAAGAAAACTTTCTTTAAGAATATATAACAATTTTATGTTTTTCTGAAAGATATCTTTACGGAGAACATTCTGTCTTAGCCCTTCGGAATTTGACCTATTTTTTGTATCAAAAATTCAACTTTGCGCCACAGCTTCTAAAATCCCAAAGCTGGGATCAGAAAAAAAAGCAGCTTTGGAAACCTTGATATGTTCCCTATTTATCACCAAAGTATTTTCCCAGCCCTGAAGAAAATGTGGACCCTATAGGCAAAATTGTAAAAAAATACCATTTTTGGGATTTTCGCTCCAATTTTTAGGAACTGCGGGATTGCCTTTGACACCTTGTTATTTATAATGACAAACATAAAAAACGTTTAAAATTTAATTGAGTTTCGTTAATAAAGCTTTTATTACATATTACATATTCATTGAGTTTCTAAAACAAAAATTTATATCAAAATTTTAATAGGATTGCAAATATTAGTACCAATTTGATCCACATTTATTCCGAAATAATTTTTTTGTTTAGATAAGTTAATTTTTGGTCTTACAAAAAAAAGCCAATATCTCAATTAGATTAAAAAATATGCCACTTTAAAACTCCGTCTATAAAAAGTACTGCACTTTTTCATACTAAAAAATTTTTATACATTTTCTTAATATTTTATTCAACACAAGTCATTGGTTCTGACTCAGTCACATTAAGAAAATTTATAAAAAAAATTTTAGTATGAAAAAGTGCAATATTTTTCAAGCCAACATCTCAATTAGATTCAAAAATATGCCACTTTAAAACTCCGTCTATAAAAAGTACTGCACTTTTTCATACTAAAAAATTTGTATACATTTTCTTAATATTTTATTCAACACAAGTCATTGGTTCTGACTCAGTCACATTAAAAAAATTATAAAAAAATTTTAGTATGAAAAAGTGCAATATTTTTGAAGGACGGAGTTTTAAAGTGGCATATTTTTGAATATAATTGAGATATTAACTTGAAATTTTTTTTGTAAGACCATAAATTAACTTATCTAAACAAAACATATATATAGCTCGGAATAAATGTGGATCAAATTGTTCACCGAAAACTTTTTGAATAAACTACTATCAGTTACTGTAAAACAATTTTGAGTGTACATATCAACTCAAAAGTAGCAAAGACTTGATAGTAGTCATAAAACGTATAGAGTCCAGTGTAGATACAAACGAAATCAAGGAGGCCCTGGAAGAATTGGGCTAACAGAAAAAATGTAGTCAATATATTTAATAGAGAGCCTGAGGATGGGAAATTAAAGAAAAATTAAACTCACCCTATATACTCTCTAAGATATTTGTTGAATCGTAGAGTAAATATAGAGGAACCTCTTAAGCGTAATCGTCCAGTTCAGTGTAGTAATTGTCAGAAATTTGGACATACACGAAATTATTGTCACAATATGACATAGTTAATAATAGTCTCAGTAGGAAATGTGGTAACTGCGGTGGAGATCATTCCGCTAATTATCGCGGATGCCCGGTCTACAAGGAGTTACTAAAAAGATTAAGAGAGAGGCAAAAGCTGTTGAGAGGTGAAATAGTTGAATCAACACCTACCAATTCGGTATATTTCCTCTCTTAATCAAAATATGACTAACTTCATGTCATCCATGCAAAACACAATCAGTGTTGCCGTTTTGGTTATTTATAACCAAAATTGGTTATTTTTATTCCTGATGTGTAGATGTGTATTTATTTTTTATTTTGGTTACTTTTTTCAAAACATTTTGTTATAGACAGATTTTTCAATATACGATTAGTGTTTATAAAAAACCGACTTTTTAAAAAACCGGTTTGTCGGTTAACCGAAAATTTGGCTTTTTTAGAAAACCGGTTTTTCGGTTAACCGACATCGAAAAAACCGGTTAAACCGGTTAACCGTCATATATATGTAGAAAACATAAAATGTCCAATAAAGTATATACAGCTTTAAAATTTGTAGTTTTTAGTAGTCAGGAATGGTTAATATTAAATACCTATGAATATACAAAAGTGCTAAGTCCATTTTATTTTGTAAAAATTTCAAAATTATTATGTCAGTCAAATGGAATTGAGTATAAATATGTTACTAAATATATAATATACTTGTTTTAATTATTGGTTTATTCATTAAATTTTTCTGATATGGAATCAGATTTCAAAATATTTCAAATTATGGATTTTGGAACGTTGTTATTTCTGAAAAGGACTTTGTACACTAAGCTAACGAAATGAATAATAAAATTTTAAGAACAAAACACACTAATGAAGTCAAATTGATTGAAAGAAGGTATGCACATCAAATTCAACTTAACGTTTGGTAAAATCATCACTAGGGGGCGGATTTATATGCAAATGCATGTTTTTTCTCGAACGTCCAAATACAATGTAGACTAATTATCTATCCGAATCGCACATTTTGCTGCAAAATGGCATCAATTTGTTAGTGCATATTTTTGCATATTTTATTGATAATGCATATTTTGTTATATTTTACTTCAAAATGCATATTTATATGCATATTATGCCAATTTTTAATAAAAATATAATTTTTTGTCGTTAATGGGCAATACATTGTTTCGACAAAATTTTTTTTGTCGAATTTGTTATAGAAATAGCAGTAAATTTTATCAACTAACTTCTTTCGACATCGAGAAACTGGCATTAAGTTCTTCATTTCTCTATCAGTAATTGAAAATTATCATTTCAAAACATTTTTCTTCAAAAAAGTTTAGTTTTTTTAAGTATCAACAATTCATTAAATGTGTCGAAAACATTCATATTTGTTTTCATTGCACATTCGATTTATAAGAGATTTCGTTATCGAAAGATTTTGTAACTTCACCTACACAGTAACCGCTCCTGACAGTCATTTCCAAGCAGTTCTACGAGACTGTCGTATACTAGTGTTTTGGATAACTTAGAGACAAATACACTACACAATTAACATTTAAAGTCCCTACACTATAGATTACATAGAGACACTTAAGTGACAATTGTCTTTATGCTAGATTACATGGGATGTATAAATTAACCAATTGACGAGATAAATATTAAGGTTGGATGCTACTTTACAGCACGATCAAAATATTGATGATTTTAAAGGGAAAGTCACAATATAGAAGCTCTTGGCTTTAAACATGTATTTATACCATGATATTACAATTAATATAAATATCCATCGTTTTTTAGAAGAAAAGTTATGTTAAAAATAGTTTTAGAACTTTAATTGTTTAATTCCTAGTATAATTTAAATTCTAGTATAATTTAAAGAGTTCTGACATTTCGAAATACATACTTAATTATTTTATGTTTCTGCACAAAAATATAAGTGCATATTTTTTAAATTTTTAGGTCATATTTTGATTTTTTTAAAGCATTTTTTAGGCGCATATTTTCCAATAATAAATGCATGAAAATCCGCCCCCTAATCATCACTAAGTTTATAATGAATCATTATTAAGATTTTGCTTAACTTCTAGAATTCTGCGGAATTTAATTTTTATAGTTTGATTATGTAAACTCATCGTAAACTCAAGCTTTTAAGTAAACTCATCGTCCTCTACTATTTAGAATCATTTTACTTCTTAAAAATATCAATCTAAATAGGTTTATATTGTAAATCAGCAGTTTAGGTTTCAAATCAGACCAATAATGTTTGTACAATGAATATAAAAAAATACACAAAACCATGAGATTTCTTAATTTTAAACCTAAATTTTAAAAACCGGTTAACCGAGTGATAAAAACCGGATAAACCGGTTAACCGAAAATCAACATTTTAAATTAACCGGTTCGCAAAAAACCGAGTACAGTATTACACTACTATTTTTTTGTATCAGATTTATTTATACATTTTATTCAATTTATGCAATATTTAACCAATAAGAAGAAACATATAGAATAAACAGAAGAATAACCAAAAATAAAGAAAGTTTTAAAAATAAATGTCCCACATATGTGTTTTCAATTATATTTTTCGCTGCACCAAAATAATTTGTCAATTTTGTTCCTCTGATCGATTCTTTAAATTGAATAAGATTAAAAATATGTGAACAAGAAAGTTTAAATATAATATTTAGTTAGCTAGCTTCAACCTTAGCTATTTGTTTAGAATAATAAACTAAAGATTACGCCTTGCGCACGATTTCCCATTAAATGACGTAGATATTCCATTTTAAGGGTTGCCAAGTCTGTTTCATATGTGAAAATTACAATTTCTGGCGAAACATTTTATGTATTATGTCAGAGTTGGCAACCTTAGAATTACAATTACTTGACTATTAACCAATAGGAACACAGTTTCTTTGAGTTCTACATGAGCAGAAAGATTTAATTATGTGCGCGTGATGGCGTAATCTTTAGTTTATCATTCTTGAAAATTACCAATATCATATGCCACAGGCTGCATGCAGATATTTTTAAAATGAAAAATGTTCAGCAAAACCACAGAAAAAGTGTAATATTTGAAAAGCTATGACGCCTTTCACACTAGGCAATTTAGTTGCGCAAATCTATTGCCCAACAACAAAATATCATGTAAAATTTTCTTCTCCTTAACCCGACATTACCTCAGGCATCAACAAACGCAAGATGTTCAAGTCAGATATTTTTAAAAAATTAAAAGATTTACATTCAGTAATAATAATTGTGTAAAATAGAAAAATAAAAAAAAAATATATATATTTAATTGCAAATTATTCTGGTAGATTTTTCTGAATTTTTTATGATTAAGAACTAATTTTCATAATATTGTAAATGGTGAAATCTTGACATAAAATTTATCTTGAAGTATAAAAACATGACGTTTGCAATACATTTTTTTTGGTTACTTTTTTAGCATTTTGGTTATTTTTTTAAACAAACTTGGTTACAATTTTGAGGTTGTGGCAACACTGAACACAATACAAGAGCTTCTGAGAGCACAGAACCAAATGATTCAAACTCTATTAACAAGAAAATGAATTTGTCAAAGATATCTTTCTGGAATGCAAATGGTTTAAACCAGCACAAATCGGAACATATTTTGAAAGGGAAATATTTATTTGTTACAAATAATTAAAAATGAAATATTTTCAAAAAAAACATCGAATATTTTATAAATATTTTTTGGTGAAATACTATATATAAATTTGTACTGATGTATGTAAAAAAATTTAGTTTAAATAAAATCTTGCAAATGAATTCATTAACAAACAATATATGTATTTATAAAAATGTTCAGAGTTAGATTTCGGTCGTGAATTTATTGTGTTGTGATTTCTTAAATATTTAATTAATTTTCCCTTAACTTCCTGTAATAATTTGTACACATTATTACAAATTATCGTACGCGAACAGAGTTTTAATGTATTTAACACTGAAAATACCGTGATGGAAGATAATGGTACATCAAGGGGTGCTATATCTAAGGTTGGAAATAAGATAAGTAAAACTAAATATCCAGTTCAAACAGGTATGCTTAGATATATATGGGGCATTTCATGTCAAGTGAACCAACTTTTGAAATCGATGTCTTCCGATCGGGATGAAATTTGCACCAAGGTTATTTCTATTGGATAGTAACTCAGACACAACAGATCGATCGAGAACTCTCTGAGTTATAGGGGGTCAAATTTTGACATTTTGGTCAAACAGGGGTTTTTTCTTATCCATGTAACTTATTACCTATTGTTCTTAGCAAAATGTGTCCCAAATAGTTTAGATAGCTCTTTCTTCAATCTTTCAAAAAAAAAAAATATTTAAAAAAAAATAAAAAATGTTTAATATTTTTTTTCCGAAATCAAAAACATTTTTGACTATTTTTTTAAAATGGGCCCTTTTTCTAGACCACTAAGCTCTGGAGTAGATTTTTCAAATGAAAAAATAAACGCGGCTCATCCAGTATCACAGCAAAATAACCAAGGAGCTACAATTAATGCTGGAGCCAGCTCATACACTAGTATTTAAAAAACGGGTTATCAGAAGCCTAAAGTCCCCAAAATATGGGAGGGTTGGAAAATCTAATCGAAATATGACTACCTTCATGCCATCTATGCAAAACACAATACAGGAGCTTCTGACAGTACAGAACCAAATGATTCAAATTCTATTAACAAGAAAATTAATTTTTTAAAAATATGTTTCTGAAATTCAAATGGTTTAAACCAGCACAAATCGGAAATTTCCCATTTTATGTTAAATAAAAGCATCGATGTGATGTTAATTTCGGAGACACATCTTACAAATAGATATAACTTTAATATATCAGGATATTCATTTTATTTACTCATGGCGGTATCGTTATCATAATTAGAAACCTATTGAAACCTATACCAAACTGGAGAATTAACTCTGAGCTCTATATATTGCCCACTTAGTTTTTCGATGACCAAGGAGAAATTTGAAGAATTCGTTATAACACTAGGAGATCGGTTTCTGGAATGTAGAGACTACAATGCCAAACATACATATTGGGGTTCGCGATTGGTAAATCCAAGAGGTAGACAGCTATATAAAGCTCTAGTTGATCGCAAAAATTGCTAAGATTTCGTGTCTCCTGGACACCCAACTTTTTGGCTAACTGATCCTAGAAATATTCCTGATCTAATGGACGTTGCACAGTGGTTTAGAAACTTTTTTTTTGGAAATAATTCGGTATCTCGGGAACTATTGGAGATATTATTACAAAATTTCACATGGTTAGAGCTGAGGTGTTTTTGAGTTGAATTACATTTGTTTAGCCTCCTAGGGGTAATACGGTCCAGTTTGTGCCCCCTCAAAGTTGGTCACCTCGGGTCTCAAAATTTTTAAAAAAATCCCCAAAAATTCATTTATGATCCGAATGTGCTGAAATTTAAAATATAAATAGTCCTTGAGAAGATTATCTCCTTCAGTTGAAGAGATATTTAGGTTTATTTATTTTTTTTTAATATTGCTCGATTTTTTTTTGTTTTTTAGATATGGCGGCCCTACGGAGGGTCGAATTTTTTTTTTTCAAAATATCAGCTATATTGGCAATAAAATTCTAAATAAAATAAAAAAACTTGGTAACAGTTATCTCGTCCGTGTAAAAAGTTACACGCATCCAAAGTTGGAACATGTAAAATGGGCCTAATTTTTTACGATTTTTCCTAAAAAAGTCCCTATATTTTTTCTTTTGTAGAAACAAATTTTCATTGGGACTATATACAATTTTTATATGTTCCGGAAAGAAAACTTAATGCAAAAGCATGTAAAGTAAAATTGGGCTCACTTAAGCGGACACAGTATCCCCCAGACCTATCCAAACTTGGACAATTTTAAAAAAAATATGTAGGTTTCAGTAAAAAATTCTAAAAAGGCAAAGCACCGATCCTCGAAAAAGTTCCGTATTTGTATAACCCTATATGTTGTTTAAATACTTAGAAAGTTGTTTTACTATCACACGGTAAATAGCGTCACAGTAGGCACTTTTCTAAAAAAACTCAGTTTTTGGAACACATTTTCCCCGTTTTAGGAATTTCGGTATTTGAAAATAAAAAATGTCAAAAATTTAAGGACATTTGGATCTAAATTAGTTCCCAATTTTGTTATGATATCTTTAACCGTTAAAATTTTACATTAAATCAAATTTTATATTTTTCTTCATGGAAAATCACCATATTATAATTTTTTAGTTTTTAAGGTAAATGACGTTCAAAAAATTAATTAAATTCTTTAATTTTATTAAAATATGAATCTACAAGTCCTAAGGTTTTTACCAATATCAAATACTTATATAAAAAGCATATATCTACTACTCAGAAGCTCCACAAACCTTGCCGCCTTTGAAAAATTTGAACGTTTTTTCATATATTGCATGCAAAATGTGTATACTTACATATTAAATGTAACTAATGAATTCAAACGTATACTGACCTTAAAGAAAAGTTGGTATAATGCATTTTTCGCAGTAAAAACAAATAATATTTATTTTCGTGTAGGTTAATCTTCATTTAGATATATATTATTTGAAAATTTTTATCCTTATATTGTAGACCATAATATAGTATTTGGACCAGTGTGTATTCTATGTAAATTGTTTTTGCAGAGTTATTAAATTTAGAGTTATATAATTTCTAAAATTTACAGTGAGTAATAATGGAACCTATTTTTTACCTACAATAAATTAGTTTATTAGGTAGAATAAAGGTTGCATTTATTACATAAGCTACAGGTGTGAGGTGTCACAGTGTGCACAGGTGTTAGGTAGGCTACACATTGTGCCCCTACAATTCCCTATTTAGTTATATGGATTTTCTGTTTTACCTGTAGATTTAACATATGAATGAATTATAAATATAGAAGAAAATATTATTATTTATTCTACCTATGTGAATATTTTTTAATATATAAATTAATATTTTTTAAAATATTCATCATTATTTTTTAACCGTCATGGCTTTAACATTGCAACATAAAGTACTTTGCTGTGTTTTGTGGGAGACTCCGAAAACCTTGAGAGCCGAAAAAATACAAACGATAATTCAATATGTTGAAATTGAAAACCAATCGAAAATTATTAATACCGAAGTAGATAAAATAAATAATTTCATCAAGCTATTTGAGTTGAAGATGAAGTCTGTTAACTACAATATACGAAGATTTCAATCCAAATTTGCTACTTGGTTAGAATGTTTTATTGAAATAAAAACAACTAATGCAGGAGCCCCCTGTAAATCATACGAAGACCTGGGAGACAAATCTAAAAAAATGAGGCTATCAGATATATTATCTACCCATTCGGATGCTGAAGTCAAGGATTCTTTTAAAGAAGTGCTGAGAAGAAATAAACAACCTGCAGAAGCAACACAAATAGCATACATTCTTCCTGATGCATCACCGTCTAAAGCGAATAGTTAAAAGTATTCCAACACCTTCTCCAGAGTCAGAATTTTCTGAAGATGAAGCTATTGCCCTTATGCTGGAACTAGGACTCAGTAAAAATAATACATTAAACTAAGGAAGGCATTATCTGATAAGGGATGTTCGATTCTACCAGGATATAATGCATTATGGGATACGAAGAAGACTATTATACCATCGCCAATTGAAGTAACTAATGATGGAGCAATAGTTGAATTGCCTGCAATCCTGGAAAATACAGCTATAAGACTTCTTGCAACATTTTCGAGAAACCAAGCGAAGGAACTTAATAAATCCAATTTAACACTAATATGCAAATGGGGATGTGATGGCTTATCAACATTGCCGGAATACAAACAAGTATCTGGAACACATACTACTTCTGACTACAAAAGTGTCTTTATGGCATCACTGGTTCCACTGCGCCTAAGGAATGATTCAATTGTTGCCTCGACATCAGCCAATAGTATCAACTATGTATGGAGAAACAAAACCCCTGGATCTAAAGCTTTCTGTAGACCAATCAGATTTCAATATCTCAAAGAAAATAAGTCAGTTACAAAAGACTGGGTTGATAGTAGGGTATTCGAATTATTCGATTTTTCTCTTGTTCGAATAAAACGAATAATTCGAATAAGAGATTTCAACTTGTTCGAATAATTCGATCACACGTTTAAAATTAATCGAATTATTCGAATAATTTAAATTTTTTTTTAAAAAGTAAAGACTGAAGTTTTGATTTCGGCTTTTTAATATTTGATTGTTAAAGAATAACAAAAAATAACGTTAAAGTTAACAATTCAAATATTAATAATGTTAAAAAACATTCCAAGAACAAAGTACATCATTAGATTTTCATCAGAAATATTAATCTACAAAACAATTGACTAGCAAACCCTTTAGTTTCCGTTTTGGAGCTATTCTTTAAAAAATTTTAACTAGTTGAGCATGATTCTGAATTCAAATACAATGTAAACGTATTAAGATCTGTTTTATGTCGTTCATTAATTCGGGTTTTAAATTGAGTAACTAATTCTTTAGTAAATTAATTATTCACTATTTTGTATATTATTTATAACAAATTGTGTTATACATCAAGCTCTATCAAAGTGGACGAATCTGTGCTTAATAAAGTGGTCTTGGGGAATTACACAATAAAGGGAATCTGTCAAAAGTTTGATATTATCAAGTCAGGCAGTGCATAATTGACGCATTTACAAATACGCAAAAAGTTTATTACCATGTTAGACAAAGATGTTCAACAATGTTCAAAATCATGTATTAGATGAACTCCATGCTTTTCTTGTATCAAAACGTTAGTTTGCAATATTTGTGTTTATCATTCGATTTATTAAATATTTTGCAACACTTACGTACGCGGTTAATAATATCACTTATATAAATATATTTTAAGATCATGGCTTTCATCTATTTCAATGTAATCATTAATATCACTTTCGACGACCGTTTCAAAATCACATTCTCCATCACATTCAACTCCACTTTAATCTAAGTTAATATTTTGATTATTAATTGCGATTCTTCTAATATTTCGCCAGCTAAATGACAAATATTTTATTCCGTACCTTTTATTTTCATTGGTTCAAGTCCTGAATTAAAAATTTTGAAAGATTTGTTTTTAGAATTGTAACTTCTTGCAGTAATATTTATAGAAGGAGCTATCGAAACACTCATCTACAGTGATCGAAAGTCCCTTTGTCTTTAGCTATTTGTCGAATTTCAGAAACAATAAAATTTTTGTGAGTTTATTATTTATTTAAATTTGAAATTATGAAAAATTGTAAGCAATTTAACAAATTTAAATATATATGAACATTTATTCGTTTTATTCGATTATTCTACATAAAATTGTTCGAATTATTCGTTATTCGAAAATGGCAATTTTTAATTTGTTCGAATAATTATTCGTAAGAAATTATTCGATTAATCGAACGATCATTAGTCGAATGAATACCCTAGTTGATAGCATTAATCGCTCAATAGAAAATTTGCATCCCCTTTGTATTGAAATCCATGGTTACTATATTAACATACACTTCGAGCTTCAACTAACGATGATTGAAACCAAACGAAGATGGTTAGAAATAACAAAGAACTCATGGAAATGAGAGCAAACGAAAAACGGAGAATTCAAGAAGAGTTTAAAGAGATAATTGGCTTAAATATAGACAAACCACTTATTGGATACGGCAGTACAACTGATGGGAATACGGCAAGAAGGTTTTTCCAAAATTACGAAATAACATCGACAATAACTGGAATTAATGAGGAACTTCTTCGAAGATGTCATGTTATACTGTCGGCAATAAACAGTAAAAATAATATAAATGTAGATAAATTTGAATCCTATGCCAAAGAAACCTTTAACCTTTTACGTTCCTTGTATGAATGGAGAGAACTTACTCCTCCTGTGCACAAAGTTCTTCGACATGGTCGTGAGATTATAGAATCGAATCTGCTCCCACTAGGTGAACTAACTGAAGAGGCACAGGAAGCGAGAAATTCCGATTTTAAACACATACTGTTTTTTAATACAAGAAAGTGTTCCAGGCAGTCGCAAAACGAAGATCTCATAAATTATCGTATGTTGTCTTCTGATCCTGTACTATCTTCAATTAGAAAGAAATGGAGCAGGGACAGAAATTTATCATATGAAAACGAAGAGCTCAAAGAAGTACTAGATTTATTCGATGTAAATGAATATATTGTTGAAATAAAATAAAAAAAACATATTTAAAAATAAAAAAATTGTGTCTCTAATTAATAATAAAAATTCCATTACATAGAATTCAAACCGGCCCAATTACTTCTAATTTATGGTAGGACCCATATTATGGCCTACAATATAAGGATACAAATGTTCAAATAATATATATCTAAATGAAGATTAACCTACACGAAAATAAATATTATTTGTTTTTACTGCGAAAAATGCATTATACCAACTTTTCTTTAAGGTCAGTATACGTTTGAATTCATTAGTTACATTTAATATGTAAGTATTAGGGTATTCAATTAATCGGGTTTATGGTTTAATCGGTTAATCGAGCAAATAATTAATCAGGGTTTGGATTTAATCGGTTAATAATCGGTTAATTTAAAATTATTCGATTAACCGAATAATACAACAACGAATTTTGTGTGCAAAAACATAAAAAACAAACAAAACATAACAATTCAACCACAAATAAAAGCAAATATGGTATTTGAGATACATTTTGTATACACATGTGATTGTTTCATGATTTTAGTGAGATCTTCAGAAATCTTTTAAAAAAAGAATATAATTTAAATATTCTTTTAAACGATTTTTTTTTAGAATAAAACATGACTTGAAAAAAAACTCTCTCGCTGATTGTAGATGTTTGTGAAATCGAAAGCATGATATATCCAATATATGTATATAAAATCCTTTGTTTTGTATTTGAATCAAAACAGAAAAAACATACAAAAAAAAATATGTTAAAGTGCAAAAAAAAGGAATTTCGGTTAATCGGTTAACCGAGACAAATTAATCGGTTTATTTGTTATTTGAAAATCGGCAATTTTAAATTATTCGAACAGTTAACCGTCCAAAATTAATCGGTTAACCGATTAACGGTTAATCGATTGAATACCCTAGTAAGTATACACATTTTGCATGCAATATATGAAAAAACGTTCAAATTTTTCAAAGGCGGCAAGGTTTGTGGAGCTTCTGAGTAGTAGATATATGCTTTTTATATAAGTATTTAATATTGGTAAAAACCTTAGGACTTGTAGATTCATATTTTAATAAAATTAAAGAATTTAATTAATTTTTTGAACGTCATTTACCTTAAAAACTAAACAAATTATAAAATGGTGATTTTCCATGAAGAAAAATATAAAATTTGATTTAATGTAAAATTTTAACGGTTAAAGATATCATAACAAAATTGGGAACTAATTTAGATCCAAATGTCCTTAAATTAATGACATTATGATTTTTGACATTTTTTATTTTCAAATACCGAAATTCCTAAAACGGGGAAAATGTGTTCCAAAAACTGAGTTTTTTTAGAAAAGTGCCTACTGTGACGCTATTTACCGTGTGATAGTAAAACAACTTTCTAAGTATTTAAACAACATATAGGGTTATACAAATACGGAACTTTTTCGAGGATCGGTGCTTTGCCTTTTTAGAATTTTTTACTGAAACCTACATATTTTTTTTAAAATTGTCCAAGTTTGGATAGGTCTGGGGGATACTGTGTCCGCTTAAGTGAGCCCAATTTTACTTTACATGCTTTTGCATTAAGTTTTCTTTTCGGAACATATAAAAATTGTATATAGTCCCAAAGAAAATTTGTTTCTACAAAAGAAAAAATATAGGGACTTTTTTAGGAAAAATCGTAAAAAATTAGGCCCATTTTACATGTTCCAACTTTGGATGCGTGTAACTTTTTACACGGACGAAATAACTGTTACCAAGTTTTTTTTATTTTATTTAGAATTTTATTGCCAATATAGCTGATATTTTGAAAAAAAAAATTCGACCCTCCGTAGGGCCGCCATATCTAAAAAAACAAAAAAAAATCGAGCAAAATTAAAAAAAAAAAATAAATAAACCTAAATATCTCTTCAACTGAAGGAGATAACCTACACATGTAAGCGTATTTTTTGTAGATCTTCTCAAGGACTATTTATATTTTAAATTTCAGCTCATTCGGATCATAAATGAATTTTTGGGGATTTTTTTAAACATTTTGAGACCCGAGGTGACCAATTTTGAGGGGGCACAAACTGGTCCGTATTACCCCTAGGAAGCTGAACAAATGTATTTCAACTCAGAAACACCTCAGCTCTAACCATGTGAAATTTTGTAATAATATCTCCAATAGTTCCCGAGATACCGAATTATTTCCAAAAAAAAAAGTTTCTAAACCACTGTGCGTTGCCATATGTAGAAATATTATTCGAAATGCAATATCCACAGAAATATCCTATGATCTATCTTCTGACCACTGTCCTGTAATTATTAACTATTGTGAGAGACCCAACATCCCAAGATTTCCTAAGGACTCTTTGTATTTTAAGACAAATTGGCTAAAATATAGTAAATATATAATAGCAGTCATATCCACACAAATCCTAATTTACAGTGTGAGGAAGACATATAGCCTCTGAAAACTCTAGGTGCCAAATCCCTCCAGAAACGAATACGCCTATTTCAAATTCGGATATTGAATTCGAGAAAATATTCAAGGAAAACATAATACCTTTTTTGAATAATGGAAACATTATCCCAGTACACCAATTTGATTTCCGTGAACACCATGGCACCATTGAACAGGTCAATCGTTTAACTGGAGAGATTAGAAGATCTTTTGAATTAAAGAAATATTGTTCTGCCGTTGTATGTTAAAGTAATTTTCAGTTTAAAGTAGTAGCTTTGTTTTTAAAATATAAGAATTTAATTTATTTTAAGCACTTTGTTTTTTACAATAATACTTAGCGAATTTCTAGTTTACAGCTTCAAAGTAAAAAGGAGAAGAGATCAAGCAAAAGAACATACTAAGCGGATGTATTACTATTTCTTATTTTTTTTAAAAAATTTTTGTTCATGCTCACTGAAAAAAATATTTTGATTGTTTAATATATTTCGAACTTTAAAAAATCATTAAAGATTTGTCTGGTTTTTCACCTCAATTTACTTCTGTGAACAATTTTTTTCAGATATGAAATGATTTTAATCAAAACAACGTATTAAAATAAGAAAAAAAATTATTTTACATATTGTTACGAAATTGTACTTGAATTCAAATATAACGATTTTAAGGGCTGATTTAAAAGTAATAGCAAACTGTAACATATCTGTGGGCATTATTAAATAAAAGCTTTTAGTTGATTTGATCGTAAGTTGGCAACGCTGTATTCGAATATTCAGTTAAAAAACATTGTAGAAAGTACACCACAGATGGCGTATGTATTAGTAAGATCTAGAATATTCGAATTTTGACAGTTAAATAACAATCTAGAGTGCAGATGGCAGTGTTATAAATAGTGGCAGAGGTTGCAATCATGAGTGAGTTTATCAGAGACGCTTTTCGAATGAACATCAACTGAGTGCCTTAAAGTGTGTTGTGTTTTTCAAGTAAATTCATGTACATTATAAATTGTGTCTGTATTTCTGCGAATTTGCAGACGTGTATAAAAAACATTGAGTGACTATTTAATTCTGTTGTTGTTGTACATTTGAATAAATAAAGAGTTGTTACCATTTTCAAACTACTAAACGGCTTTTATTTGCAATCAAAAGTATCCGGTTTATTTAAAGGAAATAAACCAGCGTTTTGAAAAGGTTAAAATGTAACAATTGGTGTCAGAAGTGGGATTGCAAATTAATAAGCATGAAGTTTGAGGAATTAAAAGTTGAACAACTCAAGAAAGAATTGAGTAAGTTGGAGCTACCAACAGCAGGTAACAAAGCAGAATTGCAGAAGAGGCTAATAGATGATTTCAAGCGGCGTGATATTGACATTGGAGCTTACGAATTCGAGCATAAGGAAGAAATGGAAGTTTCTACACGTGCAACAACGAGCAACATGGATTTAAGCACAATGTTCGCGGCTATAGCTAGGTACTCTGTTCAAAATTTCGTACGAAATGTTGTCAAACTGCATATAAAATATTTGGAATGAAATATATGCGAAATAATTTCCCAAAAGTTGTACTCTGTTTTATTGTGGAAAACATGTGAAATACATCTGCAGCACTTCTTTCGCACGAAATTAAAAGCAACAGCGAGCTGTCAAACTGCATATAAAATTTTTTGCATGAAAAAACCATGATTTTTCGCAACTATGAACAGAGTACTAGGCTTAATATTGAAAAAATGGAAACAGCCAACGAGAAACTTCTGTCTGAAGTTAAAGTTCAAGAAACATCTAGAGTCAACAATGAGAAACTTTTTGCCGACAACGAGAAACTTCGTGCTGAGGTTAAAGCTGAAGTCAAAGAAACTATCAAACACTTAGCTGAAATGGAAGCGAAACTTCAAGAATCCTCTCGAGCTACAGATGAGAAAATTCAGGAAATGTCTGAGGTTATTAACAGCAGAGTGGATGTTATTGACAAAAAGGTGTCAGATTTAGAAAATGGTGTTGATCTAAAACTGCATGACCTAGAAACAATAGTTAATAATCTTCAATGCCAAGATGGACCGGTACGAATTATTCCAGAATCCTCTAGTCGAATAAAGGCCCCTAGTTTTGATGGCACCATACCATTTAATGTGTTCAAGTTCCAGTTTGATACGGTTGCCATTAGAAACATGTGGAAAGACGAAGAAAAAGCTACCGAGTTGATTTTGGCCTTAAAAGAAAATGCAGCGGTAGTTTTTGAAAGCGTGCCAGTGAGCAACAGAAATTGTTATGATGACATAATGGAGGCGCTACAACGTAAGTACGGTGGCGAACATAAAAAAGAATTATACCGAATGGATATGCGTGGCAGAGTGCAGAAGGCTAAAGAGACGCTACAAGATTTTGCGTTGGAAATCGAGCGTTTACTACAGCTTACTTATCCAGGGGAAAACAACCATTTTGGACCATATCAAGATAGAGGCATTCGTCAATGGCATTCGCGATCCTGAAATAAAACATGCGGTTTGTGCTACACCTAAACCATCATTTGCTGAAACAGTCTCATTTGCACTGGCGTAACAAACAGCAAGGATAATTTCAAAGCCCCAGGTGTGTAATGTGCGGAAGATTGAGGTTGTCGCTGAAAATGATAGAAGTATGGTCAACGAATTAAAGGAATTAATAGAGGCAGTTTTAAAGGCTTTAAGTAAGAGACAAACTAAAGCCAAAGTTAAATGTTATAACTGTGGAAAAATGGGTCACATTCAGCGAAACTGCAGAGCACCAATAAAGCGAATCAGATATGTTTCAGCATCAAGAAATAACCAGCTGGCGAATCATCAAGTATTACAGGAGCCACCTTTAAAGCTAGCTTGCACTGAGGGACAGGATCTGACACACCTGATGGCCCTACCATCTCCATATCAGTACTGCAGCAGGAAAATAACAATCTTACTGCTAGTGGGTACATCAACGGCCGGAAGCACAGCCTTACTATGGACACGGGAGCGTCGCAGTCTATCATCAGAACAGATTTAGTAAAGAAATCGATGGAACCAATTTACAATGTAAGTCTACGCACCGCTACTGGAGAGCCTGCCGTTGTTCATGGTAAAGTTAATGTGAAACTAACTATTGGTGGTATTAGCGTAAATCAAGTCGTTGTTGTTGCCGATATTGTGGATGAAGTAATCATTGGTGCAGACTTCATGATTAATCACAGCATTACTTTGGATATGGGACAAAAAGTCAGGAATTGGCGAAATGTTAAAATACCCCTTGACGTGACTTGGAACCAGCGGATGTGAGAAGTGGCCATCTAACAATGGAGGCCCTCGTTGAACAGTGCAACGACAGAATGGTTCCCGTTGGAGTGCTTAGTCTGTCCCGCAGATAAAAGATCATCAGGCCGGGTTCCAAGATGGGTGAAGGTGCTTCAGCAGAAAAAGAAATGCATGAACTCGTTCGGAGACGAATTAAAATAACAAATGACCAAATGAAAACCAGATATAGCTCACAACGTAATAAGGGTTTTTCATCCAAATTAACGAATCACTGCAAAGGACCACATAGGGTGGTTAAGAAATTGGACATCATGGTTTATAGAATACGGAAATGTGGAAAAACGATATCAGGAATTAAAGTTGAACATCTGAAACGTCTACCCGCCTATGGGAGATGTGAATCAATGCCTAAGTTGGCAAAGCTGTATTCGAATTCGAATATTCAGTTAAAGAACATTATAGAAAGTACACCACAGATGGCGTATGTATTAGTAAGATCTAGAATATTCGAATTTTGACAGTTAAATAACAATCTAGAGTGCAGATGGCAGTGTTATAAATAGTGGCAGAGGTTGCAGTCGTGAGTGAGTTTATCAGAGACGCTTTTCGAATAAACATCAACTGAGTGCCTTAAAGTGTGTTGTGTTTTTCAAGTAAATTCGTGTACATTATAAATTGTGTCTGTATTTCTGCGAATTTGCAGACGTGTATAAAAACATTGAGTGACTATTTAATTCTGTTGTTGTTGTACATTTGAATAAATAAAGAGTTGTTTCCATTTTCAAACTACTAAACCGCTTTTATTTGCAATCAAAAGTATCCGGTTTATTTAAAGGAAATAAACCAGCGTTTTGAAAATGTTAAAACGTAACAATATGTACAAATTTGTCGAAAATGATTAATATCGAACTCTCCATTAATGAGCTATGATAATATGTCGCCGACAATTTGTTGACTTTATTATTAACAAATAAAGCCTTAAAAATATTGGCATGTTTTATTTAGTTCACTAAACTTTTCTTTCAGTGGATCTCTTTTTCGCTCACCAACACAAACACAGTTTTATCTTTGGACATCTCTGGTCTAGTACATAAAATCAAATGTTTACTACCACAATGTACTCATAAATTGCTGGAGTCTTATTTATCGAATAGACTTTTCAGAGTTAAGTACAATGATTATGTGATGAAAGAATACAATATTAGAGCTGGCAGGGAAGTGTACTAGGACCTACGTTATATTTGATTTACACCTCCGACCTGCCTACGTGCGATAAACTAACAATTTCAACATTTGCTGATGATACCGCCATTATTAGCTCACACGAAAACCCACTCATGGAATCTAGTCAACTACAAAATTATCTCGTACGTGTGGTGTCATTGTTGAAAAACTGGCGAATAAAGGTGAATGAGCTGAAAAGTAAACATGTTACGTTTGCTCTAAGGAGAGGAAATTGCCCACTTGTCACACTTAACAACGTTAATATACCGCAGTCTGATTATGTCACCTACCTTGTTATTCATCTAGATAGACGGCTAGCTTGGCGCCGACACATAGGAACCAATAGACTTCACATGAGTGCCAGTTAACCATGAAGGCTCTCTTGTTGAACAGCAAATAGTTTTAGTTATAAGATTTAAATACTTATTGTAAGGTCGATAACAGACAGATTCAATAAACCAATAAAGCGTTAAAAAAAAGTCTCTCGAAACAAAACTATTACAATTAGAAGCAAATCATTTTTTAAAAAATGATATTAAATACTTAGAGCAATGCACGGTAGGTATATTCATGAGCACGTACAGCTGGGTTTTTTGATTTTTGTAATAGTGAATATTTTTAGGGTTGCCATCATATGAAAAAAAGTAAAAAAAAACTGAATATCTCGAAAACTAATTGAATTTTTTTATACCCTTCACCACCATAGTGGGGAGGGTATTATGCGTTTGTGCAGATGTGTGTAATGCCCAAAAATATTGGTCTAACACCCACCTTAAAGTATATTGATCGACTTAGAATCACTTTCTGAGTCGATTAAACGATGATTATGCTGTCCATGTAAACCTTGTGCGCAGAGTACAGGTCGCAATTTTGAAGATATTTCGATAAAATTTGGTACATATAATTGTAAAAGGACGAAGCCTATTGAAACTGGCTGAAATCGGTCCATTATTTCACCTAGCCCCCATACAAATGTCCTCTCGAAATTGGACTTTATCGGTCATAAATGTTTAATTTATATACAGTGAATGTCACTTAAAATCGTACACCATCGTAGTCAATTTTTATTCATTAGTTTTAGAAAGTTGATGTTTTGGAAATATTTTAAAATGCTATTTTTATATTGTGTGTGCTATTACCTATCAGAAAATTGGGTATAATTTTAATTGCCCTTATCCACAAATAAAAAAATTGGGTAAGACTGTCAGTGCCCAGAATATCAACGCTTCATTTAAAATCGTAAAGGCACTAAAAAATAGCAAATGATACCCTACAAAGTATTAGGATTATTTAATATTAACATTTTTTTAATTTTTAAAGTTTTAATTATAATTTAATATAATTGTACGAATTTAAGTGAAATATGAATTTTGTGATGTTCTTTAATTTTCATCAATATTTTTTTAACGAATTGAGGTTTTGTTAACTTTTTTGTTGAAATACATATTTTTGTTCCAATTAATAAAATGACTTTTAATTTTTTATATAATCACCTATTATTGCCTGTATAATTTCATAATATTTAAAAAAAATATGTTGTACGATTTTGAGTGACACTCACTGTATGGGGCATTTCATGTCAAGTGAACCAACTTTTGAAATCGATGTCTTCCGATCGGGATGAAATTTGCACCAAGGTTAGCTCTATTGGATAGTAACTCAGACACAATTTTTCAACAACATCGGTCGAGAACTCTCTGAGTTATAGGGGGTAAAATTTTGACAATTTGGTCAAACAGGGGTTTTTTCTTATCCATGTAACTTATTACCTATTGTTCTTAGCAAAATGTGTCCCAAATAGTATAGATAGCTATTTCTTCGAACTTTCGAAAAAAAATATTTAAAAAAAAAAATAAAAAATTTTTAATATTTTTTTTCCGAAATCAAAAACTTTTTTGACTTTTTTTTAAAATACGCCCTTTTTTTTTTTTTTTTTCTTAAAATAAAGTTTAGATATTTTCCTTGAACACCTACTTGGTCGCTTAGTGGGATGCGAGTGGGATATCTATCAAAATAAATATTTTGTAACTCAAAACATAAAATTTTTGACTTTTTTTGCAAAATCAAAAACTTTGTTGACTTTTTTTTTCAAAATGGACCCTTTTTTAATCTTTTTTTTTAGGTCAAACAAAAGCTTAGATATTATCCTTGAAGACCCTTTTGGTCGCTTAGTGGGATGCGAGTGGGATATCTATCAAAATAAATATTTTTTAACTCAAGACTTACAATTTTTGACTTTTTTTTTTGCAAATACGATTTTTTTTCCAAATGGGCCCTTTTTTAAAATTTTTTTTGTAGTCAAAAGAAAGCTTAGGTCCATTCCTTTAAGATATTTTTAGTCCCTTAGTGGGATGCGAGTGGGATATCTATCAAAATAAATATTTTGTAACGCAAGACATACAATTTTTTATTTTTTTTTTGCAAAATCAAAATTTTTTTCCAATATGGGCCCTTTTTTAATTTTTTTTTTTGCTCAAAAGAAAGCCTAGGTCCATTCCTTTAAGATATTTTTAGTCCCTTAGTGGGATGCGAGTGGGATATCTATCAAAATAAATATTTTGTAACAATTTTTTAATTTTTTTTTTGCAAAATCGAAATTTTTTTCCAATATGGGACTTTTTTTTAAAATTTTTTTTTTGCTCAAAAGAAAGCTTAGGTCTTTTCCTTTAAGACCTATTTTGTCACTTAGGAAGATGTGAGTAGGATATCTATTAAAATAAAAATGTTGTAACTCAAGACATTCAATTATTGACTTTTTTTTTGCAAATTCGAATTTTTTTTCAAAATGGGCCCTTTTTTAAAAATTTTTTTTTAGTCGAAAGAAAGCTTAGGTCCATTCCTTTAAGATATTTTAGGTCCCTTAGTGGGATACGAGTGGAATATCTATCAAAATAAATATTTTGTAACTCAAGATATACAATTTTTGATTTTTTGGCAAAATCAAAAACTTTTTTGACTTTTTTTTAAAATGGGCCCTTTTTGTAATTTTTTTTTTTGCTATAATGAAAGCTTAGGCCTATTCCTTTAAGATGGTTTTGATCGCTTAGTGGGATGCGAGTGGGATATATATCAAAATAAATGTTTTGTAACTCAAGACATACAATTTTTGTGTTAAAACATTTATTTTGATAGATATCCCACTCGCATCCCACTAAGGGACTAAAAATATCTTAAAGGAATGGACCTAGGCTTTCTTTTGAGCAAAAAAAAAATTAAAAAAGGGCCCATATTGGAAAAAAATTTTGATTTTGCAAAAAAAAATTAAAAAATTGTATGTCTTGCGTTACAAAATATTTATTTTGATAGATATCCCACTCGCATCCCACTAAGGGACTAAAAATATCTTAAAGGAATGGACCTAAGCTTTCTTTTGACTACAAAAAAAATTTAAAAAAAAGGGCCCATTTGGAAAAAAAATCGTATTTGCAAAAAAAAAAGTCAAAAATTGTAAGTCTTGAGTTAAAAAATATTTATTTTGATAGATATCCCACTCGCATCCCACTAAGCGACCAAAAGGGTCTTCAAGGATAATATCTAAGCTTTTGTTTGACCTAAAAAAAAAGATTAAAAAAGGGTCCATTTTGAAAAAAAAAGTCAACAAAGTTTTTGATTTTGCAAAAAAAAGTCAAAAATTTTATGTTTTGAGTTACAAAATATTTATTTTGATAGATATCCCACTCGCATCCCACTAAGCGACCAAGTAGGTGTTCAAGGAAAATATCTAAACTTTATTTTAAGAAAAAAAAAAAAAAAAAAAAAAGAGAAAAAATTTAAAAAAAAAGTCAAAAAAGTTTTTGATTTCGGAAAAAAAATATTAAAAATTTTTTATTTTTTTTTTTAAATATTTTTTTTCGAAAGATCGAAGAAATAGCTATCTATACTATTTGGGACACATTTTGCTAAGAACAATAGGTAATAAGTTACATGGATAAGAAAAAACCCCTGTTTCACCAAATTGTCAAAATTTTACCTCCTATAACTCAGAGAGTTCTCGACCGATGTTGTTGAAAAATTGTGTCTGAGTTACTATCCAATAGAGCTAACCTTGGTGCAAATTTCATCCCGATCGGAAGACATCGATTTCAAAAGTTGGTTCACTTGACATGTATACAAATTTCGCTCCAAATAAGTTTTATATATACAAAATTCATGTCACCAAATTTTGTTACGATCGGTCCATAATTAGTCATAGCTCCCATATAGACCCGCTTCCGAAAATCACTTAAATCACTTAAAAATTTTGGTATATACACAAAATTCAACATAAATAACTTTCATATAGACATAAATCACACGACCAAATTTTATGGTGATCGGTCCATAATTGGTCATAGCTCCCATATAAGGCCAACTTTCGAAAATCACTAACGAATATAAATTATTGATATTTTAAAAGAAAAATATTTTTACTCATTTTCTTGGTGTAGGGTATTATATGGTCGGGCTTGACCGACCATACTTTCTTACTTGTTTTAAGTTCGGCACGATGAAAATATGCAAGAGGCGTATAAGCCATTCACACAAAATCTTTCTAGAAAAAGTCGTTAATTTTCCGTGAGCCTTGTGCCACCTTAACGATCAATTTTTACAAAAAGTTTGTATATTTTGCTTTAACGAAGCTAAATCTTGTTTTGAATCATTATTTAAATAAATTTCACTGATAATAAAATTGTAAACAGCATAGATTTTTTTCTTATTATTTTTTTTCACATTAGAAAGTTCGCTATATTTTAAGCTGATGCTGTCTGAAAGAAAATGATATAAATCAAAAACCAAAAAAAACCTAAACGATAAATAAAAGAAAATAAATTCAGAATGTTTTATTAAAACTTTTCATCAATGTAAAACACGGCAGTCCACGGCCAACATTATCAAAAGCTTATGTGAAGTTTATATTTATGGAAAAAGTCAATAATTTGAGGTTAAGGCCCTAATTTTGTAAATCACTTTACCAAAGTGATATTTATGTTGAAAGCAAAAACAAAATTTCAAAAATTTTGAAAATTGTTTTTGTTTTATATAAAATTCTGAACAGAACAAACGCACTAAAATTCAAGCGTTGATTTGCCTTTCATAATTTGAAAATTTTGTATGTAAAACAACAACAAATTTTTAAAATTTTTAAAATTTTGTTTTTGCTTTTCACATAAATCTCACTTTGGTGACGTGATTTACAAAATTAGGGCCTAAGTTAGAATTACACGTTTTGTTAACAAAAGCAATAACGTTCACCAAAATATTTTGTTTTTTTTAAATACTTACTTACTTCCCCTCTCTTTACCATATTATGCACGATTTCCTTCTATTTGTGTAATAACCAGGGAAACCGGAAATATGCTCTAAAAAAGTGTTTTAAGCGCTTTAAATATGCAGTAAAAACTATAAAATATGCTCTTAAAATTTAAAAATATGCTCTTAAAAAAACAAACTTTTACATAATTTTTAACCAAATTTGAGGACCACATAAATTAATTTGTACAAAACTTAGGAATAAGCCAAATAAAGAAACTATTATTGTTTTATTGGGCAGATGATGGATGACATCCATCATAGTACAGGAGGTCATACGAGCCGTACAGTCAGGGGCAGGTGGTGGGTACAATACTGGCTGCGAAAATAAACAACAGAGTGTCTACAGCAGAATATCAACAGCAGAGGGTGTCAGCAGAGAGGAGTCAACAGAGAGAGAAGTCAACAGAGAGAAGTCACAGAGAGGAGTCAAGAGAGGGTAGTCAAGAGAGAGAGAAGATATTCAGCCGTATTAAAGAGGACACAAGACAAAGAAGGAAGTAGCCAAGAAATACAACAAACACAATATATACCAGCAATACAACACACACAGGCAGTCCGCATCACAAACAAACAGAGTAACACACACAGAGGATCAAACAATTGAGATGAATTTTGTTACAACCGCTACCGGTTCGAACATTTTTTACTGCATTAGCTACAAAGCTACAATAGTTGTAGAAAACAATAATATGTATTTAAACTAATGTAACAGAGCAATCGATCTCTTTTGTGTGGTACAAGTGAACGGGTAAGACGTGACAAGCCGGTAAGATAAAGAATAAACAAGTTACAGAGCAGTGCTAGGGAGTAA
Source organism: Calliphora vicina (assembly GCF_958450345.1). Classification (NCBI taxonomy): domain Eukaryota; kingdom Metazoa; phylum Arthropoda; class Insecta; order Diptera; family Calliphoridae; genus Calliphora; species Calliphora vicina. The sequence continues at coordinate 69,665,776 of NC_088780.1, forward strand.
TAAAATTCGGATTTGGTAACACCGATCCTTTGTATAGTGAGAACAGGGCGCTGGTTTACAATCAAGAGTGGTAGATATTTTTCTTGGAAGTAACACTCGGAAAAATCAGGGACGAGTGTAGATTCTAGAATTACATTCTAGAATATTTTGAGAGTAGGAACTAGTGGACAGGAGTGATAGGGCATCGGTACGTGTCACCCGGGAGTTCACGGAGCAACAGCAAATTGTTCTCAATAAAGAAGCATTTGTGGCTCAATAAATAAACTGAAGTGAAAAAAATAAACAAAGAAAAGTGTTTTATGTTAAGGACCCTGGACTAGGCTGAGTGCTACCCCAGCTTCAAACCCGGAGTAACGGGAGGTTCCTTACATTGGCGCCCGAGCAGGGACGATTTTTATCGAAAGAAGAAAGCTAAAAACAAAGAACAAACACAAGATGGTGCGTACATCGTGGGCATATACGCTAAGAAAAGACGAGCTGGTACAGTATCTAGAGGAGTTCGATTTGGACGCTAGCGGCACCGTGGATGAAATGCGGAAGAGGTTGGCGTCATTTATATCAAGCGAACGTAAAGATAATGATATTACGAGGCTGGAGGAACTAGAAAATAAACATGGTCGCTGTCCCACACCCACAACACCAGATATGCCCATACAACTAGAATTACCTTCTGTGTCATATATGTCGTCAAGAACGGGACAACAGGCAGCCACAGGTCACCTAATGTACCCAAACCCACACGACGAACGGAGTTCGCAAAACATCACACATATACCCTATCCGGCTGTAATAGATATAGTGCGGAAGTGGTCGTTTCGCTATGAAGGCGGAAATGACCCCATTGCTTTTATTGAACGAGTAGAAGAGCTCGCGGATGTTTATGGTCTGGACAAAAATATGTTGCCCCGTACAATGCCAGAGTTGCTCAAGGAATCGGCGCTGCTATGGTTCAGAAACAACAACCGCCAGTGGCAAACGTGGAAGAGCTACAAAGATGACTTCTTGCGATTTTTTCTTCCACCCAGGTATTTTGAAGGGCTTGACGATGATATACGCGGAAGACATCAGAAACCCCGAGAATCGTTCAAAGACTTCGTGATCGTACTACAGAACATGATGAGGCACGCAGGATACACACCAGAGCAACAAGTGGATAGAATATTCAGAAATTGCCTGGTAGACTACCAGATGTACATAAGGCGGAAGGATTTTCAGTCCCTGGAGGAGCTTATTCGAATGGCCGAAGATTTCGAAGTAATACGTTCGAACCATCCCGAAGTGAACCATGATCACCGTGACACTCGACAGGCTCACCGCAGAGATGACAGAGCTCGACAGGTAGTTCCGACAGGAGATGAGGCCCCAATCAACCCGACAACCGCCTGTAGAAGATGCGGTCAAGAAGGCCACGGCTATCGTTACTGCCAAAACGAAAGCGTGTTGTTCTGCTGGCAGTGTGGAAGAAGAGGTATAAGAACCAGGGATTGCTGTCGGAGAAATGCGGGAAACGCCAGAGGACCGAGCCATCAGCAAGGGGAGGCTGCGGCCCTGAACAGACAAGCCTTGCCCCAGTAAGCGCCTTCCGTCAAACGGAAAATCGGTTGCTGGCCCAGGTACAAATTGGAAACATGCACAGAGAGGCCACTATCGACACAGGTGCCTCGAAAAGTTACGTGAGTGAGCGTGTCGCCGAAGAGTTGAGAAACCAAAATCAAGTGATTCCTGTTGATAGCCGGATCAGCCTAGCAAATGGTACCACAGTGGAGGTGAGGGAAGTAATCAGAGTGGATGTGAGATTTGGTGGCAGAAGTAGTCAAATGGTGGTGGGTGTTATGCCGAGCATGCTGGACGAAGTGCTGCTTGGTTTAGATTTTTTAAGAGCTATGGAGTTCGAGATGCAGTGTGGTGACCAGAGAGTTAAGTGTACACCTGTTTCCCAACAGGTAATGATGGCAGTGGAAGAGCAGGCGATGACGGCAAGTGAAGGTTCACTCGGTGAAGAAGAAATTATTGCTAAGTTCCTGGAGAATGAGCTCGACAAGTTCAAAGATGTCAAAGGCCCCACAAATCTGGCTAAACACCAGATAATACTAAAAGATGACAGACCGGTTCGACAGAGGTACACGCAACGCAATCCCGAGATGCAAAGGAAAATAAATGTGGAAATCGATGAGCTGCTGAGAAATGAATGTATAGAGCCATCAAAGAGTCCCTACAGTGCACCCATAGTCATGGCCCCAAAGAAGAACGGAACACTTAGACTGTGTATTGACTATAGGCAGCTCAATGCCAGAACAGTAGCAGACGCATACCCATTGCCACGAATTAACGCCATCCTAGATCGACTTCGCAACGCAAAATTCATTAGCAGCATAGACCTAAAGAACGGGTATTGGCAAATACCAATGGCAGAAGACAGCAAAGAGTACACAGCATTCACAGTGGCTGTTTCAGTGGAAGGTGATGCCTTTTGGGTTGACATCAGCACCAGCAACATTTCAGAGGACGCTGGACAGGGTGATTGGTGCAGAAATGGAACCCCATGCATTTGCCTACCTAGACGACATTGTGGTGCTGGGCAACTCTCTAGAGGAGCACATGGCCAACATAAAAGAGGTGTTTAGAAGACTGCGAGAAGCGCGTTTGAGGATAAATAAAGACAAATGTAAGTTTTTCCAAAAGGAAATCAAATATTTAGGACACGTAGTTAATGAGAGCGGAATCAATACCGATCCCGAGAAGATCACCGCCATTCAAGGACTTCAACCCCCACGAAATGTTAGAGAACTGCGAAGATGCCTCGGTATTGCTTCGTGGTACAGAAGATTCGTCCCCGAATTTTCCCAGGTCGTGCATCCCCTGACCACGCTGCTGAAGAAAGGAAAGCATTTTCGGTGGAATCAAGAGCAACAGAGTGCGTTTGAGAGTTTGAAGAAACTATTAACCGAAGCCCCGGTCCTAGCCTGCCCCGATTTCGAGGAAGTTTACCCTTCAAACTGATGCGTGTGACTATGGCTTAGGAGCAGTGTTGACCCAAGAGTTCGACGGACAGGAGAGAGTGATTTCGTACGCAAGCCGCAGACTAAATCCTGCGGAAATGAATTATTCTGCGACAGAGAAAGAGTGTTTGGCGATAGTGTGGGCAATCAGAAAGCTAAGGCCATACCTGGAAGGCTATCATTTTACTGTAGTGACGGACCATTTGGCTTTGAAATGGCTCAACTCGATTGAGAGTCCCTCAGGACGAATTGCTAAATGGGCCCTGGAGCTACAGCAATATAGTTTTGATATACAGTACCGTCGCGGAAAACTAAACATAGTTGCAGACGCCCTATCCCGTGACCCAGCAAATGTATGCCAAGCAGTACAAGATAAGCCAGTGGAGTGCAGCTGGTGGCAAAGAAAATGTGAGGAAATAAGCAAGGAGCCAGAGATGTTCCCAGATTTTACGATCCTCGGAGGTCAACTTTACTGCAACATCCCGACGGCTGATGATGACGAAGAATGTGCCCCATGGAAGCTATGTGTCCCTTCACACCTGCGCCAGAGAGTGTTACAAGAAAATCATAACGCCGCGACTGCAGGTCACCTCGGTATAAGAAAAACCATAGCGCGTGTAACAAACAAATATTATTGGCCAGGAATGTTCAGAGACATTCGCACCTACGTGAGAAATTGTGCGACATGTCAACAGCATAAGCCAAACCAGCAGCTCCCCGCAGGACAAATGTTGTCACGAATTGTAGAGGAGCCATGGGCAATCGTATGCGCAGACTTTGTAGGCCCGCTATCGAGGTCAAAACATGGAAACTCGATGCTACTGGTCTTCACGGACAAATTTTCAAAATGGTCAGAGTTGATACCATTACGCAGAGCAACAGGTGAGACCACACCAGGAACAGGAACTGCAGATCGCAACCCTCAAGAAAGAGCAGATATGCTAAAACACATTTTTAGCCTAGTCAGGAAAAATTTAGTAAAAGCAGCCAAAGACCAAGCTCGTTACTATAATCTGCGACGCAGAAAGTGGAACCCAAAGGTTGGAGAATTGGTATGGGTTAAGGAACACCATTTGTCCAACGCAGCCGACAATTTTGCAGCTAAACTAGCTCCAAAGTTTGCAGGTCCATATCGCATCCGCCGGTTAGTATCTCCAGTCATTGTAGAAGTACGCAAAGATGGTGAAAAGAGCTCACGCACGGCTCACGTGAGTGAATTAAAAACATACAATGGTCCGTCGGCCACAACCGAATAAGTTAATAAGAATGAATTATAATAATTATAGAAAAAAAAACTAAAAAAAAAAGTGAAAAAAACAATAAAAATCAAAAAAAAAATAATAAAATTATCAAACCCTTAAAAAAAACAATAAAAATATAAAAAAAAAATCGCTAAAAAAAATTAATTATGAAAAAAAACGCTATAGTAGGCAACATGTTCGATGGTTCGATCGAACATAAGCTAAATGATCGAAGAGAAATATTACAACGCATACCCTTAACACATACTGATTACACACATTCGAGACAGTTTATTAAAAAAAATAATAAATAAACAACGGTGATCAACAATAGCGAATAAACAAAATAATGTGTTTAATAGAGAAAATATGTGATATTGGGTAAGAACTTGAAAAAAAAATATAAACATGAATTTTAAGTAGAAAACAAGAAGGTAAAATTTAAAAAAAAAATATATAATACAATGAAGTTTATTGTTAATCGACCCTTTTGGACATGGATTGATGGATAAGTGAATGAAGAACGGAGCACATTTATAGTAAGTTCAGATGTAAATTTTTACGGGAAGAAAGGAGGAAATGTGAGGACCTAAATTCTTGGAATTTAGACCCACATAAATTAATTTGTACAAAACTTAGGAATAAGCCAAATAAAGAAACTATTATTGTTTTATTGGGCAGATGATGGATGACATCCATCATAGTGGGGCGGATTACATCCGCCAATATTTGGGTTTAATTAACTTTCAGATATCCGGAGGACGATGGGGTACAGGAGGTCATACGAGCCGTACAGTCAGGGGCAGGTGGTGGGAACAATACTGGCTGCGAAAATAAACAACAGAGTGTCTACAGCAGAATATCAACAGCAGAGGGTGTCAGCAGAGAGGAGTCAACAGAGAGAGAAGTCAACAGAGAGAAGTCAACAGAGAGGAGTCACAGAGAGGAGTCAAGAGAGGGTAGTCAAGAGAGAGAGAAGATATACAGCCGTATTAAAGAGGACACAAGACAAAGAAGGAAGTAGCCAAGAAATACAACAAACACAATATATACCAGCAATACAACACACACAGGCAGTCCGCATCACAAACAAACAGAGTAACACACACAGAGGATCAAACAATTGAGATGAATTTTGTTACAACCGCTACCGGTTCGAACATTTTTTACTGCATTAGCTACAAAGCTACAATAGTTGTAGAAAACAATAATATGTATTTAAACTAATGTAACAGAGCAATCGATCTCTTTTGTGTGGTACAAGTGAACGGGTAAGACGTGACAAGCCGGTAAGATAAAGAATAAACAAGTTACAGAGCAGTGCTAGGGAGTAATAAAATTCGGATTTGGTAACACCGATCCTTTGTATAGTGAGAACAGGGCGCTGGTTTACAATCAGCAAAACAAGGCGGATTACATCCTACCTTGCCCAAAACAGATTTACATCCGTGGAGGGAGGAGATTAGGGCACTGGCTCAGGGCAAGAGTGGTAGATATTTTTCTTGGAAGTAACACTCGGAAAAATCAGGGACGAGTGTAGATTCTAGAATATTTTGAGAGTAGGAACTAGTGGACAGGAGTGATAGGGCATCGGTACGTGTCACCCGGGAGTTCACGGAGCAACAGCAAATTGTTCTCAATAAAGAAGCATTTGTGGCTCAATAAATAAACTGAAGTGAAAAAAAATAAACAAAGAAAAGTGTTTTAAAGTTTTATGTTAAGGACCCTGGACTAGGCTGAGTGCTACCCCAGCTTCAAACCCGGAGTAACCGGAGGTTCCTTACAACTTTTATTTAAAAAAATCAATACAATTCATTTCTAAAAAGGTAAAGTAATATAAACTAAACAAAAATAACATGAACTAAAAGAAAACTGTAGGAACTTAAGCTATGAAAAGGCCTCGAGAGGTATTTTTTGATGATATTTTTTATAAATATAAAGTCACTTCTTCAATTAAGGTTATTATTGCAATAAATTACAAAATATAGACATAAATTTTCAAATAAAAATCGTTGTCTATTGGATCTGAAAACATTTTTGTACATAGAAAATGTTCTTTCGACATCAACTGATGTTATAGGAGCAAATTTAAAAGACAATATTTCTTTAACACAAGTTTGAATTAGAACTAAAATTTGATATTTAAATGGCGCTATTATTAAAATAGTGCTTATTTTATATTAAAACAAGTAAGAGAGCTATATTCGGCTGTGCCGAATCTTATACCCTTCACCAAATTGTACTTCAAAATAAAAAATTTAAATATTTTTAGGTTAACAAAAAATTTTTTTTCAGTTTTTTTCATTTTTTGGAAAAAAAAAATTCGAATTGTTTTTTTAAATTTTAAAAAAAATATTTTTTATTTGGTGATAAGCCATCTATTTTTCAATTTTGAATTTTAAACAATGGAAGTAAAAACCTGTAACACAACAGCGAAAAATAAGTAAGACAAAATTTGTTTTTGATAAAGTCAAAATATGCTATTAAACAGTAAAATATGCACTAAAAACTCAAAAATATGACATAAATATGCTCTTAAAACAAATATATGCAAAAATATGCATTTAAGGGTAAAGTATGCAAAAATATGCACTAACAAATCGATGCCAAAATTCTTAAATAGTTCTGAAACGTGTAAATATCTTATCCATGTGCTCATTAGACTCACCAGAAAAAATATGCATTTGCATATTTTGGTTTCCCTGGTAATAACTGATAAAAGAACGTTTTAATTCATATCAAAATTACACCTTTTTCTTTTTTTTAACCCTTTGAAAGTAAACAATTTTATTTACACAATTTTAAAGACAATATCTTTGCATTTAAAATGGAATCAAAAATTATGTTGGACTTTTAGTAGTTTCAATATTATGGGCAATTATGTGTATATAATTTTAGACAATTTTAATAAATTTTTCTATTTTCAAATCGCGATATTTTTGAAGTGGAAAGGGTTTCCGATGATTGATTTGAGGAACCCTTTGGAACCGTAATATGGGTTCTCCCACTTCTGATATTGAAACAAAATTTTAAATTTTGGATTACAATAAAACTAGAAATATATTCTATAATAAAGTACACTTTTCTTTTATGATATGCGTCTTACGTTATTTTGAATTAATGTTTTCTAAAACCAAAATAACATATCATCAATATAAATCATCAAAATGAAAAGGAGTTTTTAAAGATACTTATTTAAATTAAAAAAAATGTACTTATTACATTTTCATAAAGATTGTCTAAAAAAATTCTGTTTCTTAATTAATTACTGAAAGCGTTAACGTTATTTTGTTTAAGAAAATCATGCACGTTGTTTGAATTTTGGTTATACATATGTAATATGATGTAGTAAATCGTAATCAATAATAAAATCAACATCGAATTTTTTGATACGTTGTTTTGCATTTTAGGTGAAGATAAAATAATTAATTATGAATCGCTAAATGTCCCAAAAATACCAGGAATTGAATAGCTAAAGTTTTAAAATTATAATTGTTTTTCTGAGAAAACGATGGATATATTAATTATAATAAAAGGCTAGTCTTTGTGACTTGCCTTTTAAAATCGTCAATATTTTGATCGTGATGTAAATTAGCATCCATCCTTAATTTTGACCTCGCAATAAGCCAGCAGTTAAGCAAGTAGTAAATGTTTTCCTTATACAGTCAGCGTCTAAAGAAAGTGTACAACTTGTTTTTACATTTAAAACATTTTATTTACATATTAAAAAACTATTTGTTCTCCAGTTCTAGTATATTTAACAAAACATTTAATTGTTCTCTTGCAATATATAAACAAAAAACTAAACTAGTTCAACTGCAACAAAAACAGTAACAACAAAACCAAAAATACTCCACTTTTAAAGCGTCAAAAGAAAGTGTACAGTTTAGGCAAATTAGAAGAAAAAAAGTGTTTAGTGTTTTATTTGACATCTTTTGGGTTTTAAAACAGTTTCAAGCCTCCTTGGCATTGTTTCTACCAATTTTGATGTCACCGATGTTGGGATGTTGAACCACTCTTCCTGCAGGATTTCGTGTAGAGAGTCATTGCTGGTAATATTTCATTTTCTGATCTGTCTGTCCAAATGCTACCACAGATGTTCAATGGGATTAATGTTCGGTGACTGTGGGGGTTGTTCCAGTTGTTTCGGTGTATGATACAACAACCATTCTTTAACAAGTTAAGAAGAATGATTCAGATAGTTGTCCTGTTGGAAGATCCAGGTTCGGTCTAGATTTAATTTTCTAATGATGGGTTCCATATTTTCTATAAGAATGTTTAGGTAATCGGTTTTGCTCATCAAACTATCAATAAATATGAGTTTTCCCATGCCACTTGCCGCCATACACCCCCACACCATCACCTAACCACCACCATGCTTTTTGGTCGAACTCTTGATTTTTGCTTCTCCAAATTTTACTCCTTTTTTACTTCCGAAAATCTCAAACTTGCTTTCGTCCGTAAACAGCACATTATTCCAAAACAATATTCTTGGTTTTTATACCTGTTTGCGAATTCTCGAAGTCGCTCTTTATTTCGTTTGGAAATGTGGGGTTATTCTCTCGGAACTCCACCATATAGAGCATTTGGGTGTAGCGCTCGGCGAACCGTACTGTTACTAACTCTCACTCCAGGTGAATCTGTTAATTCTTCGCATAATTTTACTGCACTTACTGTGAATACTTTCTTCACTGATCTCACAATCGATTTCAAGGTTGATAAGGCGTTTTGGTGTTCCGGCACGTTGCTGATCTTCTAAAATTCTAAATTTTTATGTTTGTCTATAATTTTTTTTACAGTATTATGGCTTCTTCCTATTATAGAGGAGATTTCACGTGACGATTTGCCTTCATTTTTAAATTTTATGACTTACTATCTTGTTTCAATTGCAGTTTGTTTTCCCATTTTGGTTTTAAAGTTCTCGCGATCAAACAAGAAAAGATACTATCTTAAAATCTCATGAGACTAGCAGCAAGATCCACAAAAAATTATAATCTAGGCAAAAATAAAGAATAACAATATATTTTTTTATGTAGCTAGAAAAATCTTATTGCAATTCTAAATGTGTACACTTTTTTCTGACCCGTTAAAAATGGAGTATTTTTGGTTTTGTTGTTACTGTTTTTGTTGCAGTTGAAATAGTTTAGTTTTTTGTTTATATATTGCAAGAGAACAATTAAGTGTTTTGTTAAATATACTAGAACTGGAGAAAAAATTGTTTTTTAATATGTAAATAAAACGTTTTAAATGTAAAAACAAGTTCTACACTTTCTTTTGACGCTGACTGTAGATAGTAAGTGTCACTAATGTATGATCATTGATCACTTAGCTGACTACAATTTAAATATTTTGGGTCACAGCTGGGAAATGACTGTAAGGAGCGGTAACTGTGTATGTTGAGTTAAAAAATCATTCGATAACGCCATCGGCGCATATTCACAAATCATAACTAAAGTCGGAACTAGTAAAACAGAAACTAAACAAGTAAGAGTACTATATTCGGCAGTGCCGAATCTTAAATACCCTCCACCTAAATATGATGGTATAACAACTGAAATAATATAACAATTGTCAGAAAGACTAGTTTACGCAGAAGATATTTTATTTCAAATGTACAAACAATTGTTTCTAATTCAGCAATTTATAACTAAAATTCCTGTTTGAACGTATGAATTTTAACAATTTATATACTTAATAATTAGTTAATACGTTTGGATCAACATTTTTCCCTTTTAACATCAAGAGAAGAAACAGAGTATAAAAAAGGGTATACAAATATATTTAGACAAATTTCAAAATATTTGGTTGTGGGACTTATGTGGGAGCTATGACCTATTATCGTTCGATTGTCATAAAATATTTTAACGTGATTTTTATGTATTTATATGAGAGCTGTGGCCAATTATGGACCAATATTCACAAAATTCAGTATTATGATTTTTGAATACAAATTACTGATCTGTGTACTATTTTGGTTTAATATATTAATGCTATGACCTATTATGGTCCTAAGTATTTAAGGGCTAATTTTGTAGAATTTCATATAAACAACGCTATTAACAAGAGTGGACCTTATATGGGAGCTATGCCGAATTATGGACTAATATTTAAAAAATCTTGTAGTACTATTCTTGGATACAAATTACTGATCGGTGTACAATTTTGGTTCAGTATAGATTTTTATGGATATTTGTGCAGGTTAATGTGTTTTCCTGAAGTGGTTCTTATATGGAGGTTATGACCAATTATGGGCCTATCCTCATAAAGTTTGGTACATCGATTTTTGTATATATTGTATAAATTTGTTTCGAATTTCAACCTGATAACTATATTTGTAACAAGTTTATGAAGATTTTAGTGATTTTCGGGAGTGGACCTTATATGGGAGCTATGGCTAAATATGGACCGATATTCAAAAAATTCAGAAGAATGATTACTGAATACAAATTACTGACCTGTGCGTTATTTCATTTTGATATCGATATGTTTTAAATATTATTTAAGGTTAATATCTTTTTCGGAAATGGGCCTTATAGGGGAGCTATGACCAATTATATGACCAATTATACCAATAAAAATTTAGTACAGTGATTTCTATGTATATGAGTATTATTTTTGTCGAATTTTAGCATGATAAAGATATTTATAAGAGATTTATGAGTACTTAACTGATTTTCGGAAGTGGACCTTATATGGGAGCTATGGGCAAATATGGACCGATATTCACAAAATCCTGTAGTATGATTTCTAAGTATAAATTATGGATCTATGTAAAATTTTGTTTTGATATTGATATTTTTTAGATATTTATGTAGATTATTGTGTTTTTCGGAAGTGGTCCTTATATGGGAGCTATAACCAATTATCGGCCGATCTTCATAGAATTAGGTACAGCGATTTTGGTATATATGGGGACTATTTATGATGAATTTCAACTTAATAGCGATATTGATAAGACATTTATGCTTATTTAAGTGATTTTCGGAAATGAACTTTATATGGGGGCTTCGGTCAAATATGGGCCGATCCACAAAAAAATTGGGGTTGTAATTTTTTTAAGCACGAAACTTATTTCTCCTGAATTTTGTGTGGATACTGCTATTTTGTAGGCATTTACAGACCTAATAACCATATTTCGGGAAGAAATTTGTATGGGGGCTAGGAGAAATCATGGACCGATTCTTATAATTTTCGCCAGAGTTAGTCCCTATAACATAAAAATAACGTGTGTGCAATTTTATGGTATTATCTGCAATATATTTGCACAAATAAGGAAAACAATTTTAATATTATCATGTTTTTTTTAGGTTGTCTCACATTTTGGTTCATAACTCTGGTTCCACTGAACCGATTTTGCTGATTTTCAATACCAAACTGCTTAGGAGAACAGTAAACATTTTTTTGCAAGTCTACCAATTTTGTTTGCCTATTTTGGACGTGAGCGTGTTTTACACAGACAGACAGACGGACAGACAGACGGACATGGCTCAATCGACTTAGAATTTCATAAGGATCAATAATATATATACTTTGTTGGGTCTCAAATGAATATTTCTCAATATTACACACGGAATGACAAACTTATATATACCCTCATTCACCACCTATGGTGGTGGAGGGTATAAAAATAGTTAATAGATAGTTATAGATCTTATTCACAATTCATAACTAGCTTAGTTACTGCTTTGATATATAGAGAAAAGAAAATGTCGATAATATTTTGATCGATATATACTTTAATTAATTAAAAGGCTTATAAAGCTATTAAAAGACTATTTTTGATCTCTAAAAAGTACATACAAATTTTATAGTTATAGTTTATATGTAAATCAATTAAAATAAGAGCATGTAAAATTAAATTTTTCAATAGAATGTTGTTGACAAACAAAAAACACATTTCTAGTTTATTTTCTTTTTGTATGGATGTATTAAAATGAAATCAATCAGCTGTTTTTTTGAATGTATTAGTTAAGGTAGGATCACACGATTGCCGCAATGAACCAATTTAATACAATTTTTATTGTGCTGAATTGGGGCCCAATAAAGAAATTGTCCCAATCAAATTCTCTGCAGTCACATGATTGCTTCATTTTATATAAATTTGATTGTCGTAAATTGGCGCAAAGCGATTTAGTGGCAATAATTGTCGCATTTCAGTCACACGATTGTTCTAGTTTACGGCAACTCAGAGAAACAGCTGTTGTGCTAGATGTTAAATTTTGTTTTGTTTACATAAATGTAAAACCAATCTGTTTTTGAAAAAAATATTTGTTAAATAAAAAAAGAAAATTGCGTCGGCCTTAATTATCATATAAAAAAATTAATAAAGAAATGTTAAAAGATGTATGTTGGTCATAGAGTGGCTCACAAAAACAATATTTCATTTACAAAAATTAATATTGGCGCTAATTGTCTTCTTTGATTGCCGCACTAGAACACAATAAATATTGGTGTATTTTTAACTTTTTTATTGGTGCATGTTGCCTATCAAGCATTCACATGATTGCCGTACCAGGGTTGCATTTGATTGGGCCAAATAAGCACAATATTGTTGTGGTTGACATATGAGCCAATAAGTTGTGAAATCACACGATTGACGTATAAAATAGACCAATAATTGGTGCATTGCGGCAATCGTGTGATCCTACCTTTAGTTGGCATTTAGTTACAGCTTTACCCATGATTAAGTGCTAACTAATTGTGCTGAAAGTAACCAATTATGAATAACTTAAATAGGTACTTAAAAAAGTTAACACTTGGTGATGATTTATGAATATGCGCCGATATCTCTTATATATCGGTATTGCTATGAAAACAATTATAAACGTTTTCGATACATCTTGAAAAAAATCTAAACTTTTTTGAAGCAAAATGTCGAAAGAAGCAAGTCTATAACATTTAATGTTATTTCTATAACAAATTCGACAAAAAACTTTTTGTCCAGACAATATGTTGCCCATTGTCGACAAAAACTTATATTTTTTATTAAATGCTTGGAAAATATGCATATAAAGAAGTGGCCACTTAAAATCGGTACGGATTAAAGGGAGTATAACTTTTTTTTTTTTTATTAATTCATTTTTATTTACAATCTATCCTAAAGGATAATAAGTAAATTATATAAGGTTAAAAAAAAGTAACATTAGTTGTTGAACTCCAATGAGAACAACAATATTGTCTTAAAATACAATTTTTATGAGCTTATTTAAAGTTATTAATGTTTATATTATTTACAAATATATACAAGACATTTTAATACATATTTAGTTAGTGTCGAAATGGCAAATCTAATATATGATTCCTCTTCAGTCTTCTTACTTCGTTTGTGTCATCTAGGAGTGTTATAGCCAGCAAACTGCAATGATTACTTAACCTCTGTAGGTAATTTTCACTTAATCTGGAAATGTCCTCTTTTACCATTGGGATTGATAGATCATCATGTATAGCTTTGTTAGATATAAACCATGGAGCGTTGACAATTGACCTTAAAGTTTTTGATTGATATCTTTGTAGGATTTCGATATTAGAATTACTGGCTGTTCCCCATAATTGTATACCGTATGTCCACACCGGTTTTAATATTGTTTTATAGATTATTAGTTTATTTTCAAGACTCAGTTTGGACTTAGAACCCAATAACCAATAGAGCCGTTTGCTTTTTATATTTAAATATTGTTTTTTAGCTTTAATATGTGTTTGCCAGGTAAGTCTACGATCAATATGCAATCCTAAGTATTTCACGTTATCACTTTGCGGAATGACGCAATTATTAAGAGATACATTTGCACAGTTTCCACGCCGTAGGGCAAATGTTACATGAGTAGATTTTTCGGTATTTACCTTTATTTTCCATTTATTTAACCACATTTCTATTTCGTTTAGTTGTCTTTGTAGTTGTATTGAGGCATCGTTAGGATCGGCGCTAGAAGCTAGTATTGCCGTATCATCAGCGTATGTTGCAACCAAAATATTATTTGTAACTGGCATGTCAGATGTGAATATTGTATATAAGGTTGGCCCTAAGACACTGCCCTGGAGAACTCCAGCTTGGATATGGTATATTTCCGAAAAAGCTCTATTTACCTTTACGTAATAATGTCTATCACTAAGATATGATTTTAGTATTAGATAAAAATGTGTTGGAAGTAACTTTTTAAGTTTAAAAAATAACCCAGTGTGCCAAACTTTGTCAAAGGCTTGCTGTACATCTAAGAATACACCTGAACAATATTCTTTGTTTTCTAAAGCATCTCGTATATAAGAGACTATAAGATGGCATTGTTCCGGAGTGCCATGCTTATGTCTGAATCCAAATTGGTAATCGGGTATTATATTAAGCTTTTCTAATACTGGTAACATTCTTCTCATAAATATTTTCTCAAATATTTTGGAGAAAGTGACTAGCAAACTTATTGGGCGATACGATGTAACAACATTCTCAGGTTTTTTTGGTTTAGGTACCATTACTACTTCGGCACATTTCCATTGTGTAGGAAAATGGTTTAATCTTAAAATTGAATTAAATATAAGAGTTAATAATAAAATAGCTTTCTTTGATAGAGCTTGGGCAACTTTCCCGTCAATAGAGTCGTATCCTGGAGATTTTTTACAATTAAGGTTATTAATTTCCTCTTGAACTTCCTGTGGTGAGATGTGTTTTATTGGCCAATCCATCGGACAAGGACTATCTAAAAAATTATTTATATCGTCTGTATCAGGACCATTATTTATGTCATGAGGCTGGAAAGTTTTATATAAATGCAAGGCAAATGCTTCTGATTTAGTTTTATCGGTTCTACACCATAAACCATTCTCATCTTTGATTGGTATATTTCTCTTGGTGGGTCTTTTCAAATATTTTGTAGCATGCCATAAACAATACTCATCATTATTATTAATATTAAGATTTTTTAGGAAATTTCCAATTTGATCATTTTTTATTTCTTGCAATCGGCATTTAAGATCCTTAGTTGCTTTATTTAGGTTTCGTTTGTCATTGGGATTTCTGCTTGCCTGCCATACCCTTCTTAACCTTCTTTTGTTCCTAATCATAGCTCTTATTTCGGTATTTACAAAAAAATTACTTTGATTATGATGATTTGTTATGTTTGGTGTTGATAAAAATCCTGCTTCATGAATAAGATTATTGAAAGTTTCGACAACATCATCTAACTCGGAAGTTGATTTTAATGATACATTTAGATTAACATTTCTTTCTATCCAACTACTGAAACAGTTCATATCCGTTCTATTGTTGAGAATTTTATATTTTTTTGATTGGTAATGTAAAAAGGTATTAAAGTTTACTATAAGTGGTGTATGGTCAGAGCTAAGATCATCACAATCTGTTATTTGGAGAAGATTATTATTTATACCGGTATATACAACAAAATCCAATAAGTCAGGTATCTTTGACAAATCTGTAGGCCAATACGTGGGACTTCCAGTAGAAAGAATAGAATAGTTGTTATTAGTTATACATTTATAGAGTTCTCTACCTTTAGGGTTTATCAATCTAGAGCCCCACCAATGATGTTTAGAGTTAAAATCACCTCCAACCATAAATCTTGGTCCAAGAGATTTGAAAAATTCTTCAAATTCTTGACATTTTACTGAAAAACGTGGTGGAAAATAAATAGCACATACAGATATATTAATTGAGTCACAAACAATTTTGATACACGCAGCTTGAAGGTAGGTTTTTCTTATTTCATTAAAAATTTCATATTGTATCGAAGATTTTATTAATATTGCTGATCCTGCATGTGCTCTATCGTCGGGATGATTGGCGCATATTAAATCATAGTCTTTTATTCGGAAAAAGGATCTGGTAGTAAAATGAGTTTCGGATACAAGAAGGATGTCAATAAAATTAGTTTTAAGAAATAATTCTATTTCTTGGGTATGATTGGAAAGCCCATTGGCATTCCATATTGCTATCCTTATATGCCTATAAGCTTATTTGTCAACTCTATTTGATTCTCTATTAGTTTTTCTATTTTTTCAAAGGGATTGTTTAGCTGATTACTCCGTAGAACATCAGAGTATGAACTATTATTATTATTTTGGTGTAAATTTGGAATTGTGTTTTGGGTTATATTAGGGAAATTTTCGATGTTGAAGGCATATTGGCATATTGAAAACCTCGATTTTTTACCTATATCTGGATTACTAAGACATTAATATAGACAATATGGATATCTAATGATAGATATTTCAAAGACATTTGCAACGACGTATATAAGTCATAGTAAGTTGGACCTACAGTGGGTCAAAATCGGAAAAAATATTTTTTAACCCGAATTTTTTTTTTCACAAAAAAAAATTTAAAAAACAAAAACAAATTTTTTAAAATTTAAAAAAAAAAAAAAATATTTAAAATAACAATCGAAAAAATTTTTTTTTCACAAAAAAAAAATTTAAAAAACAAAAAAAAATTTTTTTAAATTTTAAAAAAAAATAAATTTTAAAAAATTTAAAATAACAATCGAAAAATTTTTTTTGGATAGTAACTCAGACACGAATTTTCAGAATTATATATAATTATGAAAATTCGTTGAAAACATGTCTGAAAAGCTTGACTCAGGTGGAGATTGCCTGGAAAAATAATATTTTTGTTCAATTTTACGTATTCATATTTAAAGTCCACACAACTTCGAGCTGCCGAGACGTATGTATCTGCCGAAAAGTTTTTGGCTATCATTTAACCCGACGAAGTCGTATTTTTTTGATATTTGTGCACAATTTTATTTCTAGCTTCTTTTTCAATTGTATCTACACTTTTTAAAACTAAACATAATGGCCCATAATCATAGTCAAAAATAAAGTACATTTTAAGAGAATTAAACTTGACTTTACTTAAGAGTGGACTTTAGGTCTATCATAGACAAGTTAAAGTATACTTCTGAAAAATAAAAAAGTAAAAAATGTTTAAGTTACAAGATATTGGTAGAGATTTGGCAATTATTGAACAGTTATCAACAAAATTAGTACCAAAATATCGTAATTATGATATTAATCTTATATTTTCCATTTTTCCACAACAAACAACTTTCTTTCTTTAGATGTCCCGGTTACTTTTATTGTTTACGTTTTTTTTTAATTTTGTATATCAGCTGTTCAACGTTGCCACTTGTCTGTTTTTTGTTGTATATTGTATGAACACATTTTCGACATTTGCGGTGGCACCCAGTTAAAGTCGGTTCAATTTAAAACATATTTTAATTTTGACTATGGTTGCAAATTAATAAAAAGCAGGTTTTTATTTCAAAGTTGTTTTTAAAAAGAACCGACTTTAGTGTTTGACTATGATTATGGGACAATTTTTGGGCAAATCGTTTGCACTACTCCGATTTGCGCGACAATTTAGACTCGCAAACTTGAATTTATTGTGCATTTGATGAATCAGCTGCTTTTGTTTACTTTTATGTATAAGAAATAAAAATCAAATAAAATGTAAATATTTTGTGCATGTGAAAATTGTGTAATTTTGGAACAGAATTATTGTATGTGTATGAAAACATTAACCAATAGCTAGAACATAAAAAAATCTTCCAAAATATATGCACCATCGTTTGTTCCAAAAACCTAACTTTTATTCAACAATTTTAGAATTAAAATTTATACAATTTAAAAAAAAAATTGTTAAAGCTTTTGTTGAATTTATTTTAATTTGACATTTTTATCAAATATAAATTTTTCTGTATAAACTTGCACAAAATTGAAAAGGTGTGTTCATAAAACACGTTGAGCAAATTTTCACAAATGGGAAACTTAAGCGTTTAAATGAGTACTCTTATTTAGAGTATTTTTTTCACAGCTCAATCGTGATTGATGTCATACTGTATTTCCACGGTGACCGCAACAACGTCTCTAAATTACTCAGCTGTTCAGTGTTTCGTGCTCTTCGGACTGTTTCACTTTCCGTACCTGTCAACTGGCCGCTGGTCAAAAGTCCCCGTTTAACATTTAACCCTTGAATGCATGATTTTTACTTTTATTTTTCTATGAAGTATCAAATATTTAGTTGATTTTTATTTATTATATTTCCTTTACCTGTAGTTTGATTTAGAATTTCTTTAGTTGTAACTTTTCCTACTCCATATGATTTTTCGGAATTAGAATCTGAATTAGTATCAAACTTAAATCCGTCTAAAATTAAGTGGAACTGGAATGTAGACAATTGGCAACAATATACATTAAAGTGTTAATATTAAAAAACCTCTAAATGAATCACCATATATGTATGATTTTGTAAATTTCTCAGGATAATTTACTAATTTAATAACAATTTATTAAAATTATAATACTGTATATTACTGCATATTTGAAAGCTGTATATATCAATATATGTATATGTATGTATATGGAAAAGCACAAAGCCGACATACAAACATACATATCTACCTTGAAAAGGGATGTCAGCCATAATATCTTTTACATACATTCATAGAAAACTATGTACGTGCATCCAATCAAATATTGTTTAATTTTATGGAACAAAGTCGATTAATGAAACTATGTACATACATATCTGCTTCCCCGGAATAAAAAAATCAGCTGATTTCGAAGAGCAAGAAATTACTTTTGTTCGCCCTCAACTTTAAGCTTCTTATCAAGATTTCAGGAATAATGTTAAGAATTCTCAATTCCTCTGGAGATTTTATATACAGACTCGTATGTGTTTAAATAGCATACATATCTGTATATGGATGTACGTACATATGTATTCCAATTTCCAATAATTAAAAGCCGTTTGTGTTGTGTAAAATTATTTTCGTGTTAAGGTCCTGTTTTTGTAAAACATAAATTTGTATGGACAACATACAAGTTGTCAGTCGACTGATTGTGTAGAAAAAACAAAAACAGTGAAATGTGAAGTGCCACAACTATGTACATACATACTTACATACGTAATTAGAATTTGAATAAACATTGTTTTTTTATTTAGTTATTTTAATTGCGTATGTATCTACTTATGTTAAAGTTTATATGTATTTTTTATTTTAAAAATGCTAAATTATATTTATACTGACCATCTTTAACTCCACACGTAAAATCGAAAGCAATTACCGCAAATGAAAATGTAAGCAATAAGAACGCCATCTTTCATTTACTTTGGAGTTTTCTTCTATGGAATGTACCTAAGTATGTATGTGTGTGTTTACATCTAAGCACATATACATGTAGTATTCATATACATACATCAGCCATACACTACTGTACGTGGGTATTAAAATTGCACACTCCCTACTCAAAATACACAAACACAGGCACAGACAACATATTTGTACACATTACATATTCATTCACTCACTAACATACACATGTACACACATATCTATGTATGTATATAATAAAATTATTAAATTTTCTTATTTCCGTTTATCACTCACTATTCAATTATATTACGCGTGTATTTTAATTCATTTATCTATTTATTTATTTATTTATTTATATATTTGCATATGCGATTTTATGGATATTTTCATATTTTTCTTTAACTAAGTATTTACTGATATTAATTATATGTAAGTACATACATATATATATATATATATATATATATATGTGTATGTATATTGTTTTCTCATACATATAAATATTCATATATTCACTTTGTAACAATCATAGATGAAAAACTTTTATCACAAACAATGAATGTCTAAGAAAATGTTTTTTTTAAATTTTGCACAACAACTCTAATGATTCAAATAAATTGAAATCCATATGTAATTAGTAGTTTGTATGCAGAAAAGCAATAAATATTTTCACTTTTGACTGACTACATGTATAAATGAAAAATAAGGAGGAATAATGTGTACACACCGTTGTAACACATACGAGTTGTTTTTTCACGTTCCGAATTAAACTGAAGATGTTCTTAGTATCTGCATAGGTTGTACCTGTTTTATTTTGACAGCGTTTGAATAATCATGCGCACAGAGAGAGTTCTCTATAAAGCTTTGGAATTTCAATGTGTATGTATCCAGAAACTTGGAAAACAATACACAACGGATTTGAAATTTCGTTTGAGTTTGGTCTTGACCAAAGATGGCAATTGTACTCCTTATAAAATTCACCATTGACTTTTATTATAATTTCAAAATTATGCATAAAAAATATAAATTAACTAGCTAACCCTGTGTGCTTCGCCACCCCAATTAGAAGAAAGAAATAGTACTATTAAATTTCCCTTTGTGAATCTAATTGTAAATGTCTAATTTCATATTTCTGGGTCCATTATTATAGAAAATGCAAAAGAATGTTACCACTAAAGTCACCTTTTTTGAATTAAAATTCCTTCAGAATCATGTGTGCCTAATTTTAAATTTTTAGATTTATTATTAAATATTCAAAAAGTACCATTGTAATAAACAAATAGTACCATTGATTATCACTTTTGAATTCGCATTCACTAAACCATAACCCGTCAAATTTGAATTTTAAATTTGTATAGCATTTCCTATATTATCAACTAATATAGTTTCTATAACACTTAATATTTAATAAATTATCACAAAACCGAAACCGCGGTTTTGAAATTCTTCGGTTTTTTAGAATCTCTAGGTCCATTATTATCGGTTTTCAATTTTTTAAAACCGAAACCGAGGTTTTGAAAATTAAAAAAGTATCATTAGAATATATAAAATGTACCAAAAAGATCCCACTTGTGGTTTCCCACTCTCTCGGGTCCATATAAGCTTAATTTCATGTTTTTAGGTTAACTGGCGAAGAAGTTACAAAATAAAGAAAAAAGTACCAAAAAGTCTCCCCCTAGAATTCTCACTCACTTAGGACCATATATGCTTAATTTCATGTTTCTAAGTCCATTGTTATAGAAAATTAAGAAAGTACCATTAGAAGAATAAAAAAGTACCTACAGTTCAGTTCTCACATTATGGTACCTAAATATTATCCCCTATTTCTAACACTAACTTCACTCAGATACATAGCAGCTAACTTTAATGTCGATAAGTGAAATAATTTACAATATTAAAAAAGTACCAAACTGTTTACCCGGATTTGGCCCAATATAAACCTTGGCACTCGAGTTCCAAGTAACAACCTTTTAGTTAATTTTTGTATAAATCCAGTAACCCGATTTTATCCTCTTTTTGGTACCTTTTTTATCCCCATTTCGGTGGTAAAATTTTATTCAAATAAATTTCTGTATCGTGGTAGGAGCTCATAATAAAATATTCGTATGTCTATGTCAAATTATAGAAAAACATATTTTATGAAAAAGTACAAAAAATAAACACAATTTTTATCCCAATTTATATTTTTTATTTTTTGATAAGTTCGAATTTCGAAAAAGTACAAAACACCTGTCAGCTTATTTTTTAAATGGAATAACATTTTACATATCTTTATTAGATTTGAAGATATAAGGTTACCGAATTTACTCGTTCTTACCCTTTATACCCCCTAAACGTTAGAAAATCCCTTCTTAGTGGATCGTTTTGAGGGAGGGAGGAACCCACAGCGATGATGAATCAGTCAGTGAGTAAAACGTTACTCTATTATAGATATAGCCCATTTACATCTACCGGAAATCTAGTTTAATTGAGATTTCCATCACAATCTAGTTTATTTTACTAGTTTTAAATCAGATTTTGTCAAAATCTATTTAAATTTCATAAGATTTTACAAAATATCGACAAATTTTGATGGGTATGTATCACTTTTGTGTATTAACTAAAATATTGAAATAAATTAAATAAAACAAAAAACTAATTCAATTTATAACACAAATGCATTTATAATAAAAAATAATTTATAATAATCTTCTTCTAATATATAAAAATCTCGTGTCACAATATTTGTGTTTGAACTCCTCCGACACGGCTAAACCGATTTGTATGATATTGTGTATGTATATTTGGTAGCTATGAGAATAGGTCATAATAGGGGGGTCAGACGGCATTTATTGCATGTGTATTGGGACATGTATTCGATACATATGGAATTCCATGTGTATGTCAAGATTCACGTTATACATACGATTCATAATGTCCACTTTCAAACGTACATATGTAATTGCATGTGATATAACCTCTATTAGTTTATATGTTTGTTGTTTTCATACCCTTCACCTTCGTGAGAAGGGTATATATAAGTTTGTCATTCCGTTTGTAATTTTTACTTTTTTCATTTCCGACCCTATAAAGTATATATATTCTGGATAGCGGAGTCGATTAAGCCATGTCCGTCTGTCTGTTGAAATCAATTTTCTGAAGACCCCAGATATCTTCGGGATCCAAATCTTCAATAATTCTGTCAGACATGGGTCAAAATAGGAAAAAATATGTTTTTTCAAAAAATTAAAAAACTGCAAAAAAATAAATTTTGTTTACCTAAAAATATTTAAAATATTTATTTTCAAGTATAATTTGGTGAAGGGTATATAAGATTCGGCACAGCCGAATATAGCTCTCTTATTTGTTAACAATATATTTATTTAAAACATTTTTAAATCACAAAAAATATATTTAATGCAATAAAACATATTTTGTTATGATTTTTCTTTACTCTTTTTCGTTTTGTTTTTTATTTTAATTTGCACTCACACAGTGTTGTATTTCAAAATACAACACTGTTATACACACGAAAATAGAACATGCTCTAATTGCCAAAAATGTCACGAGTAATACACATGTATTTTACTTACACAAAGTTTCATATGGATCACACGGTATGTAGTGTTTTAGGGTTCCTAATTTTCCGGACATTTTTCTTTCCCGGGAAGAAATTAAAAAATAGTTTAATTTTCGAATAAATTGACTTATAATTTTACCAGGGTTTTAAAAGAAGTATAAAATAACTGTATTTTGTTGGCCTTTATAAGGGTTTCTAATTTAATAGTGACATTTGATCGGTATTGTCACAGTCGTAGTTTTAATCAGTATTAAATCAATAAATTCATTGTTTAATTAAAAAACTTAAGAATTTCGACCATGTTAAATCTTCAAAACATGCGTAGTTAGAGAAATGTTTCAAATCTGATTGTAGATAAACAAATTTGAACCACTATTATTGATATTATTTTCTCTAAATATGAATAATGATCATTGAATATCCCTAAAAGATTTAATGTTAGGCATCTTAATAATTCATTTAAGAGCATAAACTTTAAATTTGATGCATTCTTAATAACCAAATTTTTCTGCTGTGGCTTGAGTTGTTTACATGTGGAAAAATGTCCCAATACATGGCACAAAACACAAGCCATAGAGAATTATCATAGAGACGAGAGACTCCGATTTGTCAAACAAAAATACAACAAATCAAATGTCTGATACAAAAACAAAATACATTGACTGCATGTATTTTGTTGTTGCCAGAGATAGGTTTTTGACAACAGACTTAGGTTTCTGACAATTACGTCTCGTCTCTATGTTACCCTATGACACGAGCAATAAATGCCGTCTAACTAGGGTTTTTATCCCGGGAATTCCCGGTACAAATTTCCTGGGAATTTTGCCAATTTTTCTCTATTCGATTACCGAGATTTTTAGTCGGGAATCCTGGGAATTAAAAATTGACGAAAATACATAGAAAACAAGTTAGAACTCTGTTTTTTTCAACAAAAAACAGTGAAAAGTTTTTTGCATATATCTTGGCAATAATAGACCGCTTACACTATGCAACAAATGAAGACTTTTGGAAAAACACAAGATCATGACAGTATAGGTTCGACTCTACTACCAAAGGGTAGTAAAACCCTATACTCAGTTTGTCCATTTTGGTGACCGATTTTTTTTTATGAGCCCCAAAAGTTTCTGAAAATCAGTGAGGCCTCTAAAAAAGGTGTCATCAGTTTTTGGTTTACAGCTAATTCAGTCTTTGTGATACGGCTTAACTTTATATGGCAATAATATAGCTAAGAGTCCGCCAAATAAATTTTGTTAAAATTTGAAAAAATATAGGAAGAAAAATTGTTTTTTTTTTTACTTTTTTTAGAATAACTTCCAGGGACACCTAATTTTTCAATAACAATATTTTGCAAAGTTGTAGCTACGGTAATTCTGAATAACTCTTGTGAACATATCAATGCAATCCGAATATATCTAGGCATTCTAAATAGCTGTCAAAAATCACTTTGTAGCTTAAAAATTTTGTTTTTTTTACTATTTTTTGACTCTAAAACAAAATTTTTTTGTTAAAAATGTATATTCGAGTGTATACTTATCTATTGTGCTGGAATAACGAAGAATGGCCAAATCATTATCGGTATGATCCGGGCGAATCACTTTATCCAATCCTGATCACGCAAGACCGGCTTGATGCAAGATATGAAAAAACATTAAAATTTTTGAAAGTTGGCAAGGAGCTTCTGAAGAGTAAATATAAGCTTATTATATAAGTTTTTGATATCGGTGGAAACCTTATGACTTGGAGATTGACATTTTATTTTGAAATGAATTAATTTTGTGTTCTTTCGGACGTATTTTACCTTAAAAACTAACAATATTATAAAATGGTGATTTTCCATAAAGAAAAATAAAAACTTTGAATTAATGTAAAATTTTAACACTGACAGATATCACAATAAAATTTGGAAGTAATATAGATCTAAATGTTCTTAAGTCAATGGCATCACTAATGTTGCCATTCTTTGTTTTCAAACATCGAAATTCCTAAAACGGGGAAAATGTGTTCCAAAAACTGAGTTTTTTTTTAGAAAATAGATATCCCACTCGCATCCCACTAAGGGACTAAAAATATCTTAAAGGAATGGACCTAGGCTTTCTTTTGACCAAAAAAAAAATTAAAAAAGGGCCCATATTGGAAAAAAATTTTGATTTTGCAAAAAAAAATTAAAAAATTGTATGTCTTGCGTTACAAAATATTTATTTTGATAGATATCCTACTCGCATCCCACTAAGGGACTAAAAATATCTTAAAGGAATGGACCTAAGCTTTCTTTTGACTACAAAAAAAATTTTAAAAAAAGGGCCCATTTGGAAAACAAATCGTATTTGCAAAAAAAAAGTCAAAAATTGTAAGTCTTGAGTTAAAAAATATTTATTTTGATAGATATCCCACTCGCATCCCACTAAGCGACCAAAAGGGTCTTCAAGGATAATATCTAAGCTTTTGTTTGACCTAAAAAAAAAGATTAAAAAAGGGTCCATTTTGAAAAAAAAAGTCAACAAAGTTTTTGATTTTGCAAAAAAAGTCAAAAATTTTATGTTTTGAGTTACAAAATATTTATTTTGATAGATATCCCACTCGCATCCCACTAAGCGACCAAGTAGGTGTTCAAGGAAAATATCTAAACTTTATTTTAAGAAAAAAAAAAAAAAAAAAAAAAAGGGCGTATTTTAAAAAAAAGTCAAAACAGTTTTTGATTTCGGAAAAAAAATATTAAAAATTTTTTATTTTTTTTTTTAAATATTTTTTTTCGAAAGATCGAAGAAATAGCTATCTATACTATTTGGGACACATTTTGCTAAGAACAATAGGTAATAAGTTACATGGATAAGAACAAACCCCTGTTTGACCAAATTGTCAAAATTTTACCCCCTATAACTCAGAGAGTTCTCGACCGATGTTGTTGAAAAATTGTGTCTGAGTTACTATCCAATAGAGCTAACCTTGGTGCAAATTCCCGATCGGAAGACATCGATTTTTCAACAACATCGGTCGAGAACTCTCTGAGTTATAGGGGGTAAAATTTTGACAATTTGGTCAAACAGGGGTTTTTTCTTATCCATGTAACTTATTACCTATTGTTCTTAGCAAAATGTGTCCCAAATAGTATAGATAGCTATTTCTTCGATCTCTCGAAAAAAAATATTTTAAAAAAAAAATAAAAAATTTTTAATATTTTTTTTCCGAAATCAAAAACTTTTTTTTTTTTTTTTTTTTTAAATTTTTTCTCTTTTTTTTTTTTTTTTTTTTTTTCTTAAAATAAAGTTTAGATATTTTCCTTGAACACCTACTTGGTCGCTTAGTGGGATGCGAGTGGGATATCTATCAAAATAAATATTTTGTAACTCAAAACATAAAATTTTTGACTTTTTTTGCAAAATCAAAAACTTTGTTGACTTTTTTTTTTTCAAAATGGACCCTTTTTTAATCTTTTTTTTTAGGTCAAACAAAAGCTTAGATATTATCCTTGAAGACCCTTTTGGTCGCTTAGTGGGATGCGAGTGGGATATCTATCAAAATAAATATTTTTTAACTCAAGACTTACAATTTTTGACTTTTTTTTTGCAAATACGATTTTTTTTTTCCAAATGGGCCCTTTTTTTAAAATTTTTTTTGTAGTCAAAAGAAAGCTTAGGTCCATTCCTTTAAGATATTTTTAGTCCCTTAGTGGGATGCGAGTGGGATATCTATCAAAATAAATATTTTGTAACGCAAGACATACAATTTTTTAATTTTTTTTTGCAAAATCAAAATTTTTTTCCAATATGGGCCCTTTTTTAATTTTTTTTTTTGCTCAAAAGAAAGCCTAGGTCCATTCCTTTAAGATATTTTTAGTCCCTTAGTGGGATGCGAGTGGGATATCTATCAAAATAAATATTTTGTAACAATTTTTTAATTTTTTTTTGCAAAATCGAAATTTTTTTCCAATATGGGACTTTTTTTTAAAAATTTTTTTTGCTCAAAAGAAAGCTTAGGTCTTTTCCTTTAAGACCTATTTTGTCACTTAGGAAGATGTGAGTAGGATATCTATTAAAATAAAAATGTTGTAACTCAAGACATTAAATTATGGACTTTTTTTTTGCAAGTTCGAATTTTTTTTCAAAATGGGCCCTTTTTTAAAAATTTTTTTATAGTCAAAAGAAAGCTTAGGTCCATTCCTTTAAGATATTTTAGGTCCCTTAGTGGGATACGAGTGGGATATCTATCAAAATAAATATTTTGTAACTCAAGATATAAAATTTTTGATTTTTTGGCAAAATCAAAAACTTTTTTGACTTTTTTTTAAAATGGGCCCTTTTTGTAATTTTTTTTTTTTGCTATAAAGAAAGCTTAGGCCTATTCCTTTAAGATGGTTTTGATCGCTTAGTGGGATGCGAGTAGGATATATATCAAAATAAATGTTTTGTAACTCAAGACATACAATTTTTGTGTTAAAACATTTATTTTGATAGATATCCCACTCGCATCCCACTAAGGGACTAAAAATATCTTAAAGGAATGGACCTAGGCTTTCTTTTGAGCAAAAAAAAAAAATTAAAAAAGGGCCCATATTGGAAAAAAATTTTGATTTTGCAAAAAAAAATTAAAAAATTGTATGTCTTGCGTTACAAAATATTTATTTTGATAGATATCCCACTCGCATCCCACTAAGGGACTAAAAATATCTTAAAGGAATGGACCTAAGCTTTCTTTTGACTACAAAAAAAATTTTAAAAAAAAAAATATTGGAAAAAAAATCGTATTTGCAAAAAAAAAGTCAAAAATTGTAAGTCTTGAGTTAAAAAATATTTATTTTGATAGATATCCCACTCGCATCCCACTAAGCGACCAAAAGGGTCTTCAAGGATAATATCTAAGCTTTTGTTTGACCTAAAAAAAAAGATTAAAAAAGGGTCCATTTTGAAAAAAAAAGTCAACAAAGTTTTTGATTTTGCAAAAAAAGTCAAAAATTTTATGTTTTGAGTTACAAAATATTTATTTTGATAGATATCCCACTCGCATCTCACTAAGCGACCAAGTAGGTGTTCAAGGAAAATATCTAAACTTTATTTTAAGAAAAAAAAAAAAAAAAGAGAAAAAATTTTAAAAAAAAGTCAAAAAAGTTTTTGATTTCGGAAAAAAAATATTAAAAATTTTTTATTTTTTTTTTTAAATATTTTTTTTCGAAAGATCGAAGAAATAGCTATCTATACTATTTGGGACACATTTTGCTAAGAACAATAGGTAAAAAGTTACATGGATAAGAAAAAACCCCTGTTTGACCAAATTGTCAAAATTTTACCCCCTATAACTCAGAGAGTTCTCGACCGATGTTGTTGAAAAATTGTGTCTGAGTTACTATCCAATAGAGCTAACCTTGGTGCAAATTTCATCCCGATCGGAAGACATCGATTTCAAAAGTTGGTTCACTTGACATGAAATTCCCCATATATATATACTGTAAATAACGCCAAAGTGGGATATTTTCTAAAAAAAACTCAGTTTTTGGAACACATTTTCCCATATATATATATATATATATGTAGATATATATATATACAAATATGAAGAGTTTTTGAGGATCGGTGCTTTGCGTTTTTAGAATATTTTAATCAAACCTAAAAATTTGTTTCAAAATTGGTGAAGTTTGGATAGGTCTGGGGGAGACAATGTCCGCTTAAGTAAGTCAAAATTTACTTTATACGTTTTTGCATTAAGTTCTCTTTCCATATCATAAAAAAATTTGTATAGTCCCGAAGAAAATTAGTTTTTTATAAAAGAAAAAATATGGGGACTTTTTTGGGAAAAAAAATTAAAAAACACGCGCATACAAAGTAGAAATATGTATATAAAAAGATGCTTCAACTTTGGATGCGTGTAACTTTTTATAGGGACGAAATAATTGTTATCAGGTTTGTTTTATTTTCTTTAGAATTTTATCGCAAATATACATCATATATAAACAAACAAATTTCGACCTTTCGTAGGCCCATCATATATAAAATACAAAAAAAAGATAGAGCAAAATTTAAAAAAAAATTAAACCTAAATATCTCTTGAACTAAAACATATAACCTACAGATAAAAATATATTTTTGTAGACCTTCTCAAGGACTATCTATATTTTAAATTTCATCTCATTCGGATCATAAATGGCTTTTTGGCGATTTTTTTTTAAATGTGTGACATTGAGGGTCCACTCACTGATCCCCATTCCGAACACCTCAGCCGAGTAAATAATACAGCACAACAGAGAAGTGTGGACTTGATTATACTATTTTAACAAAAAATCTTTGTTTTAGCGTAAAAAAATAGTAAAAACGTAAATTGTTAAGGTACAAAGTGATCTTTATGTGCTATTTAAAGCGACTAGATACGTTCAGAATTCATTGATATGTTCTCAAGAGTTATTCAGATTTACCGTAGCTACAACTTTGCAAAATATTGTTATTGAAAAATTAGGAGTCCCTGGAAGTTATTCTAAAAAAAAGTAAAAAAAAAAATTTTCTTCCTATATTTTTTCAACAAAAGTGCACGAAAAAGCTATTTTTTGGCGGACTCTTAGCTATATTATTGGCATATAAAGTTAAGCCGTATCACAATGTCTGAATTAGCTGTTAACCAAAAACTGATGACACCTTTTTTAGAGGCCCCACTGATTTTCAGAAACTTTGAGGGCTCATAAAAAAAAATCGGTCACCAAAATGGACAAATTGAGTATAGGGTTTTACTACCCTTTGGTAGTAGAGTCGAACATATATTGTCATGATCGTGTGTTTTATTATTATTATTATTTATCTGGGGTTTTTCGTATGAAAATTAAAAAAGAGAATTCATTATTTAAACAATTTATTTCTTATTGAATCATTCTAATTTCTTTAAATTTCTTCTTCAAATCCAATAACAAAATAGCTTAAAAAATGTATTAAATGATTAAATTTTTCTTCAATTAAAATCTAGTACAAAAAGGTTTAAGACAATTTTTTCAATTAATTTTGGAAATGATTTGATTTAACAAAAATTTAATCATTCAAAGTTTGAATAAATTATGTTATTAATTAACTTTAAAATTAATTCAGGCTTTGGAATGAATCTAAAAAATGAAATAGTATTAGGAAGGGATTTATGGAATGAAAGGATGACATTTTTTAATTACGGATTAAGATTTTAGTGAATTAAGCTCAAATTTTATTAATAAATTCGTAGATCTGATATTTAATAATTATAGCCCTAAGTTTTTATATGAAATATGACTATAATATTCCTAATTTACAGTATCTTATATATTTCGGGAATTGCAGGGTACCCGGGAATGTAGAAAAAAATTTTCCGATTCCCGGGAATCAAAGTATATTTCATACCGGTAGGTCATCCAGAATATCCAGAATTTCAATTTATAATTTGTTTGTCAAAAACTTTTTTTTCGCATTTTTTATTTGGCATTCAAAATTACCTAAAACCCCAAATTTTCATCAACCGACCCTCATCCACTCATTTTTTAGCCGAGATTTTAGTATTTTGTATGCGCAATATCCAAATACCAATACATATTTACCATTTTTTATGAATTTTTTGTATATATTTTTGGTAGGTAGGAGAATAGGTCGTAAAGTACATTTCATACCGCTAGGTCATTAGGATGTTGAAATATTTAAATATTTTTCGCCAAAAAATTTTGTTTGTATTTCTCTTCATTTTGGCATCAACAATACCTATAAGCCAAATTCACTTAGAATACATTCGTTATTTTATATTCACTAGAAATAATTTGTATATGGCAGGACAAAGTTTGCCGTTTATTTGCTTGTTTGGCAATCACGCATAAACGGCTGAACCGATTTTATTGAAATTTGGAACGTATATATTTCCTTTTTCAATACTTGGACCAGTAAGGGATAAACATGGAAAAACCGGTACAATTGGTAACTTTAGTTGTTAAACAATCAATACTAAACGGCTGAACCGATGCTTCCTTACTTGGAAGCATCAATAGGCTATATCTTTTTTCATAACTTGGACTTGGAAAAGAGGGAAGAACGGGAAAAATAGATACCTTTAGTTTTTAAACATTGAATATTTGATTAAAAGGAAAACATTTTTAATGTAGCTCACTATAGTCACAAAAATAGGTATTTAGAATGTTTTATCCATATTCATGTCTGTTTATTTGTTTGTTTATACCTTATAGGATGCTAAACCACTGGTCCGATCCTATTGACATTTTTACCGTATATTCCTATATAGTTGAAACGAGTGGGCGTGGCACCTCCAATACAAAGTTAATAGTTATTATCGAATATCTGTGAAAGTCTTCAAACTTCATATGAATCAATTTCGTTGAACTGCATGAAGTTCAACGAAAAATGGTAGGGATCGGAACTGAAGGTCACCTCCCATACAAAGTTAATAGTTATTTCTAAATATTTTAAGAACTATAATCCAATATTCTTAAAATTTTGTCCAAATATCTCCCTTATAATTTTACATAGTCTAGCTAAAAATGGGCAGGATTGGTTTAGTAGGGCGAGGCGCCTCCCATGCAAAGTAGTATTTTCGAATATCTGCAGAACTATAATTGTGAATCTTCAAACTTTATACGAATCAATCAGGGGTGAGTCATCTACCAAACAAATTAAATAGTTATTTAATACAACTCGAGAACCATAATTGCAAGATTCATCAAACTTTGTCCGAATATCATTTATCACTTATCATTTTACATAAATTGTCTGAAAATGGTTGGGATTAGATGTGATGTGCCACGCCCACTGATCTAATAGTAATGAAAGTAAATAATTAATTTCGTATATCTTGAGAACTGTAACCGTAAATTTCGTATGAATTAATTTTTCATCACTGTACGTAGTTAAAATGGCTGGTATATGAACAGTGGATGTGGGCCCTTTCATACAAAGTACTTAGTTAAGTTTATATAAGTTTGTAACATTGAGAAATATTCATCTGAGACCCAACAAAGTATATATATTATTGATCTTTATGAAAAGTCAATTGAGCTATATCGGTCTGTCTGTCCGTCTGTCTGTGTAAAACACTCACATCCAAAATACTTAAGTGCAATTAACTAAATTTATATCAAAATGTCTATAATGTCTCTAAGTAGTTTGATATTTAATATCAGCAAAATCTAATTAGTAAAACCAGAGTTATGGACCATATTTTTCACTCGTTATTTAAATGACAAAAGGAAGGAAATGGTCCATGAATTCTCGTAGCCCACATACAAATTTCGTCTCGCAATATGGCATTACAGTACATAAATGCCTATAGAATAGGCGCATCCATACAAAATTCAGCAAAATGAGTTTCAAGCAAATAGGAATCGGAATACCATAGGTTTTTTTGATCGGTCCACATTTGACCATAGACCACATATAAAGTAATTTTCTGAAAATAGCTTAAATACGCACAAATCTCTTAAAAATACCGTTATCAGGTAAAAATAATTCTTATATATTTATATATGAAAATCTCTGTACCGAATTTTATGCAGATCGTCCCATAATTAGTCATAGGTCCCATTTAAGGATCACATTCGAAAAAATTCATTAATCTTCATAAATATCTTATAAATATTTATATTGAACTAAAACTTTACACAGATAAGTAATTTGTAAGTATGAGAGCTATATTCGGCTGTGCCGAATCTTATATACCCTTCACCAAATTATACTTCAAAATAAAAATTTTAAATATTTTTAGGTAAACAAAATTTATTTTTTTTCCAAAGTTGTTTTTTAATTTTTTTTCGAATTTTTTTTTAATATTTAGCGAAAAAAAACTTGGTGAAAAAAAAATTCGGGTTAAAAAATATTTTTCCGATTTTGACCCATTGTAGGTCCAACTTACTATGGTCTTATATACGTCATTGCAAAGGTCTTTGAAATATCTATCATTAGATATCCAAGTTGTCTATATTAATGACTTAGTAATCCAGATATAGGTAAAAAAATAGGTCCAAAATCGAGGTTGTCCTGGTTTTTTCCTTATATCTCAGCCATTTGTGGACCGATTTTCACGATTTATAATTCTGGAGATATTGATGTATGAATCGTGTATGTTATTTGGGGGCTTCGGAAAATTGATTTCAACAGACAGACGGACATGGCTTAATCGACTCCGCTATCTATAAGGATCCAGAATATATATACTTTATAGGGTCGGAAAAATGTAGAAATTACAAACGGAATGACAAACTTATATATACCCTTCTCACGATGGTGAAGGGTGTAACAAGTAAGAGTACAATATTCGGCTATTCCGAATCTTATATACCTTTTTCTTATATATATTTTGTATAATAATTAGTATACATGTATATTGCCCACTTTCAGAGTATAGCATCCTAAATATATCAAGAAAACCCAAAAAAAAAAAACAAAATACGCAAAGCAATGAAACCAACACACATCGAAACATACGTTTTGTTGCTTTTTTGTCAAAGCATTATTGTATTCAAATTATTCGATTTTTCTATTGTTCGAATAAAACAATAGAATGTTTAGCCAAAAAATTATCGGCAACCCTGCTAGAATTCGGTCGTGAATTTATTGTGTTGTGATTTCTTAAACATTTAATTTATATCATCTATCAAATTGTGCTCCTGATAATATTTCATACAGATAAGTACTTCCTGAAAAATTCTATATAAGTGAATATTCAAGTGGTGCAGTTTAATTTCAAAATAAAGCCTTATTTTGTTTATTATACCCTACACCACCATAGTGGGGAGGGTATTATGCGTTTGTGCAGATGTTTGTAACGCCCAAAAATATTAGTCTAACACCCACCACAAATTATACCGATCGACTTAGAATCACTTTCTGAGTCGATTAAGCGATGTCCGTCCGTCTGGTCGGCTGGCTGGCTGGCTGTCCATGTAAACCTTGTGCGCAGAGTACAGGTCGCAATTTTGAAGATATTTCGATCAAATTTGGTACATATTATTTTTTCCGCTCAAGGACCAAGCCTATTGAAACTGGCTGAAATCGGTCCACTATTTCACCTAGCCCCCATACAAATGTCCTACCGAAATTGGACTTTATCGGTCATAAATGTTTAATTTATATATGTATCTCCACAAATTCCGCTCCAAATAAGTTTTATATATACAAAATTCATGTCACCAAATTTTGTTACGATCGGTCCATAATTAGTCATAGCTCCCATATAGACCCGCTTCCGAAAATCACTTTAACATGCATAAATCGCTTATAAATGTTGGTAAACACACAAAATTCAACATAGTTAACTTTAATATAGACACAAATCACACGACCTAATTTCATGGTGATCGGTCCATAATTGGTCATAGCCCCCATATAACCCCACTTCCGAAAGTCACTCAAAAATATAAATTATTGAAATTTTAAACGAAAATTTTTTTTGCTCTTTTACTTAGTGTAGGGTATTATATGGTCGGGCTTGACCGACCATACTTTCTTACTTGTTTTTACTTATATTTATTGTTTCTAAACAACAACAATAATAAAATATTCAAGTTTTTATTACTCCATACAATTTGTTCTTGTATTTTTCATTTACATTTTGTTCCTTTGATGAATTTAATGTACAACGCATTATTTCTTTATCTACACCAGAAGATGCTTATCACCCTACTCTTGAAATTAGTGCATATTTAAAAACTCAAGTATCGGCAAAACTTGCTTTAAATGAGGAAAAAGTCTTTGACTTTAAGAATGCTGATTATTCCAAATTAAATCACCTACTCTCAACTGAAAATTTGTTCGAAATTAATCCTAATAACAATTTAAGTCCCCATAACATTGATCTAATTCTAAATCAATTTTATGATGGCTTATTTAAATGTTTTAAATCATCTATTCCAATGATGAAGAAAACAATTCCGAATGGTCCTCCTTGGAACTCCACGCAGCTTACAAGTTTAAAAAATTTGAAAAATAAACATTATAAAAAATACAGGAAATCTGGTCTATCAACTGATTACGCGAGATACTCAGTATCCAGATTAGCTTACAATTTAGCAAATATCCAATGTTACAATAAATATATTTTCAAAATGATTCGGAGATTTGTGACATGTTTGCTGACTTCTTTTCCTCTTCGTATTCTAATAAGAGCTTGAATCAATTATTTAATTATCCGTATCCAATATTCGAAGCGACTCAAATAAATTGTCCAGCTATACATACATCAACTGTTATGACAGCTATACGGAAATTAAAATTTTCAGATAAATATGGTACCGATGGTGTGCCGAGTTGTGTTCTTCTGAACTGTTTATATCCGTTTGTATTGCCCTTAACATACTTATTTAACGCATCACTTTCCAATGGTTATTTTCCTGATTTCTGGAAAAAATCATATATTATTCCTTTGTTCAAATCCGGAAGCAGATCCAATATTTCTAATTATAGAGGTATAGCTAAATTGAGTGTTATTCCCAAACTGTTTGAGAAAA
Source organism: Calliphora vicina (assembly GCF_958450345.1). Classification (NCBI taxonomy): domain Eukaryota; kingdom Metazoa; phylum Arthropoda; class Insecta; order Diptera; family Calliphoridae; genus Calliphora; species Calliphora vicina. The sequence continues at coordinate 69,701,115 of NC_088780.1, forward strand.
TAGTAACTGAAACATTATCACATCAAGTTGCATCATTTCTATCTCCATTGCAGCACGGATTTAGAAAAGGTTGTTCTACCAACCACTACCACTAATTTATTGGAATTTACAACTTCAGTGATAACATCTTTTTATTCCGGCTTAGAAACTGACACTATCTATACGGATTTCAGTAAGGCATTCGATAAAGTGAATCATAATCTTCTTCTGTATAAATTAGATAAACTTGGACTTTCACCTGTATTTCTCAAATGGATTTCCACATATTTGAAAACCAGACATCAATGTGTATTGTTCAGAGACTATAAATCAAAAAATATTCCAGTTATATTTGGTGTTCCACAAGGTAGTCATTTGGGTCCAGTATTATTTCTAATATTCATTAATGATCTACCATCCTGTATTAAGAATTCCAAAATGTTAATGTATGCCGATGACGTTAAGCTCTTCCTTAGCTTAAATCAATCTAACCAATGTTCCTTACTTCAAGCTGATCTGGATAATTTTAACCAATGCACTATAGTTCAAAGTATCACTTTTTTCCCTTTATATTAAAAATTACAATTTTTAGACATAACCTTAAAGTAATTTCTTTTGATTACAAAACTTTAACTTTAAAGAAGCTTTTAAAAAAATGTTAACGTTTGTTAAACTTGAAATAAAAAGAAATAAATATATTGAAATGTTGTGAATTTATTTCACTTTATCTCATACTGCGCATTTTTGCGCTTTCTGAGTAATTTAATTTTTTCTAGGTTACGGTGCTATGAAAAAAATTAACTTTTTGAAATTTGGCTAAAATAACGCCCAAAAAGACACAAAGTATGATGCTATTAATAAATATATTGTGAAGAAAATTAGTGCTCCTAAGGGCTGTAAGAAATTATTGGATGTTCGCCATTTTGTCTACAATTACTTAAAAGTAAAATGTCAAAAATGCAGAAGAAAGGAAGATAATTTTCGAAATGAAAACACTATATGGCTTAATGGTGATGTATGCTTTCAGATTTGTATCTTTGGTTACCAATGACATCCACAGTACACAAGGTATTAATACATTCGAAGCAATTGATAGAAAACACAGACGAAGAAATAGGATCGTTTTAAAAATTGAACATCCTATTATGGGGACCCCTGGCCGCGCCCCTGGTGAGCCCATGCGGTCAAAATACAAAATTTAAACTCGCCAACACTTCTTCTTCGCGCCTGTCAAATTTTATTCAAATCTAACTAAGGACTAAGGATTTAGAAATTACAGATTTATTTCCCTTTTTTTATACCACTGTGCGAAGTTTTATCTGATACTTCAATTAATATTTAATCAAATGTGTTTACAAAATCAATTACTGATTCAACTAATTTGACTGAAAACTAATATGAAATAAATTTTTTCTAATCAAAAGCAATGAATTTACTTTATTTTTCTCCTGATGTGTTAATGGTCGACAAAGGGTTAATTTTTTCTTAAATTTGTTGAAAATATAAGCATTTCTACCTATGGTCCAATTTTGGTATCAAACAGTAGAATACTTTAATAGTTATTAATTTCGCACGGAAAAAGTGATACTTTGAACTATAGTGCAATGGTGTAATAAGAATTTAATGGATCTGAATTTGAAAAATGTAAACAAATGACATTCTACAGACGAAGTCCAGTAATCTGTAGATACTCGACCAATGATCATCAACTTGATAAAGTTAAGATATTCCTTGATCTTGGCGTATTACTTGATAATAAATTATGTTTTAATTCTCACATTTCACAAACTATTAACAAAGCCAAAGGGGTATTAGGTTTCATCAAACGCTGGGGAAAATAGTTTGATGATCCTTATGTGACAAAGCAATTGTTTACGTCACTTGTGAGACAAATTTTAGAATATGCTAGTGTTGTCTGGGATCCGCAATACGATAACTATATAAGGAAAATTGAATTCGTCCAAAAACAATTTCTTTTATTTTGCCTTCGCAAACTCCCATGGAATTCAAACATTAGAGTAACTTCGGGTAATGTGGACTACCGTTCTGTTTTTTCTAAATTTTGGCCACAATATATATGGATATTAAAAGAGTTGTGAAGCAATAAATTAGCTAATGTATTCTCTAATGGTTTTTGCAGTTGAATATTTTTTCTGTTAAAGGATAAAAAATTTATGTGAAAATATTGTAAGGAACCCAAAAATCAGCATTAAAAAAATTGGAGGGTAATATGGACCACTATATGAGGGTAATGTGGACTAGTATTTAATACATAAAATTCATGAACCAGCTAATCATGAATGATTAAAAAATTTAATTTCAATATATTTTTATTAATACAAACTAAAAAGTCGCATTCTTGGCTTAGATAGATTGCTTACAAAGTACATAGTTATTGTCGGGTAATATGGACCAGTAGTACATAATCAAGTAATTTAAGTGGTCCACATTACACGAACTTGGGTTACAGTGGTAAAAAGTTATTTTTACCTAATAATCTAAATGTGCTTAAATTCTTACCAAATATATGCAAAACTACGTGTCCACTTTAACTATATAAAACAACCAAACATTAAATTCTACCAAGTAACTGTACCAAATTTTGTTTCTTACTTGAACCGAAAAAAATGTTGAGCAGGCGCATTAATTTCAATACAAGAATAAAAAGTCAACATATCAATAACTCATGAAAGCAAATGTGCAATTGTCGTTTCAAACAAATTGTAAAATGTACGACAAATCAGTTTTATAATACCTTCAATAGTTTCTGAAAAAAGACACTGGTCCACATTAGACGCATAGTCCACAATACCCGAAGTTACTCTAATCTACCATCATATGAAAGTCGATTAGTACTCATAAAACTCCCTACTCTAAAAAGTAGAAGATTATATATGAATATCTCATTCATGATTAATTTACTGAATGGAACAACTAATTCGGAATTCCTACTTCGTAAAATCGAATTCATAGTTCCAAATCCCAACAAGGAATTATATCCCACTTAAGATCCAATATTTCCGATCAAATTATGCAAACTTTGATCCAATGCGTAGAGTTAGTGCCCAATTCAACAACTTCTATCTTCTTATTGACTATTCGACTGATCCTAATGTCATCAAACGGAGTATTCATTTATTAAACTGATGACATTTAAACTTTGTATTTTTTAAATTATACTATAGTAAATAGATTTTAATTAAGATTTAAGAATTATGCTAGCCTGAAAACAAATTCTAGTGAGAGCGCAAGTGTAATTAACACTAATAAAACCGTAAGTAGTAACAATGGTGCATCGAAGGGTGCCATTCCAAAGGATGTAAGAAATATAACCACAACAAAACCAGCAGTATTACCAGGTATGCTTAGATACATAAGTATTAATAAAAGAATTTTAAGTCCACAAAAAAAGGAGACACCTTTTAAAAAGCAGAAACTAACTACAAGTTCCTTGAATAATAATCGTTTCGCGCTTTTGAGTGAAGATGACAATATTAAGTCTGTTAAAAATGATAATTCTAATCAGAAACCATTAAAGCCATCACCAATCTTCCTTCGGGAACTTAGTTCTAATAATTTGGTAAAAATATTAATTGATCTTGTTGGAAAAAATAATTTCCACATCGTCCCAATAAGAAAAGGTGGTGTGCATGAAACGAAAATAGTCATATACACTGAGGAGGATTATAGAAAAATCTCTCAATACTTAAACGACGGCAAGAAGAATTTCTACAGATATCAGCTGAAAAGTAGTAAGGGCCTTATAGTGGTCATAAAGGGTATAGAGTCCAGTGTAGAACCTAACGAAATCAAGGAGGCCCTGGAAGAATTGGGCTATAAAACGAAAGTAGTAATAAATATATTTAACAGAGACAAAACTCCTCAACCAATGTTTAGAGTAGAGTTAGATCCAGATGATAAAAAACTGAAAGGGAATGAAACTCACCCAATATACTCTCTTCGTTATTTACTGAATCGTAGAATAACTATTGAGGAACCTCTCAAGCGAAATCGACCCGTCCAGTGTGGTAACTGTCAAGAGTTTGGACATACGAGAAATTATTGTACTGTACGCACTGTATGTGTTGCATGCGGAGACTTGCATTCTTCCTCACAATGTGATATTATCCAAAAGGGTCTCAAAAAGAAATGTGGAAACTGTGGTGGCGACCATACGGCGAATTATCGGGGATGCCCAGTTTACAAAGAATTATTAAAAAGATTGAGAGAAAGGCGTCAACCAAAGAGAGATGACTTTTTTGTTCCATCTGCGGGTAACATAGATTTTCCTACACCAGTAAATTCAGTAGCCCGTAATAATGAAAATAAGAACTCTACGACAATGAATGCAAATTTCACACAATTAAACACGGCTAAATCTGGAACCAACTCTTATGCTGGTGTTTTGAAGTCAGAAAATAAGCAGCCTAATGTACCCCAAAGTGCGGGAGGGTTAGAAAACCTGTTACAAGCGCTTACACAAAATATTACCTCTCTTAATGAAAACATGACGAACATAATGTCAACCATGCAAAACACAATACAAGAGCTTTTGAGAGCGCAGAACCAAATGCTTCAAATCCTCCTATCAAAAAAATGAGTTTCTTGAAAGTTTGTTTTTGGAATGCAAATGGTTTGACCCAACATAAATCTGAGGTTTATAATTTTATGATAAGTAAAGACGTCGAAGTGATGTTAATTTCTGAGACACACCTTACAAATAGATACAACTTTAATATTCCAGGATTTTCATTCCTTATCACAAATCATCCCGACGGAAATGCTCATGGTGGTACTGGTATCTTGATTAAAAGCCGTTTAAAACATTATGCCCTAGATGAGTTTTCAAAAGAATATATGCAAGCAACTTCCATACGACTGGAATGTTCATTTGGAAATCTTACAGTGAGTTCCATATATTGCCCCCCACGATTTTCGATGACTAAGGACAAATTTGAAGAATTCTTTGAAACTCTAGGAGATCGTTTCCTGGCATGTGGTGATTACAATGCGAAACACACATACTGGGGTTCACGGCTAATTAACCCTAGAGGAAGACAGCTCTACAAAGCCCTAGTTGACAGTAAGAATTGCCTGGATGTCATATCCCCTAGCCAACCAACTGGCCTACTGATCCTAGGAAAATTCCTGACCTTATAGACTTTGCCATATCCAGAAATGTAGATCGAAATTCAATATCTACGGAAATATCTTTTGATTTATCTTCCGACCATTCACCCGTAATAGTCACCTATTATGGGAAAAATATACCAAAATCTCCTGAAAATATTCCGTTTTACAAAACAAATTGGCTTAAATACAAGAAGTTTATCAGTAGCCATATCCACACAAATCCAAATATACAGTGTGAGGGAGAGATAAACGAATGCGTCAAAGACTTCACGTCATTAATTATTTCGGCTCTGGATCATTCAAGGATCGAGATCTCTAGAAAGCCAAAAATGCATATTTCCAATTCAGATATTGAACGATTGCTTCTCGAAAAGAGAAAGCTTAGAAGAGAATGGCAACAAAATAGATCACCTGCTGCAAAGCAGAGGCTGTCCATCGCTACTAGAAGACTGAAGAGAGCCCTTTGTTTAGAAGAGGATCGCAGAAACGAAAGATACATTGAGAGTTTGACGAATACTAAACATACGAACTTTTCTCTTTGGAAAGCCACACGTAACATCAAACCACCGGTAGAGGGAAAAACTCCGTTGAGAAAATCTGACGGTAATTGGGCAAGAAATGATAAGGACAAAGCATTAATTTTTGCCGAGCACCTACGTAATGTATTTAAGCCAAATCCACCCAACAATGATTTTGTACTGGAAAATCCTCCTGTTCATGAGACAGCGGATGATCATATCAGAGTAAGTCCCGAGGACGTTCGAAAAGTTATCAAAAATAACACAAATACAAAAAAATCTCCAGGATATGACAAAATTACGCCATCCATGATTAAAAACCTACCGAATATAGCATTAATCGTGCTATCTGTATTGTTTTCTGCGATCATTAGACTAGGCGTTTTCCCAACTAATTTCAAAATTGCTCAGATCATAATGATACCTAAACCAGGAAAAGATTTAACAATGCCGTCTTCATACATACCTATAAGTCTACTGCCATGCATATCAAAGTTATTTGAGAAAGTATTGCAATGTAAAATTATTCCATACTTAAATAACCAAAATATTATCCCAGTTCATCAATTTGGTTTTCGTGAACAACATGGAACCATTGAACAAGTTAATCGATTGACTGGAGAGATCAGAAAATCTTTTGAAAATAAAAAATACTGCTGTGCTATCTTTTTGGACATCGCCCAGGCCTTCGACAAGGTGTGGCATAAGGGGTTAATTCACAAAATTAAGTGTCTACTGCCACCAAGTACGCATCGACTGCTGGAGTCATACATATCAGACCGAGTTTTTAGAGTGAAATATTGCGATTATGTAACAGGAAATTATGAAATTAAAGCTGGTGTTTCACAGGGAAGTGTTCTCGGACCAACACTTCTTTTGATATATACTTCTGACTTGCCTGTGTGTGATAGACTTACCATATCAACATTCGCTGATGATACGGCAATACTTAGCTCACATGCAGATCCGCAGGTAGCTTCTACGAAATTGGCCAATTATCTGAGACTCGTGGAGATATGGTTGAATAACTGGAGAATACGAGTAAATGAACTCAAAAGTAAACACATCACATTTACTCTCAGAAGGGGTGATTGTCCACCTATCACACTAAATAACATAAACATTCCACAGACAGATACTGTTACATACCTTGGTATTCACTTGGATAGACGACTTACTTGACGTCGTCATATAGAAGCCAAGAGACTTCACATGAAGTTAAGAGCCTCTAGCCTTCACTGGTTACTCAATCACCAATCAAAATTAAGCCTTGACTATACAGTCATCCTGTATAAATGTGTTTTAAAACCAATCTGGACATATGGAATCCAATTGTGGGGAACGGCCAGTAATTCCAGTATTGAACTTATACAGAGGGCCCAATCAAGAATTCTTAGGATAATGACAGGTGCACCTTGGTACATAAGAAATGAGAACATCCATAGAGACCTACAAGTACCGTTAGTTAAAGATGAATTCAAGAATGTACGTGAGAAATACATCATGAAATTGTGGAACCACCCGAACCCGCTTGCAAGACATCTCACACAGACTCAAACAAGATCAAGGCTTCGTAGAGCCGATCTACCACCCCGCTAAGATGGGGCCCATATGAACATCAACGCTCCCGTCAGAGAGCATTTAGTTTTAATTTTAGTTATAAGATTTTATTACTTATTGTCAGGCCTAAGTAAGGCAGATTTAAGAATTATGCTAGCCTGTAAGAAATTGTAATTTCATTGGCGAATTAAATAAATAAAAATAAAAAATAATTAAAAGCTAAACGAAAAATCGCCAAATATCGCCAAAATATTTTTTTGGAGTTTTTTATTGTAAAATACATACCAGAGTTGTACATGAGTTGATTGTAGTGTTTTCAATCATCAACATGTGCTAATAATATTGCTTGCAGTGCTTGCGCTCTCACAATTGATTGCCATTTTCTCAATCAGTTTTTAAATGCTTATAGCAATAACAACTCAAAAAATAATTACTGTGTTTTGAATCATATGCAAAGTATTCAAATGATTCATAAAAGCTCGATGATAAGTTGAATGGATTGTACAAAATCAGTGCATTAATTTGTTTTAAATAAACTTTCGCGCGAGGTTGAAGATATAAATTTCATCTTATTTTGATACAATGAACTCCGAAATAATAAAAAATATTATAAATATCGTTGTCCGTATTATAAAAAATATAAATATGCATGAATAGCAAAGTGTATATTTATTCAAAAAACTCAGCGTGTATTCAGTTTACAGAATATGCATGCAATTACATGCATTTTGTAACAAAACACTTGCTGTAGTGAATCATGCAATGACAGTATTCGTTTAGTTTATGTATAGTGATAACTCAGTATTCACTTTTGCAAAATAATAAATATGTCATTTGAATGGTATTCATGCACATCTCTGATACATACTTACCTAGCGTTTACACATGCAAGTAACAGTTGCAAAAATTCAACACTCTCATACTTTTGCACTAACACAATTGTGTAAATTTACACATGCTAGTGATTGTGTTAGTGGAAACGTATAAATGTGTTCAGTTACTTGCATGTATAAACGCCAGGTTACATACTAATTTTATGTATTATAAAGTCAATTTATTTCGGTTTAAATCTAGTGCATTAGTTATTTATATTAAATTGATATCAAAAGTATACATTGTATTAGAATTAAACTTTTTTAACATTTTATCCGATATGAATTGCAAAAAAATTTATTAACATTCATATAACTTACTATTCTTATCAATGAATCTAACAGTTCATATTGAATTTTATTATGTAAGCGAGTTTTGGTATAAGTCATAATAGAAAATACCATTTCGAAAAACGATGGTTGTTTCATGCCAAAAAAATTATATGCAACAAATGATCAGCTGTTGGTTTTAATTTCGTCCGAAAAAAGTGCTGCTTATGTTATTTCCTGTGGAAAAATAAGGTTGCCAGATGTATTTCACATGTTTTTAACAAGACGAACGGAGTACTACTTTTGCGAAATTATTTCGCAAATATTTCATTCCAAATATTTTATATGCAGAGTACTTAGCTTAAGTACCGATGGGTCAGCTACGCCAGAAGCAATCGAAAATAATTCATTAGATACTGACTTTCAAGAAACTTTCTCATAGACTATACATCAGTATGTGACCGTATCATCTCTGCACGTTTCCACTCAAAGTTTCGCAAAATATCTGTGATACAGTACTACGCGCCAACGGAGGTAGGCGATGATGACGCTAAAGATGTCTTTTATAGTCAACTTGAAGCTGTTATACAAGTGATCCCAAGTGGCGATATCAAATATTAACAAGTATATCTGGGAATCCCCTGATGGCTTTACGTTCAACCAAATTGACCACTTAGTGGTCAGCAAACTGGGGTGCCTATTAGATGTGAAAACTATGCGCGGTGCAGATATAGCCAGCGACCACAAACTACTGGTAGGAACTTTCAGACTACGCCCAGCATCAGTAAATCTGCAAAAGGGTCCAATTAAATATAATTCTTCACGACTTCGTAACCCGGAAGTGGCCGCACGTTACTGTTCTGCCATCAGTGGTTCACTCCGAAGTAGTGAGAGGTACTCGTGGTCTACGATTACAAACAGCTGTTTTCAGACTGCTAAAGCGATTCTTGGAGTTAGAAGGAGGAACCATAAACCATGGATTAGCGAAGAGTCTTGGGCTGAAATCGCAAATCGAATACGCCTCAACAATATCGCAACTCGAACGAGAACAGCGAATGCAAAAATGGTGGCCAAGAGAAACTATCGACAATCAGCAAAAACCGTAAAATCCCTAGTACGTGCTGACCGTGAGCGAATGCCCATGGCATTCTCGTCGCCGCAATCCGTGGAGAGATATATCAACATCTCCCCCAACATACCACGAAATGCAGTCGATATTACTGAAATTAAAGGACTCTAAAGCCGCAGGATCCGACGCTGTTCAAGCTAAACTGCTAATATATGGGGCTGCACCTGTTGCCGAAGCACTTACACCGCTTTTACAATATGCATGGCTGAACTATTCCTAAGACAGGCGATCTCAGCTACTGGAAAAATTGGCGCGGAATAACTTTACTATTCCGTATTCCGTACAAAGTATTTGCTCTACTCCTGTTATAAAGGATCACGTCAATTATAGAGCCACTATTACGCCGGGATCTCAAGAGTACAATAGTCACTTGTATATGTCATATGGGTGGCCCTTAGGAGCCAAGGTATACCAGACAAGATTGTTGTCCTGATCCGCGAGCTATATAATTGGGCTGAATCTAAAGTGATGTTCGATGGAAACGAGAGTCGCTCATTTCAACACACCGCAGGTGTTAGACAAGGTTGCGTTTTGTCTCCCACATTATTCTTAGTCCTCCTAGATGGGGTAATGGAACAAGCAAACATCGATGCTCCTCATGGTATACGCTGGAATCTAATGATAAGAATGATAAGAACGCAAGGAAAGTTGGTCTTAATATAAACGTAAACAAAACGAAACTCATGCGGATTGGCACCATCAACTCAACTCCTCTTTCACTACATTGAACCACCATTGAGGACGTTGACTCTTTTTGCTATTTGGGTAGTCGCATTTCGAAGGATGGCGGTTCTGGTATGGACATAACGGACCGCATCAACAAAGCCAGAGTCGCATTTCACTCGCTAAACAAAGTCTGGCGATCGAACAATATGTCTATTCCTACAAAAATTAGGATATTTAATTGCAGTGTAAACTCCGTCTTAATCTACATCTGCACTACATATAGCACAACGCAAACCACACTAAAAAAGTCGCAAACGTTTTTGAATCGTCGCCTTAGACAAATTCTCCGGATATTCTGGCCACATTGGGTGGCTAACCAACAACTTTTGTACATGGCCAAATGTGTACCGATCAAGCTAAAATTTAAACGTCGAAAGTGGTCTTGGATTGGCCATATTCTACGAAGACCATGCAATAAAATCAGCAGAGAGGCACTCGATTGGAATCCGCAAGGTCACCGTCTGCCTCGTCTCCCACGAAACACTTGGCTGAGGATGGTAAGAAGAGTAGTCGAAAGCTGCAACAAGTCGTGGATCCAAGTCAAAGCTCTAGCCAATGATCGTTCCGAATGGAGAGAATTTACGGACGCCTTATGTTCAACATGAACTTTTATATATTTATTCGATATGTATAACATCAATTCATTTATATAAATAAGAGGAAATATATATATGTTTTTATTTTTGTTATCCTTGTTCCAAGCATAACTACAAAATTTGTTTCTTGTTACATGCAAAATGTGCTTTTTTGTTGTGCAGTGTTATCTAAACAGTATTTATTGGCAGTCATTGGTGATTGTTATTGTGGCTGCAATTCATATTGTCACATAATAGTATTTGAATTCAAATATAATGGGTTTAACGGCTAGTTTAAAGTTGTATAATGCTTCTCAAACTTTCTATTTATGTTTTTTGCATTTAAATTGTTTTATTTACATATTGAAAAACTATTTTTTTCCAGTTCTAGTATATTTAATAAAACATTAAATTGTTCTCTTACAATATATAAACAAAAAATAAATTAGCAACAAAAATATTAATAGCAAAAACAGTCCATTTTTAACGCGTCAGGAAAAAGTGTACACATTTATAATTGCAATAGGATTTTTCTAGTTACATAAAAAATATATTGTTATTCTTTATTTTTAACTATATTATCATTCTTGTGATTATTGCTGTTAGCCTCATGAGATTTTAAGATTGTAGATTTTTTTGTTTGACCTCGAGAACTTTAAATTCGAAATGGGAAATCAAACTTCAATTGAAACAAGAGAGTAACTCATAAAATTTCAAAATGAAGGAAAATTGACACGTGATATCGTCTCTATAATAGAAAAAAGCCATAATAATGTAAAAAATTATAGACAATCTAAAAAAATTGGAAGATTAGCAACATTCCGGAACACCAGAACGCCTTAACAACCTAGAACCCACAGTAAGTGAATTGAAATTATGCGAATAATTAACACATTCGTCTAGCGTGAAACTTAGTGCCAGTACATTTCGTCGAGCTCTACACGCAAATGGTCTATATGGTGGAGTTCCAAGAGAAAAGACCACATTTCCAAACGAAAAAAGAGCGATGTCGAGAATTTGCAAACAATGTGCTGTTTACGGACGAAAGCAAGTTTCAGAGTTTCGGAAGTAAAAAAATAAGTAAAATTTGGAGAATCAAAAATCAAGAGTTCGACCAAAAAATGGCAAGTGGCGTGGGAAAACTAATATTTATTGATGTTTTGATGAACAAAACCGATTACCCAAACGTTCTCAAATAAAACTTGAAACCCAGCGTCTGAAAATTTAATCTAGACCGAACTTGGAACTTACAACAGGAGAAGGATACGAAGCATTGTTCAAGAATTGTTGTTGTATCATATACCGCAACAATTGGACCACCAGCAAAGACTTTCTAAAGGAAATACTCTCAAAATTGGTAGAAACAATGCCAAGGAGGCTTAAAACTGTTTTAATAGCCAAAGGATGTCAAATAAACCACTAAACACGTTTTTTTCTTCTAATTTCCCTAAAATGTACACTTTTTTTGACGCGTTAAAAATGGAGTATTTTTGTTTTTGTTGTTACTGTTTTTGTTGCTGTTGAACTAATTTAGTTTTTTGTTTATATATTGTAAGAGAACAATTAAAATTTTTTAAATATACTAGAACTTTAAATAAAATAGCTTTTCAATACGTAAATAAAGCTTTTTAAATGTAAAAACAAGTTGTGCACTTTATTTTGACGCTGACTGTATCTGTGGGACATACAACATTGAATAAAAGCTTTGAGTTGATCATTGTTTATAAGTATGGCAACATTAAATGATTAATATCGAAATCTCTAAGGCTCAACTATAATATGCATAAGCTAGATTAAGGTGATGTCAAAACCGAACGAAAAGTCTGTCAAATGCTTAAGGAAATTTAAATAAACTTTTAGGTGGCTATAATGTACTTACGTGCATTCAAAACTATTTAGCCCCATTTGAACATTTATGTGCAACTTGCAATTAAAAAAAATACGTATTTTTTATTATTTTATCAAAATATATACATTTTCTTCATCCTTTTCATTTATTTCTTTATTTTCTTTGTATAAAATAAACAAACAGTTGATTCCGTACGGAATGTGCGACCAGCTTCGCACTTTGCTTAAGCAAATAAAATTTGACGAAACTCTCTTAAATACATTATAGTTTGTCACATACGTTTTATATGTATTCGCACATTTGCTTAAGCTGACTTAAGATAGTGTATGCATATTATAGTTGGGCCTCTAGAATTCGAATATTCTACTTCAGAGATGGGAAAAAATTAATTCTCTCACCAATACACTTACTCTCACCAACACATTTAATTCCTTGTTTTATTCAGTGCACCTACAAACACACAAATACAAAAACTTAAAAAATAAAGAAAAAGTCATACACCAGTGCTCATGCGTATTCCTAGTTGTCACGTTGAGTGGACAACGACTACTAAAATACATATAAGAGCATAAGAATACGTGTGATTTGATTTTCCATAATTGTGGTATGGGCTGCGCATCTCTGTTCTAGTTTTAAGATCATTGTTATGAATTAAACACGATCAGAATATATTGTAACTTCAATCATTTAATTTTTTATTATTCGTATTTTGAAACTGATAACTTTAAATATTTTCATATGTAAACATTGCTATGTTTGTTATTTACACATCTAGTGTTTTCGTTTTGATTTGCTGTTCACATGTCCAGTGTTACCGTTTTTAATCATTTATCACCCGTAAATGTATACTACGTCATAAATTACGTTTTTTAATATAACATTGCACTATAGGAAATTTTCCCCATTTTTTGGCCATAATTAATTACAGATTTGGATTCGAATTTTTGAAGACTCTTAAAAGGGAGGGAGGGACCATTAAAACTTTTCCATACACTGAAAAAAAATTTCAAAGATAAAAATAAAATTAACTAAAAATTTCTTCCAAACTGTGTTTACCGGTTGTATGTTCCTGGATCCAGTCCATACCTGTAACTCTTAGGTATTTGTCTAAACTCTTTTCTTCTATTTTGTTTTTTGAGTGTAAACTAACTTTTGATAATAAAATAAACTTAGTTATGTTTAAAATTTTAATTTATTCATCAATTTGATTTTCTAATTCTAAATTATCAACCATATTTAAAAAACAAGGGTTCAAAAGACCGCTTTCTATTCTATTTCTTCATCTTCACTTTCCGATTGCTCTTCATCTGTTTGGTAATTTTCTAAAGAAATTTTATAAGAATTCAGCATATTGATTACTTCTGTAGGAAGACTTAATTTCTCATGTTTTTTAATCCGTTTGTTCAGAGAAATACTGGAAATGAAAGGATCAGATGTATCCAATGCTCTAAACGTCGGTCAAATTATTCACACGACTACTTTCTCGTGCATGAAAGAATCTATCAGATTTATATATTTTATGACGCGATTCACAGGCGTCTTCACCGAAGCATCCAACGGTAAGCACAGTTGATTCAATAATTAGAAGAACTTTATGAACAGTTGCTGTCATTGGCAACCATGAATATTTCTTCATGAACATTCATGAAGCTTCCAAAGGAAGCTGGCATGATAAACATATTAAAATTAATTTTAAATTGAAAATTATTTCCTTATCAATGCCTGTAATTTCTGAAAACTTTAAATGTTCTTTAAATGCTCGTCTTTTTGTTCTTTCAGATTTTTGACAAAATGTTAATTGCGGTCGACCAGGCTTCAATTTAGTGGGGGCAGGGTGCACTTTATCTATTTTTATTGAGGTATTACCTTTAAGCCAAACAGCATGTTGTTTATTAAAATTATTTAAACTCCTATAACTTTTACTCCATTTGGTTTTTATATTTGCACAAAACATTCGTGACTGCTCCTCTAAACATTGATTTAGATTTTCTGAACAATCACTTTCATCAATATGTGACAAGAAATATGCATATATAGCGGCTCTGTTTTCATTTTCACCATATTTCTCATGCCATACATTAAATAATTCTGAGTTTTTCACATTGTATTTACCTGAAAAAATGCGTTTTTTGAAAAAGTATGCAAATATATGCAGCTGAAATATGAAAAATTCTGTAGATAATTGACTGTCCTAAAGAACTGTTATGATGTTATAACTAACATCTGCTAACATTTTTTTGTAAGTCCAAATAAAATTAAGTTTCATAATTTTATTATTTCATCGTAAGGTCACTTTAATTTTTCCAATTTAATCGGTCTAGTAGCCGAGTTCACCAAGATTTCTCTATAGATTAATAAAGTACTCACTTGCAACATTATTTTCCATTTTTTAATTTTTAAAAACTCTATATATTTATTATGAAAACTTTTATTAGAAATTGTATCAAAATTGGCTGCACTCAATCGTTATATGAAAACTTATTTAGAAATCGAACATAAAACAACTGATAAAGTGATAAATAATCAACTTTTTTGCAAAATTTAAAAATATATGTTTACTTTGTTATATTTTTATTTATACTAAAGCATAAAAAATGTATTTTTCAAAAATTTAAATTTTTCATTTTGGCCATGAAATGGGGAAAATTTCCTATAGTGCATTGGTTAGACCCCTTTCACACTCGGCAATTTAGTTGCGCAAGTCTCTTGTGTTTGTAGATGCCAGAGGTAATGTCGGGTTAAGGAGAAGAAAATTTTACATGTTGTTTTGTTGTTGGGCAAGAGACTTGCGCAACTAAATTGCCTAGTGTGAAAGGGGTCTAACATTACTACTTTTAATGCAACGATTCGACTCAAAATCATTCTTTCTAAGGATTTCGTTACGAGAAATAGAATTGAGTAAGTTATATTATAAATTTAAATATAAGATAGATGTTAATGTAATATTGAATTCGTTTAGATAATAAAACCATACCAACTAATATTGAGAAAGTAAATCTCATCTGAATTTACTTTGTTTTTTATTATAATTCTACTGAGAGTGTTACAGTCGTAACATATGAATTGCAGCCGCAATAATAATTTTTAATTACATGCCACTTCTGGAAGATTCGTTTCATACAATTACTGCCGCTGAATGTCTTCAGATCCCCGCCGAAGTAGTCGACATAACAAAATGTCTCAAGAGGAAGGGAAGACAATTAAAACACGTGAGGACGAGGTAGATTTACCTGTCACGTGTGGAGATAATGCCGAACGACTCGGCATTATCTCCACACGTGGTCACTAGAATACTATTATACAAAACGATGTCATTGCCGAAATGAAAGAAGAAATTCGAATATTCAAAAATTCCCTGGAAATGTTCATGAAGAATTCTGCCCCTCAACCATCGTTAAAAGCCCATGTACCTAATATACTCCCACGAATGAGTTCCGACTTGCCTCACTCAACCACAGTGCCTACGACTTTATCGATATTTCCTAACACAAACCAAAAGATAAGTATATAGATAAGTATATATATCTATATATAAGATATATATATATAGATATATATTTGCAAAAGGCCTTAAAGGGAAATGCCAAAACAAAAGTGGAAGCTTACCTTATTCATCCCGAAAGTGTAGACCAGGTGATGAATACTCTTGAATTTCATTACGGCCGTCCCCATATTATGATTCGTAGTCAAATTACTAAATTACAAGTTTCTGTAATTCTCATGAGAAGCAGACGTGTTTTTTATTCGCTCCGCGATTTAAGTGGTTTCAGTGAAAATTTAAATAAAAAAGAAAAAATTATCGATTGGAAAAAAATAAATATTTCTCTAAGTGTTTAATATAAATAAACAAATAAAGAAATATAAAATATAACAAAAAAAAACAAGTAAGAGTGCTATATTCGGCTATGCCGAATCTTATATACCCTTCACCTTTGTTGTGGATGCATTATTATTTTTATAATTAGTATATAGGTATGTATGTACATTGCCCACTTTCAGCGTACAGCATCCTAAATTTATCAAGAACACAAAAAACAACAACAACGCCAAACGAAACAGAACACCAAAAGAAAAAACAAAAACAAAATACGCAAGGAAATGAAACCAACACACATCCAAATATACGTTTAATTGTATAAAAAACAACAACAACGCCAAAAGAAACAAAACACAAAAGAAAAACAAAATACGCAAAGCTTGCACATCCAAACATACGTTTTGTTGTTTCTTTGTCAAAAAAACCAACACACAACCAAACAAACGTTTAGTTGTATAAAAAAACAACAACAACGCCAAGAGAAACAAAACACAAAAAAAAACAAAATACGCAAAGCTTGCACAACCAAACATACGTTTTGTTGTTTTTTTGTCAAAAAAAACCAGCACACAACCAAACAACCGTTTAGTTGTATAAAAAACAACAACAACGCCAAAAGAAACAAAACACAAAAAAAAAACAAAATACGCAAAGCTTGCACATCCAACCATACGTTTTGTTGTTTTTTTGTCAAAGCATGCAATACATTGTGTTTTTTGATGAAATTTTCAGAGGTTGTCTCGGATTTTTGCTCATATCTCCGTTATTTATGGACGGATTTTGCTGATGACAGACAGACAGACAAACAGACAGACAGACAGACAGACAGACAGACAGACAGACAGACAGACAGACAGACATACAGACATACAGACATACAGACAGACAGACAGACATACAGACATACAGACAGACAGACAGACAGACAGACAGACAGACAGACAGACAGACAGACAGACAGACAGACAGACAGACAGACAGACAGACAGACAGACAGACAGACAGACAGACAGACAGACAGACAGACAGACAGACAGACAGACAGACAGACAGACAGACAGACAGACAGACAGACATGGCTGAATCGACTCCGCTATCTATAAGGATCCAGAATATATATACTTTATAGGGTCGGAAATGAAAAATGTAGAAATTAGAAACGGAATGACAAACTTATATATACCCTTCTCACGAAGCTGAAGGGTATAAAAATATAAATTTGTTTAAAAGTGCTTTGTTTATTTTCTGTTTTCAAAGATCGCTAAACTACTGTGAGCATATGAACTCTCATAATGAGAGTAGGCTCAGTTTAAACGGCAGAAATGCCTACATATTTTTGAACGGGGAGGGTGAAAATAGAAGTGCTAACAAAAATATAAGAGATCCAGACTTTAACAAAAATTATTTAACCGCCAAACCGATTGAGAGAGCGCGTTCTTGTTCCCTCGTGATACAAATACATGAGAACAATATTGCACATACATTATCACCTATTAATGCTTGTTTAGAACAAAGCATAAAAGAAAATAAAAAGTGTTCTAGTACAACAACAAATACAGTAAACAACAATGCAGTAAAAACAACAGAGTCAACAATGTTAAATACACAAGCTTATGATAATCCACTAACAACAACTAGTGAGAGTTTTAATGTATTTTTTTTTACGTTCATTTTATTATAAATAATAAATAATGAAAATAAATCCCAAATACAGGTTGGAATGGACCGGTATATTACAGTTTTAAAACGGGCACGAAGTCCCAAGTCCTCGAAAGCGGCACCCTTGGCCAAATTATATAAGGATAGTGAACCTCATAGACTAAACAATGAAAATCGTTTTTCTATTCTGGAATGTGAAACTAATGAACCAGTAAATAAAATCCATTCTACAAAACCACCCCCCATTTACTTGAGAGAAAATAATTCGAATCCACTGGTTCAGAGCCTGATCTCATTAATAGGAGAGAACTCTTTTTACGTAATCCCAATCAAGAAAGGCACGATTCATGAAACTAAAATACAGGTCAATAGTGAAAACGATTATAGAAAGGTTGTAACATATTTTGAAACTCAAAAGAAAAGTTTTTACACTTATCAGCTGAAAGGAAGCAAGGGTCTACAAGTTGTAATAAAGGGTATTGACTGTAATGTTGAACCACTCGAAATAAAGCAAAGCTTAGAAGATAAAGGCTATAAGACAAAAAATGTGATAAATATTAGAAATCGCGAAAAAATACCCCAACCACTCTTCCGTGTTGAACTTGAACCCGGTGACATAAACCTGAAAAAAATGAAACACATCCCATATATAACTTGAAGTACTTATTGCATCGTAAAATTACGGTAGAAGAACCACACAAACGATTTGGCCCCGTTCAATGTATGAATTGCCAAGAATATGGACACACCAAGGCATATTGCAAATTGCCACCAGTATGTGTCATTTGCGGGGAGTTGCATAACACATCCCAATGTAACAAATCTAAAGATGATCCTAAAATAAAAAAATGCAGCAATTGCGGAGGTAACCACACAGCAAACTACAGGGGTTGTCCTGTCTACTCAATTGTTAAAAAATCACAAAGCCAGAAACCAAAGATTTTCCCCGCTCAGCCATTAAATAACATCAATTTGAACTACCCCCCGTTGCAACAGACATATGACAACAAGGTAACATATGCAAATGCACTTAGAAACAACCAAACTCAGCCGCAAGTCCGTCAACCCCAAAACGAAAATATGAACCCAGAGGTAAGAGAGCAAACGCCAATTTTCAATTTTACCCGACGAGAATCTACAATAGAAACTCTTGTGCAATCGGTAAATAACTTTACAAACTCAATGAGTAACATGATGCAAGAAATGCTTAAGATGCAATCAATGTTATTGCAGGCTGTGCTTAACAGACCATGAACTGCCTAAAGGTACGGTCACACACAGCTAATATTTGACGTTTATCGTCAAATATTTCATTGCCTGAATCTGACCACAAATAAAATTTAGAGCAAACAACAAAACAGATGATTTTAGTCAAACAAAATTATTTGTCGGCAAACAAAATATTTTCTTAATGTGAACAAAGTGTGACCACTAGCTACATAAATACCTTAAAAATATATAATTTGATCTTGCAAATATTTTTAAGGTTAAAGCACTTATTTCGAATTGTAAAGTCATCATTTTATTAGAGATTTATTGAATTTTGTTATCATATATTGAATTTAATTTTTCACTTTTTGTTTGACCAAACTGCTGCGAAAAAGAATCAGTAAATATATTTGCCGTGTGGTCACACTATATCAAACACTTTCATAAAATAATTGTTTGATCAAATAGAAAAAAACAGAAAATTATTTGCTCAGCATGGCGGAAAAATAAGAGGAGATTATTTAAATATTTTTCGTACTAAATTAAAGACACAAATTCACAATTTTTTTTTTAAACATAAATACATATTCAATATTTCTTTAATATTTGTTATTTAAATTATTTTCACTAAATAATTGCATCAATAAATGAAGTCTTCTTCTTCACATAAAAGTCATTCAGCCTAGGATGACATACTGGGAGAAAAACTAATTGAAGACATGAAGTCTATGTTGCGATTTTTGCAATTTTATGCGATTTATATTTTTATACGTTTAACATAGTCTGATGTTTGATTATTTTTTATTTATACATGGAGTTTGTCTATTTTCAAAATTTAAAACTGCTCATATGTACATATGGAATATTAACTGAAATTTTATACAGATTGAATTTAAAATCAAAGAAAATTTTTTATACATACATAAATGGTATGAATTGATTGTAATTAAAAAATAATTCTTAAACAGTATGATCTGTTTACATTTTTTTCTACTGCAGAAGAAGAATATCTCTAATAGCATATTTTACTTTTCTGATTTTGGTATCATATAAAATTTTTTATTATAAATCCAAAAAACCAAATTGAATTTTGTTTATTTTTGTATATTTTACAAGATATTGCGTTAAGGGGTACGGTCACACACAGCTAATATTTGACGTTTATCGTCAAATATTTCATTGCCTGAATCTGACCACAATTTTTTGAATTGGAATTAATTAAAAATTTATGTAAAAAAGGTAAACATTTCCGTAAAATTTTATAATATTTGTAAACATGTTCTTATTCTGAATGAAAAAAGTTTGGAAAAAGTCGTGTTCGATTAATAATATTTATTAAAAAAACAATAAGCATTTTTACTGGAATTCAAGTTGATAGCAAGTGTAATTCAAGCCTTGAATTATAGTCAAGAAATTGAATTAAAGTTGTATTACACTTTATTTCAGTAACATTCTCCAGTAAAATGGAAACATTTATTCAAGCCATATGTTTTTTGTTTGAATGATATTTAATTTTTCAAATATTTTTCAAGTTTAAAACTTAATTACATCTGCATTCAAGTCAAATTCCAACAAAATGTTCAAGTGCTTGAATTTTTGGGTGTTTGGTGCTTACTGGGATAAAACATAATTACATTTCCATTCAATTTCAAATATGAATTGTGATAGTAATATAATTTAATAAATAAACATTTAATAATTATATTATTAAATTGTTCAAGCTTGTTTTCATTATTTAGCGATTTTTAATTTAAGATATAGCAACACTACTTTTGCGATAACACATGATGCAACAGCTGTTATTTGACGCTGTTTGATCTTGCAAATGAATTGCAAGATCAAATAAAAAAATACCCAAAATGCAGGAAAATATTTGCTGTTTAGTGGTCACACATTGGTCACATTACAAGAATGTTTTCATATTGGCAAATAAATTTGTTTGACCAAATTCAGCTGTTTTCTTGTTTGCAGTGCAAAAATATTTTGTGTTCAAACTAGAAACATAAAATATTTGACGCTTAAATAAAAGTACTGAAATTTCATAATTCTTTCAAATGTAAAGCAAAATCTGGTAATATTTTACTTTCTAGAAATGTCTTTTTTATTGATGAAAGAAATTAAAGTTGTTTTGCAGCTTTATTTAATAATTATTTAGAACAAATATTACCATAAATGTGACCACAAGTCAAATATATTTTCCCCTTTGTGTGTTTGATAGTATTTCGGTGTACTTTGATTAAACAAATATGGCAAATAAATGTGTACAGTGTGAACACAAAATCCACCCATGAATTATTTGATGTAGTTTTGATCAAACACATGAAACATCTTGTGTCAAATAATTTGCGTAGTCTGACCCTACCTTAAGAATATGTTTTTGGAATGCAAACGGCATACGCCAACACAAAAACGAACTCGAATATTTTTTAAGAAACCAACAAATTGATGTAATGCTGGTTTCTGAAACTCATTTGACGTCCAGAAGTTCCTTTCGAATAAATGGATATGTAATATATGACACCAAAGATCCCAGAGGTAGAGCATGCGGAGGCTCGGCAATTTTAATAAAAGCTCGAATAAAACACTACTTAATGTGTGATTTTTGCGAAGATTATCTTCAAGCTACTACAATCTGTCTTGAAGATTTTCATCGAAACTTAGTGATTTCATCGATATACTCACCCCCAAGATTCTCAATTACAGAAAGTCAATATAATAGATTTTTTAAATCACTAGGCCCCCGTTTCCTGGCTGCTGGCGATTATAATGCTAAGCACACATTCTGGGGATCACGCTGATTACCCCTAAAGGTCGTGTTTTGTTCGACTCAATTTCTAAAATGGGTTTGCATGTGCTTTCGAGCGGCCAACCTACTTACTGGCCTACTGACCCACGAAAAATACCGGATGTTATTGATTTTAGCGTGATGAAAAATATCCCTAGAGAAATGATTCAAATTGAATCCTCGCTGGAACTATCTTCAGATCACTCACCCACTATTATTACTTTATTGAGCCCCCTAGAAATTGTATCTTAAATGAAAAAAGAAGATTTCGAAGAGAGTGGCAATTGCACAGATCCCCCCAACTAAAATCGAAGCTTAAAGATTGTATAAAAAGACTTAAAAAGCTCTTGGAATTTCGAAAAATGGAATCATTGAATAAATATTTAGAAAGCCTGGACGCAACCCCACAATCGGATTACTCATTATGGCGAGCAACAAAAAATCTTAAAAGACCCGTTATATGTAAGTCCCCCTTGCGAAATTCAAGTGGTGGTTGGGCAAGAAATGATACTGAAAAAGGGAATCTGTTTGTTAATCATTTAAAAAAAGTATTTACACCGAACACATCAAACGAAGCAATTGAGTTGCCACCTGTTGCACCCTATTTTGCAGCAGCCGTACCCCTACGTTTTGAGATTCGAGAGATCGAAAATGCTATTGCTGATTTAAATCCCAAGAAAGCGCCTGGTATGGATAAGATCAGCAACAAGATGCTTATGGAGCTACCCCGGATAGCAATAAAAATAATTCTTTTTATTTTTAATGCTATATTACGACTTGAATATTATCCTCCAGAATGGAAGGTTTCACTGGTTACCATGATACCCAAGCCGGGAAAAGATCACACAAAAGTAGAATCATACAGACCCATCAGCCTATTGTCTAATATATCAAAGCTATTTGAGAAGATACTTATGAACAAGTTGTACCCGATGTTAACTGAAAACAATTGTATTCCGAATCATCAATTTGGATTTAGAAGAAAACACAGTACTATCGAACAAACCCATAGACTTGTAAATATGGTGAGAAAAGCGTTTGAAGAAAAGAAATACTGTTCTGCACTCTTCATCGACATCTCTCAAGCGTTTGATAAGGTATGGCATGCTGGATTAATATACAAATTGAATCAAAATTTACCGGCAAACACACATAAGCTATTGGAAAGCTATTTAACTGGTCGAACATTTAAGGTTAAAGAGGGAAACTTTTTAAGTACTGCACAACCCATTGAAGCTGGAGTCCCCCAAGGCAGTATCCTGGGACCTTTTTTATATTTGATGTATTCGTCTGATATGCCAACTAACAATCGCACTCATACATCAACATTTGCTGATGATACTGCTATTCTAAGCATTCATGAAAACACTCAAGAAGCGTCTCGTCACTTACAAAACCACATATTTGAATTAGAAAAATGGTTAAAACAATGGAAAATTAAAGTCAACGAGCAAAAATGTACACACATTACATTTACATTGCGTAGAGAATCATGCCCCCCTATTCATATCAATAACCAAACAATAATTCAACAATCGGAAGTGAAATACCTCGGAATACATCTCGATCGTCGCCTTACATGGAAAAGTCATATAGATGCAAAGTTGACTCAAATGAAATTGAAATCAATTCAAATTAATTGGCTTATTGGCAGAAACTCCACGCTTAGTTTAGATTGTAAACTTCTACTTTATAACATGATCATAAAACCGATATGGTGTTATGGCATACAGTTATGGGGCACGGCCTCAGCGTCAAATGTAGAAAAGATCCAAAGACGCCAAAACAAGTTTCTAAGAATGATCACAGTTGCCCCCTGGTATATCAAAAACGCGAATATACACAAAGATCTAAACGTGCCCATTGTAAAAACTGAAATCTCGAAAAACGTACAAAAATATTTAAAAAAACTTGAAGTTCACCCAAACCCGCTGGCCCGCAACATATTAGATAACCGTGGCCACACTCGATTAAGAAGGAGGGACACAGCAGACCTAATCTAGAAGGAAGAATGCCAATTTAACCAAAACAACCATGAACACAAAATTTTTTCGTCCGGCACTGGCTGGACTAATTAAATAATAATATTAGATATAAGATTTGAACCACTTATTGTTAGTTCATTAAATAATGAAGATACAATAAATAAATGATGAAAAAAAAAAAAAAAATTATTATTCCTGCCTTTAATTTCTAGGCCTTACAATATGTAATTAAATCTTAAAACTAAACAATTATTGTTCTCTCAGTGGAGAATCATATTTGGAAAATTAGATGAGTGGTAAATCAGCTCTACGCAGCCTTGAGCTGTCTTGAGTTACTGTAAGTAGCCTTGCGAGCGGGTTCGGATGATGATGTAATTTTGATAAATAAGCTTCACGTGTCTTTCTGAATTCATCTTGGCCAACAAGGGTACATCTAAGTCTCTGTGGATGTTCTCGTTTCTTATGTATCATGGAGCTCCCGTCATGGTTCTAAAGGTTCAATTAGACGTACCATAACCATATAAAACAGCTGTTCGAACCAAGCTTATGGGCAACACTGTATTTTATTATTGGTGACATACCATAACGCCATAGCCATAACCGTAGATATCAACTGAATTTTTGTTTTCTGCCATAACCATAAACAGCTGATTGACAAATTAACGTATTTTTTTTGTATTTTTATCATTTGACTTTTATTTTTCATAGTTGCTGAATTGTTTGGTGAGTTTTAATTTATATTTTTCTTTTGTTTCTTTTCATAATTCAAAATAAACAAATGAAAACATCAAAAACTGCTGTTTATGGTTATGGCACCACAAATCGAGTATTGTGAAAAATGCTTATGTTATGGCTATGTTTACGGCTATGGCGATATGGTATGGCACGACTAATTGAACCTTAAGAATTTTAGATTGTGCCCTCTGTATAAGATCTATACTGGTATTGCTTGCTGTTCCCCATAATTGGATTCCGTATGTCCAAATTGGTTTTAAGACTGTCTTATACGGATGACTTTGCAGTTAAGGCTTAATTTCGATTGGTGGTGGATTAGCCAGTGTAAATTAGAAGCTTTTAGTTTCATGTGGAGCCGCTTGGTCTCTATGTGCCGACGCCAAGTAAAACGTCTATCTAAATGAATGCTAAGGTATGTAACGTGATCAGATTGTGGAATGTTCACACTGTTTAGTGTCACTGGTGGACAATTTCCTCTCCTAAGTGAAAACTTTATGTGCTTGTTTTTGATTTCGTTCGCTTGTATTCTCCAATTTTTTAACCACGTCTCCACGTACCTGAGATAATTGTCAAGGTTTCCAGATGCTACATTTAAGTCCACATGAGAACTAAGAATTGCAGTGTCATCTGCAAAGGTGGAAATGGTTAATTCTTCGGACTCGGACAAGTCTGAGGTGTATAATAAGTACAGGGTTGGTCCTAGAACACTTCCCTGAGGTACACCAGCATCGATCGCATAGTCGCTTGTCACATAGTCGTCGCATTTTATCCTAAACAAGCGATCCGATAGGTAAGAATCCAATATTTTATGAGTACTAGAAGGCAGTAGGCATTTAATATTGTGTATTAGACCTTTATGCCATACGTTGTCAAAAGCCCGGGCAATATCTAGAAATATTGCCGAACAGTACTTTTTTAGTTCGAAAGATTTTCGTATCTCTCCAGTTAGGCGGTTAACTTGCTCAATTGTTCCGTGATGTTTACGGAATCCGAATTGATGATCTGGGATAAAGTTTTGACTATTTAAGAATGTTAAAATTTTCCCTTTGATTATTCTCTCAATGCCAGAATATAAAACGGACTACATGGTAGAGTTACAATATCTTCAATATATTTTCCTCCTAGGTATAATATTAATCGAGAGCAGTTTCTCGAATATTTTAGTACTATAGGTCCAAGATTTATAGCAGCTGGTGATTACAATGCAAAACATACATTTTGGGGCTCACGCCTTATTACTCCTAGAGGGAGGCAACTGTTAGAAGCAATATCGTCTAACAGACTAGATGCCATATCTAGTGGCCAACCTACTTATTGGCCTACAGACCTCAATATGATTCCCGATCTAATTGACTTCGCTGTAATCAAGAATATAAAACGAGAATTTATTTCAGTGATCCCTTCGCTGGATCTCTCGTCAGACCACTCGCCTACAGTTTTAACGTTATTAGAAGTTCCAAGTAAATTGGAAAACTCTTACTCATGTTTCCCTAACAAGAAAACGAACTGGTTAAAGTATAAAATGTATGTTAGCTCACACTTGCCACAGAACATCTCATTGAAAAATGAATATGAAATACAATCCGCTAACGATATATTTACAGACATTGTAACAAACGCCGTTAAAGTGTCCACGCCCCCAGTCACCCTGGGGAATTACAGACATCCAAAATGTCCTAAAAATATTGCGTCTCTTATCAAAGAAAAGAGAACACTCAGACGTCAATGGCAACAATCGCGATTTCCGAACGTAAAGGCTAAACTTAATCAGTGCCAAAGAAGACTTCACGTCGCCTTGAAGATTAATAAAGAATCTAACCTGAGAAATTATCTTAAAAACTTAGACCCTACTAAGAAAACAGAATATAGTTTCTTGAAAGCTGTGAAAAATATGCAATGCCCTATTGTATATGAGTCGCCCATACGCCTTCAGAACGGAGAATGGGCAAAAAATACTTCAGAAAAAATCGAACCATTTGCCAATGAGAATGTATTTACCCCAAATTATACAAAGTCATATATTAGAGATAATGTCATAAATAATATGGTGCCAGCCCCACTAAAATTCCGGTTCTCTACCGTGAAGACGACAATCAAAGGTCTTAAGGCTGGAAAATCACTTGGTATAGATAAAATTACTACCACGATGATAAGTAATCGGCACAACTCAGCACTGAGAATTATTTTGTTCATATTTAACTCAATACTACGTATAGGATATTTTCCATCCTCATGGAAAATATCTGATATAGTTATGATACCAAAACCGGGAAAAGATGTCACTCAAGTGACATTATACCGTCCCATTAGCCTATTGTTAATTTTCTCAAAACTTTTTGAAAAGTTGTTACTTGAGAGACTTATAGTGCACCTTGACGAAAATTGCATTATTCCTGACCATCAATTTGGTTTCAGACGGAAACATAGTACTATCGAACAGGTACATCGGATAACTACACTTATTCGGAAAACCTTCGAGAGCAAGCAGTATTGCTCGTGCTTGACATATCTCAAGCCTTCGATAAAGTGTGGCACGATAGAGTAATACACAAAATTACTAGATTACTACATGCGAACGTACATAAACTGCTTAAAAATTACATACAAGAAAGATCTTTCCAAATCAGATCAAAGGACGTGATCTCAACACGTCGAAAAATATCCGCTGGTGTACCACAGGGATGTATTCTAGGGTCGTTCCTATATATTTTACATACTGCAGATATGCCTACGAGCGCAGTGACTCACACATCTACATTTGCGGATGATACCGCTTTTTTAAGTACACATGAAACCACGATTTGGAAAAATGGCTGGACAAATGGAAAATTAAGGTCAATGCAACAAAATGTATTCACGTTACATTTACTCTAAGACGAGAAAGTTGCATACAGATAAATAATATCAAAATCCCAGAACAGAGCCATGTGAGATATCTCGGTATCAATCTTGATCGCCGTTTAACATGGTCCCACCATATTGAAGCCAAGGCTACGCAAATAAAATTAAAGTCAGTTCAACTGTACTGGTTAATTGGCCCACGGTCTGCTCTAGACCTGGAATACAAAGTGCTTTTGTGCAAAACAATTTTAAAACCGATATGGCTATACGGCATTCAGCTATGGGGAACAGCCTCCTCATCACACGTTGAAAAATTGCAAAGAAAGCAGTCAGCACTGTTAAGGACAATAACAGGTGCCCCATGGTACATTCGCAATAGTAATATCCATATTGATCTCAATGTCCCCATAATATGCGAGGAGATCAAACTCTCTAGTCTAAAATACATTTCAAAACTAATGGATCATCCAAACCCCCTTGCCAGGGAGTTGCTGTCATTTGAGGGTCATACACGACTGAGGCGATTGGAAACACTGAATCTGGCCAGATAATCATTTAACGAGCACTCATGTTGGACATTGCAGCGGCAATAAAAACTTTAGTTTTAGTTTAGGTTAAGATTTGAATACTTATTGTAAATTTCTAAAAAGAAAGATTCAATAAAGAAAAAAAGATAAAAAAAATGGACAGCCTCTGCTTAGCAGCAGGGGATCTGTTGTGTTGCCAATCTCTTCTATATCTCCTCTTTTCGAGGAGGAGTCTATTAATTTCTGCATTAGAAATACACATTTTAGGATTAGGAGGAATTTGGCACTTAGAGTGATCCAAGGCCGAAAAGATTAGTGACTTATAGTCTCTGATACAATCGTTGATATCTTCCTCACACTGTATGCTACATTCAGTGTGGATGTGGCTGCTGATGTATTTTCTATATTTCAACCAATCAGTCTTGAATAATGAAGCTTCCGTATGAGACGATTGATATTGGCCGTAATAGTGTAGTATAAGGGGAGAATAATCAGAAGATAGTTCATATGATATATCTGCAGTAATAGAGTTTCTGTTTACATTCCTTGATATGGCAAAATCTATTAGATCAGGTATTTTTCGAGGATCAGAAGGCCAATAAGTAGGCTGACCAGGTGATATAAAATCTAAGCAATTTTTTCGATCAACTATAGTCCTGTACAGCTGTCTGCCTTTGGGATTCATTAATCTGGAACCCCAATATGTATGCTTAGCGTTGTAGTCGCCACAAGCCAGGAAACGATCTCCTAGTGTATTAAAAAATTCTTCAAAAAGTTCCTTAGTCACAGAAAATCGTGGGGGCAATATATTGAGCTTAGAGTCAAATCTCCAACTCCACATTCTAAGCAAATGGATTTTACTTGCAAATAGTTTTTGGAAAATTTTTCTAGGATATAATGTTTTATCCTATTTCTAATTAAAATACCAGTACCACCGTGTGCCTTACCATCAGGATGATTCGTGGGATGAAATATAAAACCTGGAATATGAAAATTATATTTATTTGTTAAATGAGTCTCCGAGATTAACAATACATCTATATCGTTTTCGTTGATAAAGTGTGACACCTCAGCTTTGTGCTGGTTCAAGCCATTTGCGTTCCAAAAACAAATTTTTAAAAAACTCATTTTCTTGTTAAGAGTATTTGTATCATTTGCTTCTGGGCTCTCAAAAGCTCTTGTATGGTATTTTGAATGGATGTTATGAAATTAGACATATTTTGGTTAAGTGAGGTTATGTTACTTGCAAGAGTATTTGATAAATTTTCTAACCCTCCCAAATTTTGGGGAAAACTTGGTTGTTTAATATCAGATTTTAAAATACTTGCATATGAGACGGTTCCAGACTGAACTGGAACCTCTTTATTATTTTTATTAGGAGTGGGAACTCCAGAAATTGGCGGATATGAACTGCAGTTCAGATTTACTGGTTCAACTATTTTCTGACATCAGGCTCCAACTCAACTCTAAATAGTGGTTGGGGAATTTTATCTCTATTGAAGATATTGACCACAATTTGTATACTAAGCCTAATTCTTCCAAGACCTCCTTGATTTCGTTTGGCTCTACACTGGACTCTATACCCTTAATTACCACTATCAAGCCTTTACTGCTTTTCAGCTGATAGGTGCACAATTTTTTTTGTTATTTTAGATATATAACGATTTTTGTTTCTTGCACACCTCTTCTTCTGGGATCAATGTGGAAATTATTCTTACCAATAAGATCAATAAGTGCTTTCACTAAATTATACGAACTGGGTTCGCGAAGGAATATTGGAGGTGGTTTAAATGATTTTCGGCCATTACTATCATTTCGGACCTGTTCGTTATTTCCATCTTTACTTAAGAGCGCATAGCGATTTTTAACAAGGGATTGTCATTGGTCTTTTGTTTCTTTAATGAACTTTCCACCTTTTGAGGGCTTAAATTTTATTTATACTTAAATATCTAAGCATACCTGGTGTTTTTGGTTTAACCTTCTCGAATACAATTTTTGGTATAGCACCCTTTGATGTACCATTGTTGCTATTGACGCTTCCCAGAGGGTTAAACCCTTTAGAGCTCTCACTAGAATTTATTTCTTGTGGTTTATTTAAAGATTTTATATGTGTTTTCTTTTATGTTATTTTCTACACAAATATTAATTGGTGATGTTAGTTGTATATTGTTAGTATTATTTGATGGTAGAGCGGGGGAACAAGAGCGAGCTCTAGGTTTAGCGGTTAAATAGTTTTTGTTATAATTTATGTCACTTATATTTGTTTTCATACTCTCCCCGCTGAGAAATATATAGGTATTTCTACCATTCAAACCGAGCCTTGTCTCATCTTGAGAACTCATATGCTCTTTTAATTTAAACTATTATAATTTATAACAGAACAATAATAACACAAACAAATAGACTTGCCACCTTTTGAAATTTCCAAAACGGGACACCACTAAATGATCAGAGAAAAATTCAAAAAAATTCGTTTATTATTATCCTATTTTATTTATTAAAATCAACAATAACACATAAATCATAAAACTTTAACAAAACAAAAACGTAAATAAAATAGGAATAGTTAGACCCCTTTCACACTAGGCAATTTAGTTGCGCAAGTCTCTTGCCCAACAACAAAACAGCATTTAAAATTTTCTTCTCCTTAACCCGACATTTCTTCTGTCATCTACAAACTCAAGAGACCTGCGCAACTAAATTGCCTAGTGTGAAAGGGGTCCTAATATTATAGGAACATTGGACCGATGGTCTTTAAATTTGTTATTTATGTTCCCCTATATCTGGATGGACCTATAGGCTTTTGAAATTTCAAGAGGGCGTCGCACTTCCCATACAAAGTAAATAGTTATTATGGAATATCTGCTGAACTATAACTGTGAAAGCCGCAAAACTTCGTAGAATTTACAAAATACCAAGAACACAATTTCTGAAGATACTTCAATTCTGCTTGAATGACAATAATTATTTTGTACATGACGACAAATTATACCACCAGACATATGGTATGCCAATGGGAAACCCTTTATCACCGATAGTTGCTGATATAATATTGGACTTCCTACTGGATCAAACATTAGCGGAGCTACAGGAGAGAAATATTAAAATAAAACTCATCACAAAAAAAAAAATATGTCGATGATTTATTTGCTATAATAAGATATGAGGATGAGGACATGATACTAAAGACATTTAACACATATCACAACAAGTTGAAATTTACACTGGAGAGAGAAACGGACAACTCTATACCATACCTTGATATGAGGATACATAGGAATAACCAGAGGATAATAACAGATTGGTATATGAAACCAATTGCATCTGGACGATTATTGAATTTCCACTCAACACAGCCCATGAGACAAAAGATGAATACAGCGATGAATCTAATTAACAAAGTTATGAAGATGAGTGACCGACAATTTGAAATAGGAAATATGGCGAAAATTAAGATTATACTGAAGAAAACTGACTTTCCAAATGATCTAGTGGATAAACTGATAATTAAGGTTAAAAATGGGAGTAATGATAATTCTTCACGGGAAAATGACAAAGAGGACACATCTGGCAACGCCAAATATTACAGTATACCTTTTATCCCAAGACTAACTGAGAACAACAAATTGAGAGAGATGATAAAAGACCAACAAATAATATTTGCACATGAACCAAACAGAACAACACACAGCTTATTTACACAAACAAAGACGAAGATTGAGTGCAGAGAACAAGGTGATGTTGTGTATCAAATTGAATGTGATGGCGGAGACAGTGAGGTGTGTGGGAAAGTGTACATTGGCACAACAAAGAAAAATTTAGGAGTGAGAATAGATGAACATAAGGCGGACATAAAGAGAGGTAAACAATCAACTGCACTAGCACAACACTGCATTGAAAACGGACACAAACCAAACTTTGAAAGAGTGAAGATTTTAGATAAGGAAAAAAGGGAAAATAAGAGATATACGTTGGAGAGCTTGATAATACAGCAAAAATCAAAAAGTGCAATAAATACAAAAGAGTATAAAGATAATACAAATGCAAACTACACCATTGCAATATTTTAGTAATAACAACAACTGTGATCGAATAAGACAAATTTACTGTGATATTTTATTTATTTTTGCATACATTTATTTTAATATTTTTAAGTTTTGTGTTGTGTTGTCCACTTATACAAAAAACTGTGATATATTTTATAATTGATGTAAACTTGACAAAAAAGATTATATGTAAGTAAATTTGTTGAATATGTAGATTATAATTATTGTTGTTATTGACCAGAATTTTTCCTTTTGTTATTTATAATGTTGCCAGATTAAAATAAAATTCAATCCCTGAAGAAGTTGGAAATAATACCAACGAAACGTCGGATTATATTGAAAATGATATAAATAATCTTTTATTTACATCAAATCACTGACCTTGAAAGCCTGTATATAGGAAACTATATAACTATCTATGAAAATTAAAGAAAAGGTCGATTAACAATTTTCAGTATCATTGTGCGCATCTTGGCTAAAAACGGGCGTGACCCGTACAAAGTAAATAGTTATTTTCGAATATCTGGAGAACTATTACTGAAAGTCTTCGAACTTTATACGAGCCAATTTCTTATCTGTGTACGAAGTCTTACCAAAAATGGGACTGATAGGAATAGGGGGTGTGTCACCTTCCATAGAGAGTAAATACAGAGAAAGAAAAAAAGCACTTCTAAATTTAAGTTTATTTTACTCAAATTTAGCCAGAATTGTACTTAAAAATTTAAGTACGATTCATACTCATTTGTACTTAGAATAAGTATAAACGGGATAAATTACAGAAATCAAGCTGAAATTTTCTTAAAACAAGAACGAAATTCTTGAATTAAGTAAGAAAATCTTGTTTTAAGTACAAGTGAGAAGTTAAATCAAGTAGTTAATTCTTAAACTTCAAATTCAGAGTAAGATAACTTGAAATAAGAAAGAAATTCTTATATTGATCCATAATAGAAAAAGAGCGGTATAAAATTTACTCTCTGAGCTGTTCTCAAAGTAATTTTCTAATCGCGCTCTCGGTTAGTTACATGAATAAACAAACGACAAATTATACCACCAGACATATGGTATGCCAATGGGAAACCCTTTATCACCGATAGTTGCTGATATAATATTGGACTTCCTACTGGATCAAACATTAGCGGAGCTACAGGAGAGAAATATTAAAATAAAACTCATCACAAAAAAAAAAATATGTCGATGATTTATTTGCTATAATAAGATATGAGGATGAGGACATGATACTAAAGACATTTAACACATATCACAACAAGTTGAAATTTACACTGGAGAGAGAAACGGACAACTCTATACCATACCTTGATATGAGGATACATAGGAATAACCAGAGGATAATAACAGATTGGTATATGAAACCAATTGCATCTGGACGATTATTGAATTTCCACTCAACACAGCCCATGAGACAAAAGATGAATACAGCGATGAATCTAATTAACAAAGTTATGAAGATGAGTGACCGACAATTTGAAATAGGAAATATGGCGAAAATTAAGATTATACTGAAGAAAACTGACTTTCCAAATGATCTAGTGGATAAACTGATAATTAAGGTTAAAAATGGGAGTAATGATAATTCTTCACGGGAAAATGACAAAGAGGACACATCTGGCAACGCCAAATATTACAGTATACCTTTTATCCCAAGACTAACTGAGAACAACAAATTGAGAGAGATGATAAAAGACCAACAAATAATATTTGCACATGAACCAAACAGAACAACACACAGCTTATTTACACAAACAAAGACGAAGATTGAGTGCAGAGAACAAGGTGATGTTGTGTATCAAATTGAATGTGATGGCGGAGACAGTGAGGTGTGTGGGAAAGTGTACATTGGCACAACAAAGAAAAATTTAGGAGTGAGAATAGATGAACATAAGGCGGACATAAAGAGAGGTAAACAATCAACTGCACTAGCACAACACTGCATTGAAAACGGACACAAACCAAACTTTGAAAGAGTGAAGATTTTAGATAAGGAAAAAAGGGAAAATAAGAGATATACGTTGGAGAGCTTGATAATACAGCAAAAATCAAAAAGTGCAATAAATACAAAAGAGTATAAAGATAATACAAATGCAAACTACACCATTGCAATATTTTAGTAATAACAACAACTGTGATCGAATAAGACAAATTTACTGTGATATTTTATTTATTTTTGCATACATTTATTTTAATATTTTTAAGTTTTGTGTTGTGTTGTCCACTTATACAAAAAACTGTGATATATTTTATAATTGATGTAAACTTGACAAAAA
The DNA here is from genome assembly GCF_958450345.1 of Calliphora vicina. NCBI lineage: Eukaryota > Metazoa > Arthropoda > Insecta > Diptera > Calliphoridae > Calliphora > Calliphora vicina. The sequence continues at coordinate 69,735,612 of NC_088780.1, forward strand.
AGATTATATGTAAGTAAATTTGTTGAATATGTAGATTATAATTATTGTTGTTATTGACCAGAATTTTTCCTTTTGTTATTTATAATGTTGCCAGATTAAAATAAAATTCAATCCCTGAAGAAGTTGGAAATAATACCAACGAAACGTCGGATTATATTGAAAATGATATAAATAATCTTTTATTTACATCAAATCACTGACCTTGAAAGCCTGTATATAGGAAACTATATAACTATCTATGAAAATTAAAGAAAAGGTCGATTAACAATTTTCAGTATCATTGTGCGCATCTTGGCTAAAAACGGGCGTGACCCGTACAAAGTAAATAGTTATTTTCGAATATCTGGAGAACTATTACTGAAAGTCTTCGAACTTTATACGAGCCAATTTCTTATCTGTGTACGAAGTCTTACCAAAAATGGGACTGATAGGAATAGGGGGTGTGTCACCTTCCATAGAGAGTAAATACAGAGAAAGAAAAAAAGCACTTCTAAATTTAAGTTTATTTTACTCAAATTTAGCCAGAATTGTACTTAAAAATTTAAGTACGATTCATACTCATTTGTACTTAGAATAAGTATAAACGGGATAAATTACAGAAATCAAGCTGAAATTTTCTTAAAACAAGAACGAAATTCTTGAATTAAGTAAGAAAATCTTGTTTTAAGTACAAGTGAGAAGTTAAATCAAGTAGTTAATTCTTAAACTTCAAATTCAGAGTAAGATAACTTGAAATAAGAAAGAAATTCTTATATTGATCCATAATAGAAAAAGAGCGGTATAAAATTTACTCTCTGAGCTGTTCTCAAAGTAATTTTCTAATCGCGCTCTCGGTTAGTTACATGAATAAACAAGCAATTTCATCAGTCTGTGTTGTGCGTTCCGTGTTCCGTGTTGTTCTGTATAGTTTTCGGTCTTTTGTGTTTTTTTGTGTTGTGAAAAAAATATGAGTGAGGCAGAAGTGGTTCCGGACAAAGAAGACACCCTCCTGCTCCAGCTTCTCCAGGAGTTTCATCAGCCCAGTGTTTATGGGTATTTAAAAGGTAAGTCTATAATTTATTTATTATTGTGATTTATTTTTAAATAATACTTTCTTTAAAAACAAAATAACGGTACAACGTGGTATGTACGTACAAATCTTTTCAATAAGAAATATTTTTTCATTTGTACTAACACACGCATACATACACACACACACACATACATACATACATACATCCATACATCCATACATACTTACATACATACATACATCCAAACATGCATACATCCATACATACTTACATACATACATACATACATACATACATACATACATACATACATACATACATACATACATACATACATACATACATACATACATACATACATACATACATACATACATACATACATACATACATACATACATACATACATACATACATACATACATACATACATACATACATACATACATACATACATACATACATACATACATACATACATACATACATACATACATACATACATACATACATACATACATACATACATACATACATACATACATACATACATACATACATACATACATACATACATACATACATACATACATACATACATACATACATACATACATACATACATACATACATACATACATACATACATACATACATACATACATACATACATACATACATACATACATACATACATACATACATACATACATACATACATACATACATACATACATACATACATACATACATACATACATACATACATACATACATACATACATACATACATACATACATACATACATACATACATACATACATACATACATACATACATACATACATACATACATACATACATACATACATACATACATACATACATACATACATACATACATACATACATACATACATACATACATACATACATACATACATACATACATACATACATACATACATACATACATACATACATACATACATACATACATACATACATACATACATACATACATACATACATACATACATACATACATACATACATACATACATACATACATACATACATACATACATACATACATACATACATACATACATACATACATACATACATACATACATACATACATACATACATACATACATACATACATACATACATACATACATACATACATACATACATACATACATACATACATACATACATACATACATACATACATACATACATACATACATACATACATGCATGCATACATACATACATACATACATACATACATACATACATACATACATACATACATACATACATACATACATACATACATACATACATACATACATACATACATACATACATACATACATACATACATACATACATACATACATACATACATACATACATACATACATACATACATACATACATACATACATACATACATACATACATACATACATACATACATACATACATACATACATACATACATACATACATACATACATACATACATACATACATACATACATACATACATACATACATACATACATACATACATACATACATACATACATACATACATACATACATACATACATACATACATACATACATACATACATACATACATACATACATACATACATACATACATACATACATACATACATACATACATACATACATACATACATACATACATACATACATACATACATACATACATACATACATACATACATACATACATACATACATACATACATACATACATACATACATACATACATACATACATACATGTGAAAAAAATATGAGTGAGGCAGAAGTGGTTCCGGACAAAGAAGACACCCTCCTGCTCCAGCTTCTCCAGGAGTTTCATCAGCCCAGTGTTTATGGGTATTTAAAAGGTAAGTCTATAATTTATTTATTATTGTGATTTATTTTTAAATAATACTTTCTTTAAAAACAAAATAACGGTACAACGTGGTATGTACGTACAAATCTTTTCAATAAGAAATATTTTTTCATTTGTACATACATACATACATACATACATACATACATACATACATACATACATACATACATACATACATACATACATACATACATACATACATACATACATACATCATACATACTACATACATACATACATACATACATACATACATACATACATACATACATACATACATACATACATACATACATACATACATACATACATACATACATACATACATACATACATACATACATACATACATACATACATACATACATACATACATACATACATACATACATACATACATACATACATACATACATACATACATACATACATACATACATACATACATACATACATACATACATACATACATACATACATACATACATACATACATACATACATACATACATACATACATACATACATACATACATACATACATACATACATACATACATACATACATACATACATACATACATACATACATACATACATACATACATACATACATACATACATACATACATACATACATACATACATACATACATACATACATACATACATACATACATACATACATACATACATACATACATACATACATACATACATACATACATACATACATACATACATACATACATACATACATACATACATACATACATACATACATACATACATACATACATACATACATACATACATACATACATACATACATACATACATACATACATACATACATACATACATACATACATACATACATACATACATACATACATACATACATACATACATACATACATACATACATACATACATACATACATACATACATACATACATACATACATACATACATACATACATACATACATACATACATACATACATACATACATACATACATACATACATACATACATACATACATACATACATACATACATACATACATACATACATACATACATACATACATACATACATACATACATACATACATACATACATACATACATACATACATACATACATACATACATACATACATACATACATACATACATACATACATACATACATACATACATACATACATACATACATACATACATACATACATACATACATACATACATACATACATACATACATACATACATACATACATACATACATACATACATACATACATACATACATACATACATACATACATACATACATACATACATACATACATACATACATACATACATACATACATACATACATACATACATACATACATACATACATACATACATACATACATACATACATACATACATACATACATACATACATACATACATACATACATACATACATACATACATACATACATACATACATACATACATACATACATACATACATACATACATACATACATACATACATACATACATACATACATACATACATACATACATACATACATACATACATACATACATACATACATACATACATACATACATACATACATACATACATACATACATACATACATACATACATACATACATACATACATACATACATACATACATACATACATACATACATACATACATACATACATACATACATACATACATACATACATACATACATACATACATACATACATACATACATACATACATACATACATACATACATACATACATACATACATACATACATACATACATACATACATACATACATACATACATACATACATACATACATACATACATACATACATACATACATACATACATACATACATACATACATACATACATACATACATACATACATACATACATACATACATACATACATACATACATACATACATACATACATACATACATACATACATACATACATACATACATACATACATACATACATACATACATACATACATACATACATACATACATACATACATACATACATACATACATACATACATACATACATACATACATACATACATACATACATACATACATACATACATACATACATACATACATACATACATACATACATACATACATACATACATACATACATACATACATACATACATACATACATACATACATACATACATACATACATACATACATACATACATACATACATACATACATACATACATACATACATACATACATACATACATACATACATACATACATACATACATACATACATACATACATACATACATACATACATACATACATACATACATACATACATACATACATACATACATACATACATACATACATACATACATACATACATACATACATACATACATACATACATACATACATACATACATACATACATACATACATACATACATACATACATACATACATACATACATACATACATACATACATACATACATACATACATACATACATACATACATACATACATACATACATACATACATACATACATACATACATACATACATACATACATACATACATACATACATACATACATACATACATACATACATACATACATACATACATACATACATACATACATACATACATACATACATACATACATACATACATACATACATACATACATACATACATACATACATACATACATACATACATACATACATACATACATACATACATACATACATACATACATACATACATACATACATACATACATACATACATACATACATACATACATACATACATACATACATACATACATACATACATACATACATACATACATACATACATACATACATACATACATACATACATACATACATACATACATACATACATACATACATACATACATACATACATACATACATACATACATACATACATACATACATACATACATACATACATACATACATACATACATACATACATACATACATACATACATACATACATACATACATACATACATACATACATACATACATACATACATACATACATACATACATACATACATACATACATACATACATACATACATACATACATACATACATACATACATACATACATACATACATACATACATACATACATACATACATACATACATACATACATACATACATACATACATACATACATACATACATACATACATACATACATACATACATACATACATACATACATACATACATACATACATACATACATACATACATACATACATACATACATACATACATACATACATACATACATACATACATACATACATACATACATACATACATACATACATACATACATACATACATACATACATACATACATACATACATACATACATACATACATACATACATACATACATACATACATACATACATACATACATACATACATACATACATACATACATACATACATACATACATACATACATACATACATACATACATACATACATACATACATACATACATACATACATACATACATACATACATACATACATACATACATACATACATACATACATACATACATACATACATACATACATACATACATACATACATACATACATACATACATACATACATACATACATACATACATACATACATACATACATACATACATACATACATACATACATACATACATACATACATACATACATACATACATACATACATACATACATACATACATACATACATACATACATACATACATACATACATACATACATACATACATACATACATACATACATACATACATACATACATACATACATACATACATACATACATACATACATACATACATACATACATACATACATACATACATACATACATACATACATACATACATACATACATACATACATACATACATACATACATACATACATACATACATACATACATACATACATACATACATACATACATACATACATACATACATACATACATACATACATACATACATACATACATACATACATACATACATACATACATACATACATACATACATACATACATACATACATACATACATACATACATACATACATACATACATACATACATACATACATACATACATACATACATACATACATACATACATACATACATACATACATACATACATACATACATACATACATACATACATACATACATACATACATACATACATACATACATACATACATACATACATACATACATACATACATACATACATACATACATACATACATACATACATACATACATACATACATACATACATACATACATACATACATACATACATACATACATACATACATACATACATACATACATACATACATACATACATACATACATACATACATACATACATACATACATACATACATACATACATACATACATACATACATACATACATACATACATACATACATACATACATACATACATACATACATACATACATACATACATACATACATACATACATACATACATACATACATACATACATACATACATACATACATACATACATACATACATACATACATACATACATACATACATACATACATACATACATACATACATACATACATACATACATACATACATACATACATACATACATACATACATACATACATACATACATACATACATACATACATACATACATACATACATACATACATACATACATACATACATACATACATACATACATACATACATACATACATACATACATACATACATACATACATACATACATACATACATACATACATACATACATACATACATACATACATACATACATACATACATACATACATACATACATACATACATACATACATACATACATACATACATACATACATACATACATACATACATACATACATACATACATACATACATACATACATACATACATACATACATACATACATACATACATACATACATACATACATACATACATACATACATACATACATACATACATACATACATACATACATACATACATACATACATACATACATACATACATACATACATACATACATACATACATACATACATACATACATACATACATACATACATACATACATACATACATACATACATACATACATACATACATACATACATACATACATACATACATACATACATACATACATACATACATAGCATACATACATACATACATACATACATACATACATACATACATACATACATACATACATACATACATACATACATACATACATACATACATACATACATACATACATACATACATACATACATACATACATACATACATACATACATACATACATACATACATACATACATACATACATACATACATACATACATACATACATACATACATACATACATACATACATACATACATACATACATACATACATACATACATACATACATACATACATACATACATACATACATACATACATACATACATACATACATACATACATACATACATACATACATACATACATACATACATACATACATACATACATACATACATACATACATACATACATACATACATACATACATACATACATACATACATACATACATACATACATACATACATACATACATACATACATACATACATACATACATACATACATACATACATACATACATACATACATACATACATACATACATACATACATACATACATACATACATACATACATACATACATACATACATACATACATACATACATACATACATACATACATACATACATACATACATACATACATACATACATACATACATACATACATACATACATACATACATACATACATACATACATACATACATACATACATACATACATACATACATACATACATACATACATACATACATACATACATACATACATACATACATACATACATACATACATACATACATACATACATACATACATACATACATACATACATACATACATACATACATACATACATACATACATACATACATACATACATACATACATACATACATACATACATACATACATACATACATACATACATACATACATACATACATACATACATACATACATACATACATACATACATACATACATACATACATACATACATACATACATACATACATACATACATACATACATACATACATACATACATACATACATACATACATACATACATACATACATACATACATACATACATACATACATACATACATACATACATACATACATACATACATACATACATACATACATACATACATACATACATACATACATACATACATACATACATACATACATACATACATACATACATACATACATACATACATACATACATACATACATACATACATACATACATACATACATACATACATACATACATACATACATACATACATACATACATACATACATACATACATACATACATACATACATACATACATACATACATACATACATACATACATACATACATACATACATACATACATACATACATACATACATACATACATACATACATACATACATACATACATACATACATACATACATACATACATACATACATACATACATACATACATACATACATACATACATACATACATACATACATACATACATACTGTTGGGGCCTTTAAAGTCTAATGATTTATATTTCTAATAATTTGTATTTCTTAAAATCAAAAATAACTTCACATTGCAATAGTAATTAATAATTCAATTCATTTCCATACGTCAAGAATATGTTGTAACCACACTGTAATTTCTTTTCCAATATTTTCTGCATTTTTTGTTAATTTTTTACATAGTTACAGTTTTAGAACTCTTGTCATGTATAAAAGAAAAATATCAAATAAATTTTCTAGTTTCTGTTTATAACGTTTATCAAAAACAAGTGTTTGTTCTTTTCGTCGTGCCCCTGTGCAATTTTCGTTTTTCGTTTGTATTAAAATTTATATAAAAATCCACATTTTTTGGCGCCCAACGTGGGGCACGTATTCAGAAAAAACTAAAATTAAACTTTGGAAAATATATTGTGCAAAAATAATATTAAAATTATTAATATCACCATTCGTTTATTGTAATCGTCGAACTCCTTTTGTTGTGCATTCGTCATTTAGTTAAAATAAGAAACATCAACCAACATACAAACAACTTTCTCTTCACTTAAAACATAATTTGTAATTAGTCAACAATATTAAGAGAATAATAACGATCTCATTTAATGTTAATCTAATTTGTCATACACACATACTAAATACCTGATAAAATTCCAGTGCTTTCAAATCTCTTAATATGGCTGAATTAGATACTCTTGTAAAACAAAGGGAAACATCAAAAGCAAATGTAACAAGAATAAAAAACTTAATTTCTTCTTCTATGTCTCTTGCTGAATTAGAATGTCGTTTATCTTTAGTTGAAGCATACTTCAAACAGCTGTTGTCAATACAAACAAACATTGAAGAGCTTAATCCAAAAGACACAGCAAGAATTGACATTGAGGATTTGTGTATCAAAACAAAATCAAAAATTATAGAGTTGTTAGGTGATAATTACAAACGACAAAGTTTGATACATCAATTGCTGTTCCATTTGCGAGTCATAGTAAGCTGCCGAGTCTCGAATTGCCTAAATTTGATGGAAAGTATTCCACATACAAAAACTTTATGTCGTCTTTCAAACAGTTTGTTGATGACGACTCATCATTATCCAACATCGAAAAATTTAATCATCTCTTGCATTGTTTGTCGGGCCAAGCGTTGGATACAGTTCGTGCGTTTCAAATAACTGCGGACAACTATGAAAAAGCAATAAAGCGATTAGAAGAGCGATATGACAACAAAACATTAATTTTTATAGAGCACATTCAAAATCTTTATGATTTGCCAAATTTGAATAAATCATCTGGAATGCAATTGCGAAGTTTGGTGGACAGTGCCTCAGCGATTTATGGTTCTCTTAAGTCTTTAGGAACGGCAGAAGACATACATACATACATACATACATACATACATACATACATACATACATACATACATACATACATACATACATACATAAATACATACATACATACATACATACATACATACATACATACATACATACATACATACATACATACATACATACATACATACATACATACATACATACATACATACATACATACATACATACATACATACATACATACATACATACATACATACATACATACATACATACATACATACATACATACATACATACATACATACATACATACATACATACATACATACATACATACATACATACATACATACATACATACATACATACATACATACATACATACATACATACATACATACATACATACATACATACATACATACATACATACATACATACATACATACATACATACATACATACATACATACATACATACATACATACATACATACATACATACATACATACATACATACATACATACATACATACATACATACATACATACATACATACATACATACATACATACATACATACATACATACATACATACATACATACATACATACATACATACATACATACATACATACATACATACATACATACATACATACATACATACATACATACATACATACATACATACATACATACATACATACATACATACATACATACATACATACATACATACATACATACATACATACATACATACATACATACATACATACATACATACATACATACATACATACATACATACATACATACATACATACATACATACATACATACATACATACATACATACATACATACATACATACATACATACATACATACATACATACATACATACATACATACATACATACATACATACATACATACATACATACATACATACATACATACATACATACATACATACATACATACATACATACATACATACATACATACATACATACATACATACATACATACATACATACATACATACATACATACATACATACATACATACATACATACATACATACATACATACATACATACATACATACATACATACATACATACATACATACATACATACATACATACATACATACATACATACATACATACATACATACATACATACATACATACATACATACATACATACATACATACATACATACATACATACATACATACATACATACATACATACATACATACATACATACATACATACATACATACATACATACATACATACATACATACATACATACATACATACATACATACATACATACATACATACATACATACATACATACATACATACATACATACATACATACATACATACATACATACATACATACATACATACATACATACATACATACATACATACATACATACATACATACATACATACATACATACATACATACATACATACATACATACATACATACATACATACATACATACATACATACATACATACATACATACATACATACATACATACATACATACATACATACATACATACATACATACATACATACATACATACATACATACATACATACATACATACATACATACATACATACATACATACATACATACATACATACATACATACATACATACATACATACATACATACATACATACATACATACATACATACATACATACATACATACATACATACATACATACATACATACATACATACATACATACATACATACATACATACATACATACATACATACATACATACATACATACATACATACATACATACATACATACATACATACATACATACATACATACATACATACATACATACATACATACATACATACATACATACATACATACATACATACATACATACATACATACATACATACATACATACATACATACATACATACATACATACATACATACATACATACATACATACATACATACATACATACATACATACATACATACATACATACATACATACATACATACATACATACATACATACATACATACATACATACATACATACATACATACATACATACATACATACATACATACATACATACATACATACATACATACATACATACATACATACATACATACATACATACATACATACATACATACATACATACATACATACATACATACATACATACATACATACATACATACATACATACATACATACATACATACATACATACATACATACATACATACATACATACATACATACATACATACATACATACATACATACATACATACATACATACATACATACATACATACATACATACATACATACATACATACATACATACATACATACATACATACATACATACATACATACATACATACATACATACATACATACATACATACATACATACATACATACATACATACATACATACATACATACATACATACATACATACATACATACATACATACATACATACATACATACATACATACATACATACATACATACATACATACATACATACATACATACATACATACATACATACATACATACATACATACATACATACATACATACATACATACATACATACATACATACATACATACATACATACATACATACATACATACATACATACATACATACATACATACATACATACATACATACATACATACATACATACATACATACATACATACATACATACATACATACATACATACATACATACATACATACATACATACATACATACATACATACATACATACATACATACATACATACATACATACATACATACATACATACATACATACATACATACATACATACATACATACATACATACATACATACATACATACATACATACATACATACATACATACATACATACATACATACATACATACATACATACATACATACATACATACATACATACATACATACATACATACATACATACATACATACATACATACATACATACATACATACATACATACATACATACATACATACATACATACATACATACATACATACATACATACATACATACATACATACATACATACATACATACATACATACATACATACATACATACATACATACATACATACATACATACATACATACATACATACATACATACATACATACATACATACATACATACATACATACATACATACATACATACATACATACATACATACATACATACATACATACATACATACATACATACATACATACATACATACATACATACATACTGTTGGGGCCTTTAAAGTCTAATGATTTATATTTCTAATAATTTGTATTTCTTAAAATCAAAAATAACTTCACATTGCAATAGTAATTAATAATTCAATTCATTTCCATACGTCAAGAATATGTTGTAACCACACTGTAATTTCTTTTCCAATATTTTCTGCATTTTTTGTTAATTTTTTACATAGTTACAGTTTTAGAACTCTTGTCATGTATAAAAAGAAAAATATCAAATAAATTTTCTAGTTTCTGTTTATAACGTTTATCAAAAACAAGTGTTTGTTCTTTTCGTCGTGCCCCTGTGCAATTTTCGTTTTTCGTTTGTATTAAAATTTATATAAAAATCCACATTTTTTGGCGCCCAACGTGGGGCACGTATTCAGAAAAAACTAAAATTAAACTTTGGAAAATATATTGTGCAAAAATAATATTAAAATTATTAATATCACCATTCGTTTATTGTAATCGTCGAACTCCTTTTGTTGTGCATTCGTCATTTAGTTAAAATAAGAAACATCAACCAACATACAAACAACTTTCTCTTCACTTAAAACATAATTTGTAATTAGTCAACAATATTAAGAGAATAATAACGATCTCATTTAATGTTAATCTAATTTGTCATACACACATACTAAATACCTGATAAAATTCCAGTGCTTTCAAATCTCTTAATATGGCTGAATTAGATACTCTTGTAAAACAAAGGGAAACATCAAAAGCAAATGTAACAAGAATAAAAAACTTAATTTCTTCTTCTATGTCTCTTGCTGAATTAGAATGTCGTTTATCTTTAGTTGAAGCATACTTCAAACAGCTGTTGTCAATACAAACAAACATTGAAGAGCTTAATCCAAAAGACACAGCAAGAATTGACATTGAGGATTTGTGTATCAAAACAAAATCAAAAATTATAGAGTTGTTAGGTGATAATTACAAACGACAAAGTTTTGATACATCAATTGCTGTTCCATTTGCGAGTCATAGTAAGCTGCCGAGTCTCGAATTGCCTAAATTTGATGGAAAGTATTCCACATACAAAAACTTTATGTCGTCTTTCAAACAGTTTGTTGATGACGACTCATCATTATCCAACATCGAAAAATTTAATAATCTCTTGCATTGTTTGTCGGGCCAAGCGTTGGATACAGTTCGTGCGTTTCAAATAACTGCGGACAACTATGAAAAAGCAATAAAGCGATTAGAAGAGCGATATGACAACAAAACATTAATTTTTATAGAGCACATTCAAAATCTTTATGATTTGCCAAATTTGAATAAATCATCTGGAATGCAATTGCGAAGTTTGGTGGACAGTGCCTCAGCGATTTATGGTTCTCTTAAGTCTTTAGGAACGGCAGAAGACATATGTAACGCATTAATTATACATTTAATAAGCCAGAAATCGGACAAGGATACACAAATAAAGTGGAGAGAAAATTTAGATTATGCGGAATTACCATCATGGGACAGATATTGTAAGTATCTAGAACGAAGGTGCCAGTTCTTAGAATCTGCAGAAAACTTCCCTTCATACTCTGGTGCCCAGACAGATTTTCAAAAACGTCATACACAGCGACAACAAAATTATCGTTCTGCCTTTTATACTCAACAAAAAAATGTGTGCTTTATGCAAATGTCTGGATCATTGGATAAGTAGTTGTTCAAAGTTTAACGCAATGAATAGTGAAAATCGTTTTGCTACGGTCAAAAAACTAGGCTTGTGCATAAATTGCCTGTCAGAAGGTCACATAGTCTCTAAATGCTCATCTAAAAATAAATGCAAGGTTTGTAATAAATCTCATCATACGATGCTTCATCGCACAACAACAACACAAAACAGTGATTCATCGCCACCGGTTTTGGTTTCTTCGCCTCCAGCAACTTCGTCTTCGTCATCTGCCATCGTAAATGTTCATTTGAAAAAATCATCTGATGGAGTAATTTTAGCTACAGCCGTCATTCTTGTTCGCGATGTTCTTGGTGAGTTAAAGTTATGCCGTGCTCTTCTGGACTCGTGTTCCCAAGTAAATCTCATTACAGACAATTTTGCCAAAGTTTTAAATTTACCCAAAAGAAAAACATCAGTAAACATAATTGGAGTTGGATCTACGTCATCAAAAATTAAATTTGAAACTAAAACAGATATTCGTTCTCGATATAATAACAAATAATACTCAATAAACTTTTACATTACAAATCGTGTGTCAGGGTATCAACCAGACATAGATCTGGATATCAAAAATTGGAATTTGCCTTCAAATATAGATTTGGCCGACGAACAATTTAATAAATCGCAACCAATCGACATGTTAATAGGTGCTGAAGCGTTTTTTGAAATTCTTGGTACTAAAAAGATAAAACTTGGTGCTGATTTACCATTTTTACAAGAAACTTACTTTGGATATGTAGTATCAGGAAGTTATAAAACATTGAATAATAGACACAAATTCCAATCATATACTACAATACACAATAATGATGATAATTTGAATAAACAGTTGGAATTATTTTGGTCCATGGAGAATATATCACACAATACAACAAATTATAATGATGAACATCAAGCCTGTGAAGCAAAATTCATTAAAAGTGTTGAAATCTTAAGAAATGGAAGAGTTCAAGTAATGCTGCCATTCAAGGACGACCCTCTTACACTTGGTTCTTCGTATAACACTGCTTTGAAAAGATTTAAATACTTAGAAAAGCGTTTGTCTCTTAATTCTAACATAAAAAAGCAATATTTACAATTCATGAGAGAATACGAAGAATTAGGGCACATGACACAAGTAGAGCCAAACCTTGAAAAACCCAATTTTTATTTACCACATCAATATGTACTTAAACCATCCAGTGAAAGCACTAAATTACGTGTAGTGTTTGATGCGTCGTCGAAAACATCTTCAATGAAATCATTAAACGACATTTTATGCATTGGACCTACAATTCAAGATGAATTGTTTTTGTTGCTTATTCGCTTTAGACTTTGGAAATACGCTTTAACAGCTGACATCGCTAAAATGTATAGAATGGTGCTTATAAATCCATGTCATCGTCAATATCAGCAAATTTTGTGGAGGTATCATGAAGACCAGCCAATTTCAACTTATCAGCTGAATACTGTGACATACGGAATGTCTTCTTCGCCATATTTAGCAATTCGTAGTATGCAAATTCTTGCCGAAAAATATCAACACATTTACAAAATTGGTTCGGCAATAGTAAAAACTCAATTTTACGTTGATGATCTATTAAGCGGAGCTAATGATTTAGAGACTCTTTGTCAAATAAAAGATGAGACAACATCATTATTAAAACAAGGTGGGTTTGAATTGACAAAATTTAAGTCTAATAATCTTTCTTTGAACTTGGAAAATAATCAAGCTAAAAATATGAACATGAATGAGCAAGCTATCACAAGTGCACTAGGCATTACATGGAATCCCACTACAGACAAGTTTCTTTTTTCATTTCAACCCAAAAAACAATATGCAGTCATTACAAAACGTGCCATTCTATCGTTGGTTTCATCTATATTCGATCCGATGGGATTAGTATACCCTATTGTCATTCAACCAAGAGTCTTACTGCAGGATTTGTGGATTACAAAAATTGATTGGGACACTGAAGTCAATCCGAAAGTAAAGGACACGTTTCTTAATTTTATAGAGGACCTTAAAAAATTACATTTATTAAAAGTACCATGATACATATTACAACCAAGCCATGGTTCTCTGCAGTTGCACGGATTTTGCGACGCGTCAATACGTGCATACGGATGCTGCTTATACGCTCGTTTTACAAATGAAAAATATCAAACGTCAGTTCATTTAATTACATCAAAATGTCGAGTTGCACCTACTAAAAAGAGAACGATGCCGCAATTGGAATTGTGCGCTGCACATATACTCGCAAAACTGTATTCTAAAATATCGTTTATTTTTGAGAAGTTTAATCCTGAAATATTTTTGTGGTCGGATTCAACCGTGGTATTATTGTGGCTTAAAAAACAATCATCTACCTTAACAACTTTTGTTGGAAATCGAATATCCGATATCCAGGAAGAGACTTCAAACTGCACTTGGCGTCACGTACCAACTTCAAATAATCCAGCCGATATTCTATCCCGTGGCTGCTCAGTTTCTGAATTATCATCGTCAATTTGGTTTACAGGCCCAGCATTTTTACAAGAGCCATCTGAAAACTGGCCGAACACTGTGTTGCCATTAAATGACGATGTCGTTGATTCAGCAATTCGTAAAACCGTTTTTAAGTGTCAAACAAACGATAACTCTATACTCAATTTTATAAATCGCACAAGTTCATACAATAAAATATTACGTGTCATATGTTGGTTATTCAGATTTCGCAACAAA